>NC_134547.1:41028918-41346596 GCF_050624435.1 Tenrec ecaudatus
TTTCTGAATTTTGTCTTTGGGCAGCAGAATGCTGCCCTTTGGATCATAAATGTTTGATTGTCCTAAAGAATGCTTACCTCCCTGTTGTTATTGTTCATTCTATAGACCTACTTCTTATTTGGCTGAAAGTTGAGCCCAGACGGTGAGTTCAGTTTCAGGTTGAACGAGTGACTAAAGGCCACAGTCTTGGGGTTTCTACAAGTCTCGAATAGATCAGTCAATCTGCTCACTTTTAAGGATTTTTGTTTGTTTCTCTCCCTCTATGCAGGACCCTATTTTGTGATTATTTTGGGATCAAATGGGAGTGGTAGCCAGGCGCCATCTAGTTCGTATGGTCTCAAGGGTGTGGAGGCCCAGGTGAATGTGTGCCTTAGACCTTGGATTAATTGTTCCACACCAGTCACTGCTTACCAACGTAGAATGTAGACTATTGTATTTATGGACTATATGAAAAATTACCTCCTGTTCTTAGGAGACCGGAAATATGCCTAGCTACCTTTTCCAAACATTTTATCAAAGATTCTATAGAAGCACATATCAGTCAGATAATCAAAAGAGGGTAAATGTAGAATGAACTTTAAACTTACTGCAATCAGAATTTCTCGATAACTAGATGAACCTCTAAAAACGATTGCCCTGTGGTCATCTTTAAACTGGAAACCAAAATTATTCCCTGCAGTCTTTTAAAAAATCAAACAATAATGTATCATAGTAAAGAATGTTTGCCTTGAATAAATCATTATGATCTATTGATGACCTATCTGTATAGCCCATAGTTTTCGATAGCTGATTTTCCTAACCAATCATGAGGCCTTTTCTCCAAGTTGGCTTCAGGTTGACTCAAACCTTCTAACTCTTCAATTAGCATCCAAGCACATGAACACTTTACGCCACCCCGGGGCAGCCGAGACTGCATTCGACTTTGTGTAGTACTTCAGGTAAACAAATGCACTTTGAAAATGTCACCTTGCTTTATCACACTCACCTTCTTTCTGTCTGTCTTTGCATCCTCCAAACTCACCGAGCTGATATTCACTGAACACTTCATTTATCTCTCCCTGGATTGCTCTTCACAAACTTTGAAGACAAGTTTTCATTTAAGTTGGCTCCTTCTGATTTTTTAGTTCCCAGTTTTAATGTTATTCTCTGAGAAGCACTTCTCTAGACCGTATCTACCTTCCCATGCCCTTGATTTTCTCTTCTGGGACACTTATCCCAATCTTTTGATTATTATGTCCATATTTTGCTTACTTGTTTACTGTCCTGTCTTCCAATAGCATGTCAATTTCATGAGCGCAGGTACCTTCTCTCACTTGTTCATCATTGGCTGGCAGTCGGCAAATACTCAACAAATACTTATTACATAGACCGGAGGTCGGCAAACTTTTGAGGCAGAAGAGCCGATCTTGTCCCTCACAGCAATTTAAAAATGATTAAAGAGTCATACATATATATTTTAAAACAAATTGCCCCTCCCTTATCTGAATACGATCTTTAATTTGTTTCAATTTTACTTCAGAGCCACCTGTGTGTACTGAAAGAGCCGCATACGGCTCTGGAGTCACCATTTTCTGAGTCCCATTATAGACGGCTGGGTGAATGGTCAAACACCGAGGCTGTAGAATGCAGACGTCTCAGCGGGAGAAGTCACGAGAGGAAGGGGAATGGTCGGATGGTGAGTCCTTCAGCCTTAGGAAGGTTTCCTTTGGGGAAGAAGGGTGGCAGCAATGCAAAGGACTCTGCTTAGCCTTCTTTCAGCAGCAACCTCAGCTTATTTTCCCAAAGTCCAAGGTGGGAGATACAATTTCTCTACCTTTTAAAAAATCCTATAATTGCCCCGACCCTGGATCCTCCATCCGTGAGCAACACCCTCAGTTACACAGGAACAAAGACCGGCCTGTTCTATTCTAGACAGCTCGTCAGGCCCAGCCACCATGTGGTATGCGACCCTGACTAACTGGCTGAATTCTTCAGCTGATAAGAGCGCTCTGTCTCACTACTGGAAGGAAGTGTGTACAAACTGGGGAGTAGCCCTCTCAGCGACTCTCGCTTTCCCTGCCGCTCTCCAGAGGGGACAATTCCATCTTCTGCAGGGTACTGCTGCCACACAGGCTTTGGTCTAACAAGCACCTCCCACTTTTCTTGGAGGACCCCTGGAGAGCTGCACTTGGTCACCCAAACTAAAGAAGGCTTCATCCAAGGGTCTTGTGGGGAAAGCGTACAGTTTAGCAGCTTGAGGTCCAACCCAGATTGAGTTTCTAGACTTCAGACTTCTCCTAGTCTCCATTCCAATCACCATGCTTCATGATAGAGACTGGGTGGATTGCAAATGAAATCCTGCAGCTTGCTTATTGAAGTCTCCAGACTCATCGTGAAGTGGCCCAGGTCTGTACCGTGCCTTATATTCTATGTGACTTCTCACTTCCAGGTACAATCAAACACACAGAGCACAACATGAGTAATATCTCTCCGGGCTTATGAGGGTTGGTTTCAGAGACTGCAATGTGTTGTGGCCTCGATAAGGGCCCCCGTACTTACCCTCAGCGTGAATAATTAGGGCAGTTGTGCATTGGATTGGATTTGGGTCAGCAGCTATGGGATAGTTCTACTGTCAGTTCAACAAAACGTGTGACCATCAGAGTGGTGCTTAACAAAGGAAATGCTCTCGGGCAATTAGGAAGCCAAGTCAGCAGGACTGATGTGAAATGCATCATGTTGGGAATAGCACGGTTATTTGCATGTGACAAATGTTGATGCGTGAGTGCAGGACCTGAGAAGGTACAGAAAAGAACAGCTTTGACTCTTGCTGCCCCTCCCCCGCTACAACCACGTTACAGCTCAGACCTTCTCCTCCCCTACTCTGAGGTCTTGAAAGCAAGAAGAGCTGAGGCCACACAATGGCATTTTGTTCAGAAGAGGTAAGGGGTTGAGGTTCTCAGTTGAGGATGTAGGGGGTCATTTAGTGGGGAGCAAGTAGGGGAAAGTGATCAAGGAAAGCAGGATCCTCAAAGGAAGTATTTGGAAACCCACAGACCAAGAACAACGGTCTTGCAAGAGGACCCCCACATGGGTGCTGCCTGTGTTGCCCTGTTCCTGGTGACTGGGGAGGCCCCTTATTTAGCCAGGTAGAACTGCTTTGGATAAACCCTCACTTCTCCCAGCCCAAAGATCACAGGCCAGCAGAGGCAACATTTATAGATGCAGGGCCATGGTGACTTGGAAATAAGTCGTCGGGGTAGACTCCCTGACCTGACAGCGATGTCAGGCCCCAGATGCCTTTGAAAAAGGAGAAAGGATTCGAGAGTTGCTATATTCACTGCTTTTCTCTGATTTCATTTTTTATGGGCCTGCTTTTACAAACTCACCTGTGTTTGCTTTGGAAGGGCAATGTTCAAAGGGAGCCTAAATGCATGACCTTCTTGGCATCCCTCCCTCCCTTCCCTGTTAGAGTCTCAGAGCCATGGCAAGGAGTAAGGTGTTCTTGGACAAGAATACAACTTTTAGTAGAGTTTAAAATCTTTCCCACAGCTTGGGACACCAAGTGCCTGGGCTTCATTAGATACTACTCGGGATTTCGGGCTCAGCCAGCTGTATGCCTTGCTCAACATCGTGGTCTTAGCTCTCCCCATAGCCCTTTAGGGTGAGAAGCCGACCTGTTCTCCATGCTCTCAGGACATCTACTGACCTTCTTTTGTCTTGATTTCTTCCAAACCCCAACAGTTAGCCTTCCTGATGGTTCAGGTTTTTAGAGCAGGCAAGAAAGAAATGGTCATTGAGAAAATGTTCAATTTATTGAGCACCAATTTAGTTTCGGGCATCCTGTAAGATGTTGAGGACACAACAGCAAATGATGTATAATCTCTGCGACCAAGAAACCCATCTCTTGGGAATAAGCAATAAGTGATCCACTAGTGCGATCAGCTGCGGATAACTGAGGGAAGAAATGCCCTTATTGGTTCAGTGGGTTGGAAACTGGTTAAATCACGATGCTACGAGAGCGCAGGGCTAGCGTGGTGGGAGTAAAGCAGGGTCCTAAATGGAAATTCACAGGGTGTTATTGTTGCTGTTCAGTGTCGTTGAGTTGGTTCCAATGTAGTGACACTGTCCAGTCCTGCGCCGCCATCATAACTGTTCTTATGTTTGAGCCCATCGACGAAGCCACCGTGTCGATCCATCTGGTCAAAGGTCTCCCTCTTTTTACCCTGTTCTACTACATTGTTAACCTGATGTCCTAAAGGGCTGATGGGAGTCATTTCAAGGCAGAGAAGGAAGACTTGAAGGAGCAGATGTGAGAAGGTTGAAATTGTTTTAGGAAGTTCAAGGAAAAGTTACAGAGAGGGAGTGGTAGTACTTTCTTCCCAACCTTTCTGAATGATTGCCTTGGTAAGATTTAAAACCTAGGAAACATCAAAGACAGAGCACTAGGAGTATCTTTTCTGGGAAGGAAAGTGTTCAAGGGTGAAGTGAGGGAAGTGGCCAGGAAATTTAGGTACAGGGGATTAAAGATAGAGTCCCTAGCTGATGCAAACCCATTAACACTCCTTGGCTGCTTACCAAAAGGTTGGAGGTTCAAGTTAACCCAAAGCACCGTACAAGAAAGCTCTTGTGATCTACTTCTGAAAACGTAAGCACTGAAAATTGTATGGAACTCGGTTCTATTCTGACACACACGGGGTCCCCAGGAGTTGGAGTCAGCTCCATGGAAGCTCCTTAGCTTGGCTGAATTACAGAAGACTGCGAAATCTTGGTCATTTCTCTATTCCCTTTCCCTCTTGACTTTGGGAGATTTTATTTTCCCACTAAGGTACAGAAGTGTCCTTCTTGAACTCCTAAGGACTGACCTTGAATGAATTGCTATTTTTTTTTCCTCTTGGAGCCTTTTCACTACCCTAAGAAAAGCTGAAGCAGGCAGGGTGGGTAAGCCACTTGGAGGAGAGGCTAGGCCCTTGGGCAACCATTCCCAGCCCATAGCAAGCACCAAATGCCAAATGTGTGAGAGAGACCCTTATTGGCTCCAGTGGAGTTGGATCCCTAGATAACTTCAGTGACCACCAGCCAAAGCAGGAGGTGATTACCTAACAGACTCCAACCAACATGGAGAATCATGCGGTTGGTATTGTTCTGTTCTGACTCATAGTGTCTCCACTGAACATCATAATGACCCATCGCTGTACCATCCTCACAATTAATGCTATGGTTGACTACATTGTGTGGCCAGAGTAAGTCATCGTATGTAGGGTCTTCATCCTTTGTCCTGACCCTATGCTTCACAAAGATTGATGCCCTTCTCCAGGGATTGACTGCTGCAGACAACACGTTCAAGCCTAACTTTAAAGAATATTATGGCTATATTTCTTTCAAATATATTTATTTGTTCTTCTGAAAATCCATTGTACATTTATTCAGTATTCTGTGCCAATACCATAATTCGAGGCATGAATTTTTCTTCAGTCTTTTAAACTCAGATTCCAGGTCCCACATTTCTTTGGGTCCATTGAAAATACCATAACTTGGGTCAGGCACATTGGTCCTCAAAGTGACATATTTTTTTCCCCAACAATTTAAGGAGATCTTTTGTGGCAGATTTGCATAATGTAATACATAGTTGTATTTCTTGGTGACTGCTTTCATGTATTTTGATTATAGAGCCAAGGAAATTGAAAACTTGAAAAGCATGATAGATAATAATTGTTACTGTTTTAAGGTATTTATCGTGGAGTGGTGGATAAGTAAATTTTCATACAAAGGCTGTGTTCTCTGCAGGTGGAGCAAAAGTCAGACACTCAGACTGATCAAGTCATTTACCTTGGTTCATTCTAGAAACAACTTACATAGTTCAAAGCCACATGATTTTCCCCCCCTCCCTTCTTCAGTGTAAAAAGTTGAAGAGATTTATTGAAGTAAATGTGTCATTCAAATAGGAAAAGCATAAAACCCTCAAGGCCTGAAACTCAGGAATCCCATGGAAGAGCATAACTCACATATATAATGTCAAGGGAGGAACTTCAGACTCAAAATTCTAATCGATTACAGTGATTGAATCCAGTCAAAGACAAGGCAAAGCAAAGCGTGTGAACTTTAGCGTGATAAGTTAAATTAATACAAAAGATATCATTTAAAATGTTTTTAATTTTGGAGGGGGGAAGGTCACATGACTGTCCCAAAGCAATGGTATGCCCATGTTAGTCTTGCCCTATCTAAAAGAGAGAAGAGTGAAGAAATGACAGATGGTGTACAGCAGTTGGTTCAAATCTCAGCCTCCACAACATCTTGATCAAAAGAACAAGATGATGCCTGGCTCCCACTGCATACCAGTGTGAAAGAGATAACCAAGGACGTACTGATTAGAGTGGGAGAAAAAGTCCATAGCCAGCCTCAACATCATAAGAAAGATCTGATTTACTGGTCTGATAGATACTCATGAAACCCCTGTGACTCTACCCTTAGTCATAAGTCCAGAATTGAAGTCATCCCTGGGGGCTCCACTTTCAGCCAACAATAGATAGTCCTCAAAGGTGAACAATAGCACCCCTTAGAACAATCAACAGATGTCACTTGTTCCCTGGCTCAACTGATAGAGACCATTATCGGTAGGGTGTGAACTCCACCTACAGGAACCAAGCTAATGGTCGCAAGCTTCAGAGAGAAATAGTTTATTGTCCCCAGCAGCAGGGAGGAGGGGGCCTACACTGTAGTCTGGTAACTAACTGCCTTCAGAGAGGATGTCTGTAAGCATCTGACCTCCCCCCACAATGCACTCCTTCAAACCATGTGTCAGAATTTGTAGCTTTTTTTTTTTTTTTGAGGAAAAACTCATTCTTGATATATCTCTTTTCCCAATTCAGCTTCCAACTAGTCAGTAAATATTGATTGATTAGATATATTGTCATATGCACTTTGAGGGTACTGGAGACATAGGACAAGATCTCCTGCCCCCAACGGGATCACTTTATATATAGATAAAGACAAACGCATCAGCCTAATTTCTTTAAGCTAGAAATTTAGAATCTCACCTTGATCCTCTCTTGTCCAACCCCATTAAACAGTAACAATGAAAATTTACTAAGAGTTTTATGTGAATTAAATCATTTATTCCTCATAAGAGTCCCCAAGAGGAAAGTGCTATTTTCCTTCCCCCGTCACAGGGGAAGAGCCTGAGCCTCAGAATTAAGCCACTTGTCCAACTCACAAGGAGAGCTAGAATTTGAACTGAGATTGTGTAATTGCAGAACTCGAATTCTCAACCAGCAGGATCAATACTCACCTTTGAATCAGAGAGTTAGAATGTAAATTGTAGCTCTGTACTGGTTAACCTTGGACAAACAATTTTCCCTCTCTGAATCTGCTCCCAGTCTATTAAAAAATGTTATTTCTTGGAATCTGCTCCCAATCTATTAAAAAAGGGATGGTACTTGCCTATTCAGATGGTTACAAATAAAAAAATGTATGCAGTTTTCCAGATAAGAACTATAGCTTAGTAAATGCTGTTTTTTTACCCCCTTCTCTTCACTGGAGAAAACAGATATTATGAGGATTTCAGAGTGCAATGTTGTTATTAATATTATATAACCTGATATGTGCTGATATTATATATGCTGATAGTTGTTATTAGTATTATATAACCAAGGCTCTAGGATAGGGTTGGGAAATTTATTCTGTAAAGGTCCAAATAGTAAATATTTTATACTTTGTGACCCATGCAATCTTTGTCATAATGACTCAACTCTGCTGTTGCAGTGTAAAAGCAGACACAACCCGATGTTAATGTTATTTCCGATAAAGCTTTATTCACAAAACAGGGGGTAGGTCAGTCTAGGATGTGGTCTAGAATGTGTTGATGCCTGATGTAGTGTAAGGATTCCGAGGCTGTACTGGCAGGTGAGGAAGTATAGGGTTTCAGACACAGGAGGTCCTAGAAGTTAGTAAATGGCTTGGAAGATAAATTTAGGGATAAAGTGGTGAGAGCTTTTATAAGCATTGAGCTTTTCTGACAAATTACTCCTGTGACTTTCAGTATCTTGGTTCTATGTTAAGGTTTCAAAAAGGAGGGGAAAAGAAAGAGGAAAAAACAAAAGACACGGATAGGGGGCGAGCAGGGCACTAACCCACCCGAGGGGGGCAGTATAGTTTACACTTCCACAGGAGCCAGAGAGAGGGACCAGGCTTCAATCCTTCAACCCGGTGCACCAAGATATGAATACAACATACCACCAGCCAGCCCCAATCCCAATTATGTGGATCCCCCAGCCCCCCGCCCCCAGAAGATGCCCTTCAGAGGACAGCACTGAAGCTACAGCTCAGGGAGAGGGGTACATCTAATCAGAACACACAGGAGCAAATGAAGAGAGGAGAGAGAATGGAACACATCCTGGCCCACCAAGCTCTGAAGACGATATTCCTGCTCAGAACAGCCAATGCCCAGAGAGGACCATAGTGCCAGCCTGAGACACAGACAGGACATTCCTCACTGACTCATAGTACTACAGGGAACAACACTGGAGACACAGTGCGGGAATTGTACCCATCACACTGGGGCAAAGCACTAAGGCATGCAACAGAGCAGCAGGGGAGCAAAGCAATGAAGTCCTGGGAGAATACTAAAAATAGACTTTTGGTGTGGCACCCCATCAGACTATTGGAAAACACTGATAAAGATCAACAAGCAGAACTGGAACTATTTATAGACTTTTCTTTTTTTGTCATTAGTTTTGTTGTTGCTACTTTGTTTTATTTTCTTTTGCTGGTTTGTTTGACTTTGTCTTGTTTTTTTGTGCTTATTATTATCTATGTATATTTAAGATAGACGGGATAAACAATCTGAAGGAGAAAACAATGGGACTGACAGTTTGGGGGAGGGGGAATAGGAGAGGGGGCTGAGGGAGAAAGAAAGGGGGATGCCAACCAACCCAGGACCAAGGTAACAACAAGTGATTTAAAATCAATTTTGAGAAGGGCATAGGATACCTGTTGTTGCTTAATCAAGGGGCTTAAACTGAGGGGGAATTACTGAAACCCGAATGAAGGCTGAACATGATAGTGGGACACGAGGAAAGTAAAAGGAAATAGAGTAAAGAACTAGGAGACAAAGGGAATTTATAGAGATCTAACTACAGGCATGTATATATGTAAATATGTTTATATATAATGATAGGGAAATAGATATGTACATGTATTTACATGTTAAGTATTAAGGTAGCCAATGGACATTGGGCCTCTACTCAAGTACTCCCTCAATGCAATCACTTTGTTCTAATAATCAGGCATTCTGTGATGCTCACCTTCCTAAGACGATTACTGAAGAAAAATGGGTGCATAAGCAAATGTGGTAAAGAAAGCTGATGGTGCCTAGTTATCAAAAGATATAGCATCTAGTTTCTTAAAGGATTGAAGATAAACAAGCAGCCATCTAGCTGAAAAGCAACAAAGCCCACATGGAAGAAGCACACTAGCCTGTGTGATCATGAGGTGTCCTTGGGATCATGTATCAGGCATCAAAGACCCAGAACAATAAATCATATCAATGTGAATGAAGGGGAGTGCAAAATGGAGACTCAAAACCCATCTGCAGACAATTAGACATCCCCTTACAGAAAGGTCACAGGCAAAAGACAAGTCAGTCAGGGTGCAGTATAGCACCGATGAAACATACAATTTTCTACTAGTTCTTTAATGCTTCTTCTCCCCCACTATCATGACCTCAATTCTACCTTACAAATCTGGTTAGACCAGAGCATGTATACTGCTACAGTTAAGAGTTCACAACACAGGGAATGAAGGACAGATAAACCCCTCAGGATCAACAAGATTAGAGATACCAGGAGGGGAAGGGGAAGGTGGGGGGAGGAAGGGGGAAACTGATCACATTGATCTACATATAACCCCTTCTAAGGAGGATGGACAGCAGAAAAGTGGGTGAAGGGAGACAGTGGTCAGTGTAAGACATGGAGAAAAAAATGATAAATTATCAAGGGTTCATGAGGGAGATAGAATATTAGGAGTTGATATCAAGGGCTCAAGTAGAAAGAAAATGATGACAACATATGTACAAATGTGCTTGACACAATGGATGGATGTATGCATTGTGAAAGGAGCTGTAAGAGCCCCCAATGAAATGACTAACAATTTTTTGACATATAATTCACATATCACATACTTCAATTATTCAGTCGTTAAAAAGAATAAGTACAATCAATACCACAATAAATCCCAGAATATTTTCTTCTCTTGTACTCATTATTATAATTTTTAAACATTTTACTGAGGTCTCTTACTGCTCTTGTAACAATGTATACATCGATTGTATCAAGCCCATTTGTACATATGTTGCCATCATCATTTTCTAGACATTTATTTTCTGTTGAGTGCTTGGTGTCAGCTCCTCTTCCCCTCCTTCCCTATTACCCCACTCTCATGGCCCCTTGATAAATTATTATTATTTTCATATCTTCAACCACTGTCTCCCTTCCCCCATGTTTTCTTGTTGTTCAATCCCTTGTGGGGTGGTGGTGGTGGGACAGTTCCCCCCTTTCTCCTCTCCACTCCCCATTTCCCCCTGCCCTCCTGGTATTGCTACTCCCATTCCTGTTCCTGGATTCTGTGTGTTGGGAGTGGTTATGTCTTATCTGTACCTGTGCATATGCTCTGGTCCAGCCCACAGTGAAAGGCAGTACTAGGGTCATGATAGTGGGGTGGTTGGGGGGAGGGGGGGCGGAGAGGAAGGCTCAAGGAACCAGAGAAGTATTGTGTATTTCATCAGTGATTTGCTGCACCCTGATTGACTCATCCCTTCCCTGTGACCCCTCTGTGAGAGGATGTCCAATTGTCTACAGATGGGCTTTGGGTCTCTGCTCTGACTTCTCTCGTTGTTAACAATATGATTTGTTTGTTTGTTTGTTTGTTTGTTTGTTTGTTTTGGGTCTTCTGATGCCTGTTATCTGGTCTCGGCAACACCTCAGGATCACACAGGCTGGTGTGCTTCTTCCATGTGGGCTTGTTGCTTCTCTGCTAGATGGCTGCTTAACTTTAAGACCCCAGATGTTATATCTTTTGCTAGCCAGGCACCATCCACTTTCTTTATCACATTTGCTTATGCACCCATTTTGTCTTCAGCGATTTTTGATGACCTCCAGTCTTCTTGATTCATACTTTGTACATTCCAAGTTCCAATGAGCTGACACATAAGAACAACTGTGAGGAAGGCCCCAGACTGACCAGTGTTTTGCTCTGTTGTACGTGGGGTTGCTGTGAGTTGGAACCCACTTGATGGCACCTGACATGATACAACAAATGCCATTCATTGATTTATTTAAAATCTAGTTAAAGTCCATGTTCTTGATTCCATACTCGCTCTATAACTTTTTTTTTGGGGGGGAGAGGTAAGTGTTTTTTCTTTATCTGTCTGGTTGGTTTTTGTTTTATTCCTGAAAGGAAAGACTCATGTGTGCTGCGTCTCTCGGAGCTGGAGGTACCTGGTGACTGTTTCCTTAAGAGACATCATGATCCTCAGGTAACTCTTGGCCAATGTAGGCAGATGGCCACTTAGGGGAGGGAGTGGTGGTGGTGATGCTTGAGCCTGAATGCAGAGAAGCAGCCAGCCGGTGAGAGTGTGAGTGCTCATTGTCTTACGCTGCTCCCCAACGGATTCGTCGGATGCCCCCTCCCTCAAAGGCTGAAGGCCCAGCTATTGATGCATGCCTTTAAGCTCTTGGCTACTTCAAAGAAAGAAGATTCGGAGTGAGTCTCAGAACTTAGTCCCCAGAGATAATCACTTGTCTAAAAGTTCATATTATTGATGCTAAAAAAGCTGAGAGGAGCATGCAATGTATTTAATAAAAGTTGCCTGTGTATGCCGGTGTTCCGGAGATTTCTTGCTCCCTGCCATGCATTCTCAGGGTCTGGGATGGCCTTCTATGACCAACTAATGTTTGACTAGCCTTGGGTCTTCTCCAGGGCAGCTCAGATGAGCCGAGAGATGTCAGCGGTTTGTAGATCTTCTGAGTTTTTCGTCTTAAAACCTTTGTTTCCATCTGTATTATTATAAACAATACAATTATATCTCTTTCCCTTCTCTGATTGAATATATTCTCATAAATGTAATTTACCCCCTCGAATCTGGGGGAGAAAGTGGGTGGAATCTGTGTCCATGGGGAGCTCTGCTGGTACCTCCTTTTATCACGGGTGCCTCCTTTGAAACGAAGACTCTCCGCTCATCATCATCCTTTCTAACCGATGCCTGGTTTTTGGCATTGACCTCAAAAAAACAGCTGCTATCAAGTCATTTCTGACTCAGAGTAACCTATGTTTTCAGAACAGAACTATGCTCCTTGGATTTTCAGGAGTTGAGTTTGGGGGCATAGATAACCAGGTATTTCTTCTGAGGCACCGATGGATAAACTCAGATCTTCAACTTTAACCATTTGCACTGCCCCCTTGGCATTAACAGGAGGAATGAAACAGTGCTGGGTTAGCACAAAGTTGTGTTTCAGAAAACAAGCAACAATGAAGTCCTTTGCAGAGAATGGAATCTCTTTAAGGAAAACATGCTTCCAAGTGAGACATTATTATGAGCTATAAATGGGCCTTATTAATAAGTGAATGTTCTTAGATCAAATTTTATTAGTGGTTACCAAGGTTAAGTGGGAGGAAGAAATTAAAATGTTTAGGGATCAGTGAGCTTCCGTGAGGATGATGGGAAAATTGGGGAATGGCCGTGACTATTGAACATAATTAATATCGTTATACTTGAGAAGATTATAGAGACGGCAAGTATTTTGTTACTTACAGTTTTAATAAAATGAAAAATGAGGCCCCACTCAAGGGGAATGAATAACAGAAAGGCAGGTGAACAGATATATTGAATGATGTAAGATCCTGGGGGGGGGGGAATAACAGCAACAATAATATTTAATATAACAGCAAGGGTTCTTCAGGGGGAGGGTGGGGATAAAGGGAAACATACCAATGAGTGCAAGAAGAATGGTTTGAAACTGATGGTGGCAACAATTGTGCAATCATGCTTGGTCTGATTGGACTATGGATTGTTGTAAAAGCTGTAGAGCTCCCAATAAAATGGGGAAGAAAAGAAAGAAAGAAAAAAGGAAAATGAGGTACTGGGGGAAAAAACAAAACAATTATGAGGGTGTATTGATTATTCCCATGCCTTGATCTTCATGTATGAAATAAACATCTGATTACCCCTTTGCTTCTAGACAGGATCTCTGGTAGTGCTGTGAGGTAGGCATTGAGCTGCTAACAGCAAGCCAGTGGTTCAAATCCACCAGTCACTCTTTGAGTGAAAAATGAGGCTATCTGATTCCATAAAGATTTATAGCTTCAGAAATCCTGAATAGGGTAGGATCACTATGATTTGGAATCAACTCAATGGCAGTGGGTTTGGTTGCTTCCAGCTATAGTGATAAGAAAAAAGGGGATTTGAGAGGGAGCACATTATTAACTACAACAGGAAAGATATAAAATCAGGGAGAGACACAAAAGAAAGTTTTCATTCAATTATTCACTAAACTAATATTGATTCTGTTTGGCATTGATCTGGATGCTGTAATCATTATTTTTTAAGCCATTGTTACAAAGTCAATGGAAACTCATGACAACCTTACAGGACAAAGTAGAAGTGTCCCAGAGAGTAACCAAGGATGCAAGGTTAAAACAGACTATTGTATCTTTCTCTGTGGAGTGGCTGGTAGGTTTGAACCACTGACATGTTGTCATACTGTTAGGTGCACCTAACCACTAGGCTACCAAGGCTCCTTGCTGTAATTATCGTGGCAAACAAGACTAGACAGATACTGATTATGTGATTATTCATATCTCATTTAGTCCCATCAATTTGGAATTTATTTTACTACTTTCACAGTCAGAACTGAGGCTTGCTGAGGTCAGTGATTCCCTCAATCAGGAGTAGGGACCATCTAGCCCACAGGCCATATAAGGCCCATGAATTTATTAATAGCAGCTAATATCCTATGCCTTACCAAAGAGAAGCACACATTATGGGTGAGTTAATGAAATGTTTGGTCAGTATGGCCCATGAGTGATGTTATAAGTATCTAAATGGCACTTGGCAGCAAAACGGTTCCCAACTCCTATTATAGAGCTAAGAAGCAGCAGGCCTGTGGTTGCAACCCTGGCTGTCTGATAGCCAAGCCGTCCGATCTGGCTAAAACCATGCTGCTTAGGCAAGTCAAGCCCTTGATTTCATCAAGTTCACATTCTGGGCTGGGGAATGAGTGGGCAGTCACTTGGAAATAAAGCCAAATTTAAACATACAAATTAGCATGCTAATTTCAAATAGCAGTATGCTCTCTGGGTAATATAAGCCAACATAAGAAGTTGTGACAAGACAAAAGTTATCCAAAGGTCTTCTTTTTCTAACAGTGCTTGTGAAGGCACGACACATTTCCTGTGGCCTAGACGTTCCATATGCAAACTTGAGGCTGGATGAGTGGATCTTTCTTTTGCTGCTTCCATGGTTGCCCGAGCAGTTTTACCTGCATTTGCAAACGGCAAGCCCCCTCGGGGTGCTCACACCTGGGCTTTTCCATCACAGGCAGAACTAATCCATTAGATACAAGTTGAGTTAGATGAGACCTTCTCTCCTTAAGAATCCTACAAAGGACATACAGATATAAACAAGTGTCCAAAGATTGGAAAACACTAAATGAGCGATTCTCAGTTAGGAATGATACTGTCTTACAAGCCATTTGGTAAAATTTGATGGCATCTTTGGTGATCAAGACAGGGTAAGGGATGCTACTGGCATCTAATGGATCGTGGCCAGGGATGCTGCAAAACAAGCACTGCCATGCACCGGAAAATCCTCAGCAGCCCAACCCAAAATATCAGTAGTGCTGAGGTTCAGAAATCCCACATAAGAGGGAGAAGGAGAGCTGTACTACCATCTTCCTTTCCTGGAGATGTGCCCTACCTTCAAAATCATGTAAACATTTCATAAAGACAAGCACAATCAACAATAGTCTATTAAAACTGTCTGTTAAAAAATCCAATTCAGGAAATTACAATCAGGAAAACTTCAACATTCAAAATTCAACATTACCATCAGGAAAGGATGGGGATTTGCCCAGTCCAGGGCTTCAACAGGATCCCTTGCAGTTCAAAGCTTTTCTGAAAATTTACATTTCCACCCCAGATTTACTGAATCGGAATCTATATTTTAACAAGAATCACGTGGGGGGATCTTGTTAAACTGTACCGGTAAATTCTGTATATCTGGAAGGGGAATGGGAATTCTCAGCAGGGGATTGAACTACAAGCCACAGTTCGAAGCCCTGGCTTGCAGACATGTGGTGAAAAAGACAATGTCTAAAGTCCCATTTGTGTAAAAATTGATAATCCAAACCATATCTCCATTAGGGTCTTCTTTAATTGAAACGATGCTTTATTTTATTCCTGCCAGGAAGAAGAAAAGTTCTGTTTCCAGCTTCGGCTGCTATTTCATCTTCTGGACCTACTTGTGAGAAAGCCAAGTTTCATTAAAAGTTATTGGTCTCATAACTTTTTTGGTTTTTTGCTTGAAGGAGTCCCATATGGAACCAATACCATGATAGGGTTGGACCAACACAAACACATTGGACATTTTGACCCACTCTCTTCTCAGTAGATGTTAAGTACAGATCTGAGTCCTTCTTCTTGATGAGTGAGATAGTTACAGTTGATTGTGCCAACCTGGCCGATAAACACATGTGGGGTTAATTGAAGGGCAGAGAGATAAATGGCTCTGTGAGCCTCACCTTTCTAGTTCTCGGGTCTCTTGCTTTGTGGTTGGACCAGGGTGCAGCTGCCTTAGTCAGTTCCTGCTTCAGCTGGCAAGGCTCACTTCCTGCAAGACATCCCCAAAGAGAAGCTGCATGGACCAGCCGTGTGGAGACTACTGCCAGCGCTGAGATGCTTACATGTTCACTGACCCGGCTTTCCTCCTGCAGTCGGTGTCATTGCGTGTGTTATGAGATGGAGGAGGACTTTGTGGATTGCTTTCAGACATATGGGTTAATGGGTTAATGTTGGACATGTGGGCTTGGGCAGCATTGGGTTGGGATGTTTTCTTGATGTGAAATTAACTTTTATATAAAGCTCTCTCTTATACATGAGTTTCTGTGGATTTGTGTCCCTAAAGTACCCAAACTAACACATCATAGCAAGCAAACCCAAACTTAAACAACTAGACTGAAGAAATCGTGAAGCAGCTATAGGCCGCTATAGAAAGTTTTCTTCTCCCCCCCTCTCAGGTCTTCTCCTCAGGCCCTTCTTATATAGGTCAAGGGTTGGTGTCCAAGGAAACCTCGTCACCGTCTTCTATGGTGACAGTTATTGCTGGTTCTAGCCTGATTAAAAAATCCGCTGGTAGGATCAGAGCATTTGTAAAAGTGTGAAATATGATCACAGCCCTTCTACAAGGACTTTAACAACCCAACCTTATGATAGGTTATATTTCATGGACTTGGAAGAAACAGGACATTATCTGGGAAAGCAGCACAGATGTTGCCTAATAAATGTTTCGTGTACGCATTATATTAACTTCATGAAACATGCATGCAAAGCTCACATTAACAAAAGATTTAAAAAACCTTTTGTTATAAAGCACACAACACAATTACTTTTGGTGTGTGTGTGTGTGTGTTTGTGTGTGTGTGCACTGCCCTGGTATTTTATGGGTGTGTTTGTAACTCATGGGGTTTCTGTTTCGGAGGACAGAAGGGTATTCCAGAGTTTCATCTCTTCTGTTTTCAGTTCTGTTATCATTGCTTCCAGCTGATTTCACATTTTATAATGCTAATGGTGGGGGGATGGTTTTGAGTTTCTCTCCTGTCAGCTGGTCAGTAGGTCTGAGGGATATATTTAATAGAAGCTGACAGCTGATGGAGCTGGTCTCATTGAAAGAGGATTTGATATGTGGAGTGAATGTGGCAACCCTGAATTCGTCATAATAATAGCATTATTCAGTTTCTTGCAGCCAATATAACTCTTTCTCTTGTACACACCAGTACATGTATATAAAAGACATGACTTATGGATGACTTCTTCCATACACTGATCTGAGAGCCGTTTAGATACCATGTCAAAACAGATTAGCTATCTTATCCTGCCACAAAATTAAGGGAAAGAACTTTGGACAGGTCTGCCAAACAAATGCACATGTGCCTGTAAACAAAGTAAGTACAAAAAGAACAATGCTTGCCCCTGGGGGCTGATGGAGGCAGGGCTTCGAGTCACCCACAGACTCACCAGAGATGGGGCTCTTCCTGAGGCTTAGAGCACCACTGCCAAGGGAGCTGGGGCAAAGTGTAGGCTGCAATAGCAAGTTGGGGCTCCTGGGAGCCTGGCACCAGGCTGCAACTTTTATGTACATGCAAAGGATGCCAGCGACGGTCTTAGACCCACCTCAAGTTTATGGAGCTCACATTTCTGTCAAAGTCGCCATAGAAGCCAGTCTATGGGCAACCTGGAACAAAACCACCTAGCAATGACTTTCTCGAGTCCCTGGCGGTCTAGATTGTGAGTGCACTTTGTAGCTATCAGGAAGTGCGAGGTCTGAACTCCCCCAGAGGCACGTTGTAAAAAGGTCTAATAGATCTTGGGCACAAGATCTATTTCAGAAAAATTATCTGGGGCCGGGGGGTGGGGCGACAGGAGGACGGACTGACTCATAGTTCTACTCTGCCACTCAAAGGGCCACCATGGGTTGAAATGGAGTCAGTGGCAATTGTCTCTGCCTGCCCACAACTCTGGAAGCTGGTAATGTTTTCAGAGTGCTTTCTGTGGGTGAAACGCTTCCTGTACTGCTGCTGCGTGCCATTGAGTCGATTCCAACGTACAGCAAACCAGGTTAGAACTTCACAGCTGAGTTTAACCTGGGCTTCAATGGCATTGCTTCCATGGCTGTAATCGCCTTCACCTTGAGTTGATTTTTCATCTTCTGAAGAACCCTAGAGAGCAGATGTTATTATTGTTATTTTATTTATAATTATTTTAAGGAGCCCTGGTGGCACAGTGGTTAAGGGCTTGGCTGCAAAGTGAAAAAGGCAAACACACCCAGGGGCTCCACAGAAGAACATCATCTGGCAAGTTGCTTCCTTCAAGAGTCTAGCCAATAAAACCTTTGCGACAGCTCTGCTCGGTTACATGTGGTCACCATGAGTGGGAAATCAATGCGACAGCACCTAAGAAAAGCAAACACCCACTTTACATATACAGAAATGCATGCACAGGCGAGGGCTGTCCCTGATGAAAAGCCCCAACTAGTTCTTGGTGGAGCTCAGATCAGACTTCAGAGCGTCAGAGTTCATGCCCATGTTGATGATGAACTTCTGTTCTCAGCGCAGTGGAGACTGGTTTGACATTGACAAGTGTACATGTGTGGACAGACGCAGGTATGTGTGTGCATGTTTGGAAATTCTTGGGCACAAATATCCCCTTAGAAATCATTTGGCCCTAGGAACTGGAAATCCAGGGAATCCAGGGCGGATGATCACTCCAGGACCAGGGGTGTGAGTGGTGATGCTGGGAAGGTACAGGGAAAGTGGATTGGGAAGAGGGAACTGATTGCAAGGATCTACGTATGAGTTCCTCCCTTAGGGACAGACAGCAGAAAAATGGGTGAAGGGAGACATCGGACAGGGCAAGATATGACAAAATAATAATTTATAAATTATCACGGGCCCATGAGGGAGGGGCGCGCAGGGAGGGAGGGGGAAAATGAGGAGCTGATGCCGAGGGCTTAAATGAAGAGCAAATGTTTTGAGAATGATGAGGGCAATGAATGTACAAATGTGCTTTACACAATTGATGTACGTATGGATTGTGATAAGAGTTGTATGAGCCACTAATAAAATGATAAAATAAATAGATAGATAAATGAATGAATGAAAAGAAATCATCTGGCCCATTTCTCTGGCTGTAGCGAAGCCTTTTAAATCAAGGAAGCAATTTCTTCCTTTCTAAATGTGATATCGCCAATCCCACAAGGCTGTTACAAATCAGAGGAGGGGAGGGAAATGTGTGAGTGTACCCCGCACAGTTTAGGGCACAGTGGAGTCGCCAACCCTTCTCTCCTTCAGTGCCAACCTCAGCACCCAACCCAACCCAACCCAACCGCTTTCCTCTGTCAGCTGTTTTCCCCAAGTCGAAGTCCTAGCTATTCAGTCCTGCTCTCTAAGGCTATAATTGAAGGTAATGATATCAGAAACTGTTGGTTCTACATTTTCCCAAATCCTTTTACTTGTCTACTGTCACCTGAGGCAAAGAGAAATGTCCGTGCAGGAGCACAGAGCTGTGTCTGAGGTACCCGAAGAAGGTAAGCCAGATGTTAGAAGCTACATGACGGCTGCCTGTGTTTAAATTACAGAGCACAGGTACTTTTTAGGTCAGAAGCATAAACTCATTATTGATCTTGAGCAATTTTGAATGTCTATTAAATCTCCAGGCACTTCAATGCCACATAATCAATATTTCTTTTCATCCATTCTTTTCTCTCCTTTTTTGGGTGCTAAGCATTTGGGTTTATTTACCCATCCTGCAGTTCTCAATCTGGCCTTTTTTTCTCCTCAGCTAGGACACATAGCCTGCTGTGGACCTGCTGTTCAGAATCATTTGCAGGTTTGCGAATCCTGTGACTCATGAATAATGGAAACTCGGTGCGCCACTCCTTTACAACCCCAGCCACTTTCCTGAAGCAGGCTGAACCACAAAAAGAACCAAGTGGAAAGAGGGAGAAAGAAAGAGAAATGGGATCAGATGAGCTTATACTTTAGCTTGCTGTGGACCCCTTGGTAAATATGTAACTCTTTGCCATTGAGGCGATTCTGATTCATAGTGACCCGATAGTGACCCTACAGGATAAAATAGAATCCTGGTTTCCAAGGCTGTGGGATGCTTAGAGAAAAACACGATCACGTCTTTTCCTGATGGAGCGAATGGTGGATTCAAACTATTTAGCTGTTGAGTGCTTACTCATTAGACCACCGGGGGGGGGTTTTTGGTTAAAAAATAAATTCTGAGATTTAGAAAAAGAACTTTGAGACTTTCTGGGAAAGCATCTTCTTCCATTAGGCAATGGAGAAACTGTGGGAATGGGCCGATGGCTCCATACATGCGGGTTGTTAAAGTGCTCCCGTGGGGGAAGTCGTTTGCTCCGTAGGCCAATGGGACAGGGCCGCCACCTTCCACTGCACACGGCCCTTGGGAACATGCTGACAGCTCATCCTAGGGAGCCGATGAAGCAGCGGCAGGCCTGTCTCTCTGCCTGAAAGAACAGGGACATTTCCCCTCCAGTTACTAGCTGCAAACTTATCAGTTATTTCATCTTCCCAACCTTGTCCTCCCCTCCTGTCTGTGATGAACAGCTTGGCGGATGTGTTCATGCTTCCTGGTATACCCTCAAATAATTGCAAACTGTCCCTTTGTGTAAACCTGTCGTGTGTTGCAGCCTACTTGCAGGAGGTGTATTTGAACCTGCCTCGAATAAAGTTCTGGGCCTTGGAGCGTCTGTGCCCTTCCCGCACTGCGGCATCCCCATACCTCAACATTTGTTGGTTATCTTTTCTCTTCCCTCTAAATGTTCTCTTTGTAGGTTGTGTCCCTCTTGAGCCCATTAGATTTGTAAGATAATAGCTGTGTCTCTATTGTCTTACACACGCGAAAGAGAATGAGGGTGGGTAACATCCAATCTAGTTTAGGTCTATCTACCAAGGTCCCTGAATGGGAATAATACATACACATTTTTTCTTTACTTTGACCACTTTATTTTACTCTTCAAAGCCATTTTATTGGGAGCAATTTCAAATATCATACCATTCCATAATCCAGCCAAGCCATATGGAATACATCAAGCTGTATGTAATAGTGCTACTACAATAAGTTTTGAAACATTTTTTCCTTCTTGAGCTCCTTGATATCAGCTCCCCTTTACCCCCGTCCCCCACCATGCCCCCTCCGGAAACTACATTCCACTTACTGTCTATAGCTTTGTTAGGCAGATAGGCAGAGATGGGATGTCCATTGAGCATGCCCAGGACAGCCAAGCATAGAACAAAAGCCTAGGTTTTCCCTCTGGTGGCCATGAATGGACATTAAACCTGGATCAACTCACCTGGGCCAGGTGATTGCAATTCAGCCAATGAGATCGACCTGGGGTCGTTCACCACGCCTCCCCCGGTAATCCTTGAAAAGGCAGGAACCGAGAGGGAGAGGGGTCTTTTTTGGAGGAGAACTTGGGAGAGAGATCTTTGCGTGACCCCGAGCAGTCTCTGCCAGGCTGCATGGTCTAAAGGAATCCTATGGGTGCCGCTTAAAACCTGAAGCTTCTTTTAACTCTCATTAAATTCACTTGGATCACGAGCCAGGCTTCGGCGTGAATTCTTTCTCGTGTGGAGCCAAGGACCAAGGTGTAACCCTAGCCCAGAGAGAGATCTTACAGGTTCACCAATCCTGGGTTTCATATACCAAAACAGCGAACAACATATAACAAAAATTTTAGAGGGCTACCCACAATGACAAAATACACCAGAGATAAACCCCAATATGAAAAAGAAAACAGCAAGCACAAAAAAATGGAAAATACTGAAAACCAGCTCAGGCCCCAAAGTATATCAGAGGGAGGATCAAGTGACAAGGTTTTAATCGTTGAAGTCAGGATTATAATTTTGACTTCCTATCATCATTTCCCCAATACACTCTATTTGGTATCCAGTTTATTCCCATCCCTTAATTCTGGATAGAGAATCATGAAGATTCATTTCCTGTGTAGACCTCACAAGTGTGTCTTGGGCTTCCACTGTCATCCATAGCCTACCAATCAACCTCACAATTTAAGCGCTGGTACTATTACCTCCTTCGGCTTCGATTGTATGAATCCTTGGGCCACAGATGTTCATGTGCTTCTATATGTCTTGCTTAAGACAGCTGTTTGTTTGGAAACACGCCTTTAAGACTCCAGATGCTATTATATCTGAGAGCTGGGTACCATTTATTTTCTTTGCCACCCTTTGCTGGAGCACTCATATTTTCTGTGTTTCCTTCATAAGGGTGAGTATTGAGCTGGGGCAGGTTGTAAGAACTAATTGTTCTTAAATTGGAGCTAGGATTTTGTACAAACCCCAAATCCATTCCTGTTTCTGTTTTTTATCTGCCTTTGGCTCCCCTTAGAGACCTCCTTGTTAATTTATGGTAGAGAATCTTATTGATCATCTCCCTGGAGCGTAAGGAGCTTCCATTAATATTGTCATTGATTAGCCCCTGGTACTAATTTTTAAAACACTGTTGAGAGAGGGATATTGAACCCGTGTCGGCTATCTACATATTGCAATATCCAATCTATTCACCTGTACAGAATTAAACCCTTACGCGGCTGGACTCTAGTTACACAAACAATGGGCGTTGGTTGTAAAGAAAAATTACAATAATATTCACTGACAATGTCAATCATAGGTATGCTGGAGTAACACACACACACACAGCAAGTCGGGGTCTGAGGCACTCAGTCAATGCTTATCTGCATATCGATAGTCAATACTCTTAGTATAGCTATCATACGCTTTTTCCGATACCAAGAAGGTTCACTGTTATGTCTTCAGGTTACTGGTGCGTTTGAGGTAGTTCACCTAGTGGAGTTTCCACATTGGAGCCTTCTAGTATGGCCTTTGGAGCATGCTGTATGACCGGAAGTTCCAGCATTCAATGCCTGAGTGTTCTGTGACCCTTGACCTTGGTCCCCAGGGTGTGTACAGAAACTCGGGCCAACTTAGGTTATTAGGTACATGTTCCAGGCATACTCCCCACTAAAGGTTCTTAAAAGTAGTGTTAGTATCCCCCCACCCCATCCCCCCACCACCACTTGAAAGTTGGTCCTCCCCCTTTGTCTAACAACAGCCATGCACTGTCTTCTCCCAGATGGGTCTGCCCCCTGTTCCCTCTCTTGACTTGACTTTCCCACCAGTGCCCCTCACCCTTCTGATAGGGATGTCTATTTGTCTGGGGGGACCTCATCATGACTTTGCATGCAACCACTAAACTGACAACATCCCCTCCCTCTCCCTTGGCAGTTTGGTCTCAGCTGACGTGAGGAGCCCTCTGCCAGAGTGACCTTCACAATTGAGAGGATGATGTATGGTTTATTGCACCAGTCAGGCTTGATATCAGGCTGTCGGGCCACCTACGCCAACAGACTGGGTATACTACAAGCCTGAGCTTGTGCCCATCCTGCTGTTCGCCCCTACAGCAGGGATTCATGCAGTATTTGTCCTTTTGTGGCTGATTAACTTCACTCAGCATCATATTTTCCAGATCCCTCCACATCATGATGTGTTTCGTGGTTTCACCACTGTCTTTTAGGGGTGTGTAGTATTCCATTGTGTGTATATACCAAAGTGATCTTATCCATTCTTACACTGATGTCCATTTAGGCTGTTTCCAGCTTGTTGCTGCTGTGAAGTGTGGTACAATGAACATGGGAGATCCTATGTCTGTTCCTGATGTGGCTCATTTCTCTGGGGTATATGCCCAGCAGTGGTATTGCTGGGTCATACGGCATTTCTATTCCCCTTTGTTTTATGAATCAACATATCTCTTTCCACAGTGGTTGCATCTATTTACAAGCCAATCAGCAATGTATGAGAGTTCCAGTCTCTCCACACTCTCCCCAGCATTTGTTGTTCTCTGTTTTGTTTTTCTAAATTTGCTACAGTTATGGGTGTTAATGGTATCTCATAGTTGTGTTGACTTGCTTTTCCCAGATGACTAGTGAAGGAGACCATTTCCTCATGTGCTTGCAATTATTTGAGTGTTATCCTTTGTGAATTGTCTATTCGGGTCCTTTGCCCACCTTCTGAGAGAGTTGTTTGTTTTGTTGTTTCTTGTTCTAGGCTTGTAGTACTCTATAGATTTTAGTAATCAGTGATTTGTCCATGAGTTATGTCATTATAAATATCTTTACCCAACTGTGGGCTCTTGTTTTATTCTTTTGATGAAATCTTTTGATGTACACAAGTGTTTTATTTTTAATAGGTCCCATTCTTCTACTTTGTCTGCCATGATGTGTGCTTCCTTTGTGATATCTGGTAGCCCTGTGTATGCCTTGCACTAGGGCCCTTCGGTTTGTCCTAATTTTCTCATTTATGAGCCTGCTAATTTGGATTTTATCTTTAGGTCCTTGATCTACCTTGAGTTTGCTTCTGGCCATGGGGTGAGGTATGGGTCTTGTTTCATTCTTCTGCAGAGGGGCATCCAGTCTTTCAGCACCATTTATTGAAGAGCTCAGCCCCTTCCCACAGAATGTTTATTGAGCCTTTGTCAAAAATCAGATGTCTGTTGTCAGATGTTTTTATTTCTGGTTTGTTTGGTTTTTTGGTTCTGTTCCAAAGCTCTATCTGTCCTTATACCAGTACCAGTCTGTTTTGGAAACTGTGGCTGTGTAGTAAGTTTTGAGGTGGTACAAAACCACCTACTCAGTGTTTTGAAATCAATTACTATTCTAAAGATTGGTAGTTCAAGCTCCCCACACCCCTCCCTCAGCTTAGCACCATGTAGAAAAGGATTGACAATCTGCCTCTGTATAAATTGCAGTCAAGAAAACTGTGTGGAGTCGTTCTACTGTGTAATATATGGGGTTGTCCTATTGACTTGATGGCAACAGGTTTGGTATTTTGGTTGTGGTTCATTTGGGGAAAAGTTTAAGATCAACAGGAGACCCAGGTTGGTTGTCCTACTAAGGCCCTGAGAGTATCCTGGTTAACAAGTCTATCAGTAATCTATTAAGCCCCATAACTATTAGATGAACAGTTTCTTTGCCTAAAGGACTTATGGTTGTGGAGGTGATGGTGGGATAAGAACAGGGGCTCTTTCATAGACTACTACAGAGATTTGGCTTTTAAAAATGAGGAGAGTGGAGAAGTAAACCTGGTAAGATATTAGAAGTAAATGTAAGAGGATAAAGAAGGATGTTGGAACAAAGTCATAGATGCATGAAACACAATGATGAATTCAGGGAATTGCAAGTCATTCAGATTAGCAGCAGGGCAGAGTGCATGAGTGGCCAGTAAAAGAAGGCACCACACGGGCTCATTGCATTTAGGCATTAATGAATTATGAGCTACCTTCTGACAGCAACACAGAGTGTGGCTTTATGGCTTTGAATGGATTTGAATGAGAAATAGTGACCTAAGTAATTCTCCACTGTCAAAAATTCACACAGGCTACGAAGGGTAAAAATAGGGCCATGAAGCCCAAGAAAGAAATTGTGCTGGTGCATTCAAGGCAGACAAGAGAGTGAATTGTAGATATTTACAAGGAAAAATTTGGGGGATTTGATGAAGATTGCTAGAAGTAGGTGGAGTGATAGGAGGAACATTGTGGGAAGTAGTAACACTTCATGATTCTGGTACTATGGGTGATTTGTCACTTACTGTGTAATTTTTGACAAGTCAATCTCTCTGAGGCTCTTTCTCTCATCTGTAATATGAAGGCAGTGGGACTCTTATGAGTCTAAATGAGTCAATGCATAAAAGATGTATTACAGAGTGCCGAGCATGTCATCAATAAGTAGTGTCCGATCTTTATTATATTATTGACTCAGTGGGTTGGGTTAGGTTTGGCTTTGGGTTATTGACTTAGTTACTGTTGTTGTAGGTGCCATTGAGTTGGTCCCAAGTGATAGTGACCCTATGTATAATAGAATAGAATTTTGCCCACTCCCATGCCATCCTCATGCTTACTCTTATGTTTAGGTCCTCCTTGCAGCCTCTATGTCGATCCATCTTGTTGAAGGTTTGCATATTTTACGTGGCCCCTCCACTTTACCAAACATGATGTCCTTTTCCAAGGGTTAATCTCTCCTGATAACATGCCCAAAGTGTATGAGATGAAGTCTCTCCAGCCTTGTGTCTAAAGAGTATTCTGGCTGTATTTCTTCCAAGACAGATTTTGTTTTTGTTGTTGGTCTTTTGGCAGTCCAATATTCTTCTCCAGTTCCATTATTCAAATTCATCCATTCTTCTTCAGTCTTCCTTATTTAATTTCCAACTTTCACATGCCATTGAAAATACCATGGCTTGGGTCAGACACACCTTACTCTTCAAAGTCACATTCCTGCTTTTCAGCACTTCAAAGAAGTTTTATGCAGCAGATTTACCAATACAATGCTTCATTTGATTTCTTGATTGCTGCTTCCATGAGCATTGGCTGTGAATTCAAAGACGACTAAGTCCTAGACAAATACAATCTCTTATCCATTTATCAGAATGTTACCTGATGGTCCAGTTGTGAGGATTTTGGTTTACTTTACACTGAGTTGTAATCCATACTGGATTTTTAAATCCTTGATCTTCATCAGCAAGTGCATCAAATCTTCAGCAAGCAAAGTTGTGTCATCTGCATATCATGAGTTGTTGCTAAACTTTCCTCCAATACTGATGCTGAATTCTTCTTCATTTAATCCAACTTCTCTGATTATTTTGCTCAGTATAAAAATTGAATAAGGATGATGACAGGATACAATCCTGACACACACCTTTCCTGATTTTAAACTGGACTTTAAGCCTTTGTTCTATTCACACAACTGCCTTTTGATCCATGTATAGGTTTCACGTGAGCACGATGTAATGTTCTGAGATCCTCATTCTTCTCATAGTTTGTTCTGGTCCACACATTTGGATACCTTTCCACAATCAATGAAAAACAAGTAAATATCTTTTTTGTATTCTTTGATTTCAGCCAAGATCCACCTGAAATAAGCAATGAAATCTCTTGTTTCACATCATCTTCTGAATCTGACCTGAAAAGTCTGGCAGCTCCCTTTCAACGTAGTGTGCAATGATGGCTGGATAATCTTCAGAAAATGTTCTTGCATGTGATATCAACAATTTTGTTCTATAATTTATGCATTCAGTTGGGTTACCGTTTTCTGGAATGAGTACAGTCAGTTAGTCACGGAGCTGTCCTCCAGATTTCTTGGCATAGATGAGTAAGTGCCTTGAGTGCTTTGAAAGCTTGTTGACACATTTCAACTGGTAATTTGTCAATTCCTGGAGCCTTATTTTTGGCTAATTCCTTCAGTACAGCTTGGACATCTTCTTTCAGTACCATTTTTTTTCTGGATCATGTGCTACTTCTTGAAATTATGGAGTATCAACTAGTTCTTTTGGGTACACTGATTATATATTTTCCATGTTCTTTTGAGATTTTCTGCATCAGTCATTATTTTCCCATAAAACTTTCAATGTTGAGGCTTTAATTTTTTCTTTAGTTATTTCCGTTTAAGGTGTACTGAGCATGTACTTCCTTTTAAGCATTTTCTAAATCTAGGTCTCTGCATGTTTCATTATAAGACTTTTCTCTTCCATTTGCCTTAGCTATTTGATCATTAAGAGCAAGTTTCTGTCCCTCTCCCAAGGGGATGAACAATGGAAAAGTGGTAAGGGGCAATGGAGGATGTTGCAAGATATGAAAATAATAATCTGTAACTTATCAAGGGTTCATGAGGGCAGGCAGGGGAGGGAGGAAGAAGAAATGGGGGGCTGATATCAGGGACTCAAGTGGGAAGAGAATGCTTTGAAAATGATGATGGCAGCATATGTGCATATGTGCTTGACACTGGATGAATGTATGGGTTGTGATAGGAGATGTAAGAGCCCCCAATAAAAGTATTAAAATAAATAAATAAATAATTTTTAAAAGAGCAAGTTTTACAGTAGACATTGCAACAGACCCTAATGAAATTAAAAGGTTAATTGCACAGCACTATGAAGGCCTGTACTTACTCCAATGAGTTCAACAACTTGGAATATATGGACAAATACATGGAAAAATAATATCTCCCTAAACAATCCCAGATGGACTTCAAGAATCTCAACAGACCCATATCAACAGAAGAAATATACAAGGTTATCGAGGGATTACCAACAAAAAAATCTTGGCCAGATGGCTTCACAGGAGAATTCTACCAAGCATTCAGGGAATAACTGACATAAATCCTACACAAACTCTTCCTGAGCATAGAAAAAGATGGCAAACTCCCTAACTCTTTTTATGAAGCTAGAATACTTTGACCTAAAGTGGACAAGGATCCACAAGAATCAAGGACTATAGACCAATATCTCTAATGAACATCAATGTAAAAATCCTTAACAAAGTGCTGACCAATAGAATATAAAAGTTTATAAAACAAATAATTCACCATAACCAAGTGGAATTCATTCCAGGGATAAAGGAATGGTTCAACATCCGAAAGTCCATCAGCATTATTCACCACATTGACATTGAAAAAGAATAAGAAACACATGATATTGATAGATGAAGACAAAGCATTCAACAATGTACAACAGCCATTCCTGTTAAGACATTCAAAAATATAGGCAAATTTCTTGACCTAATACAAGCTATAAATGTAACACCAACAGCCGCTGAGATAGTCAATGGAGAAAACACAAAAACAATATCACTGAAAAGGGGGCCAGACTGGAATGCCCCTTGTCCCAACTCTTATTTAACATCATATTGGAGATCCTACCTAAAAACAAAAGGCAAAGGAAAGACATCAAAGGCATTCATCTGGGGAAAGAAGAGGTGAAGTTATCGTTATTCGCAGATGACATGATTTTATATATGGAAAATCCCAAAAGCTGCACGAAGGAAGTTCTGGAAGTGATAGAGAAATATGGCAGGGTGCAAGATCAACAAAAAGAAGTCTATCAGACTGCTATAGACATTGAAAGGGGAATCAAAATGTAGTATGCTTCACAATAGCCAAGCACAAATTGAAATATCTAGGGATATACCTGACCCCCCCCCAAAAAAAAACCCCAAAATATTTGTATGAGGAAACTACAGAACACTATTACAAGAAACTAAGAGTGACCTCCACAAATGGAAGGATATCCCATGCTTGTGGATTGGAAGAATCAATATAGTAAAGATGTCAGTTCTGCCCAAGGTAATATATATGTTTAATGCTATCCCGATACAAATACCATTGTCTTTCTTGAAATAATTGGAAAAACGGGTTACCAACTTCATATGGAGAGGAAAGAAGCCTGGAATTAACAGAGAACTTCTCAAGAAGAAGGACAAAGTTGGAAGGTGTGGATTACCTAACTTTAGCACCTATTATGCAGCCACAGTGGTCAAAATAGTGTGGTGCTGGTATAATAACAGATACTCAGACCTATGGAAAAGAACTGAAAACCCAGAAATAAAAGAATCAGCATACAGACAACTGATTTTTAATAAGGAACCCCAAAAATATCAAATGGGAAGTAGATGCCCTCTTCAACAAGTGGTACTAGAAAAAATGGATATCTATATCCAGAAAAATGAAATAAGACACATACCTCACTCCATGCACAAGAATAAACTCAACATGCATTATAGACCTTGAGGTAAAACCCCCAAATATTAGGGCCATTAATGAGGTAATTGAGTCAAACCTAAGAAATTTGGCATAGGGAATACATAGGTTATCAGAAATAAGGAAGGGCACAAACAGAGGAAGCAAAAATTGACAAATGGGATATACTGAAGATCTAATAATTGTGTACACTGAAAGAATTCACCAAAAGAGTAATAAGAGAGCCCACCACCTGGTTAAAACACCTTGAGCAAAGACACATCAGACAAAGGGCCTTATTTCTAAAATCTACAATACGTTGCTAGCCTACAATAAGAACAAAAATGATACCCCATTGTGGAGGCAAAGGAGTGGAATAGAAGTTTCACAAGGGCGGAAATCCCAATGGTCAATAAACATATGAAAAAATTTTCCTAATCATTAGCCATAAGATAATTGTAAATTAAAACTACTTTGAGATACCACCTAACACCCTCAAAGATAATCCAATTCAAAAAATCAGAAAGCAACAAGTGTTGGAGGGGCTGTGGTGAGATAGAAACTCTCGTCCACTGCTGGTGGTCCTGTATGTATGTGCAGCCATTATGGAAATCCATTTGGCAACACATAAAACAAATGGAAATCAAGTTACCATATGACCCAGAAAGCCCCCTACTGGGCACATATCCAGAATAGCCAGGAAACAGAACACAGCCAAACATCCATGCTCCAAAGATCATTGCAGCATAGGTCACAATCTCAAGGAGTTGGAAATAAGCTAATTTTCCATCAACAGATGAATGGGTTAAAAAAGTGTAGTACATACATTCAATGGAGTACTATGCATCCCTAAAGAGCAGTGATAAACACGTGAAGCACGTCGCTGCATGGGAAGAGTTGGAAGAACTTATGCTAAGAGATGTAAGCCAAGCACAAAAGAACAAGTACAACATGAGTCCACTGAGGTAAGCTTAAAAATCAAAAGGGACATAGGGGAAAGGCTACGCAATGCATAAATTCCCTGGGCAAGATCCAGGAACTGTGGTAGGGGCCAGACCCAACCCAGGGATACATATGGCAGCCAACTAAAAAGGATGGGAAAAGGGGAAAAAAAATTTAAAAGGACGTGGGTAGCGGGGGAACAATCAAGGGGAGTTTTGTTCATATCTCCACAGGAAAGGGAGATAGGGACCAAACCTCAATCTGGTGCATCAACACTTGAAGGCAATGAACCAGCATGAAGCAGTGAACCAATAGAGAGATCTGCGGGGTTGGCCCCAATCCCTGCTATGTGGATCATTCCCCAGAAGAATGCAGTACAGAGGACAGCACTGAAGCTACAGCTCAGAGAGAGTGGGGCGGGTCTGCTCAGAAGACAAGGGAGAAAACTAAGGGAAAGAGAGAGAAAAAGAGTGGAACACAGCCTGGCCCACCAAACCTCAAGGATAATATTCCTGCTCAGAACACACAGAAGACCACAGGGTCAGCCACACAACAAGACACAGCATCCCCTCATTGACCCATAGTGCTCTGGGGACAACACTAGAGACACAGTGCCTGATATGACCCCACAACACAGGGGCGAAACACAAAAGGCATGCAGCGGAGCAGCAAGGGGAGCAAAGCAATGAAGTCCTTGAGGAATCCCAAAAATAGACTTTAGGGGCAGGGTGTGTCACCTCCTTAGACTGGATCTGAAACCTTCATAAAGATCAACAGACAGACCTGGCACTTTTTATAGGCTTTTCTTTATTATTGTTTTGTTTTTCATGACTATCTATATAAGATAGGTAGGAAAAACAATCCCGAGGAGAAAACAATTGGACCTATGGAACTGGGGGAACATGGAAGAGAGAGGTGGGGAAAGGATGTGGGGAGCCAACAAACCCAGGGATGAGGGAACAACAAGTGGTCTAAAATTGATGGTGAGGAGAGCATAGGATGCCTGCTGGGGCTTGATCATGTGCAATGTAGTCCATGGAAATGAATGAAATCCAAATGAAGGTCAAACATGATAGTGGGATGAGAGGAAAGTAAAAGGAAATAGAGGAAAGAACTAGGAGTCCAAAGGACATTTATACAGGTATAAATACAGTCATGTATATATGTAAATATGCTTATATATAACGATAGGGATCTAGATCAATGTACATATATGTTAAATACTAAGGCAACAGATGGACATTGGGCCTCTAGTCAAATACTCCCTTCAACACAAAACCGCCTTGTTCTAATAACCTGGCATTCTGTGATGCTCACCTTCCTGACATAATCACTGAAGACAAATGGGTGCATAAGTAAACATGATGAAGAAACCTGATGGTGCCCAGCTATCAAAAAATATAACACCTGAGGTCTTTTAAAGGCTTGAAGATAAATAAGCGGCCATCTAGCAGAGAAGCAACAAAGCCCATATGGAAGAAGCACACCAGCCTGTGTGATCATGAGATGTTGGTGGGATCAGGTATCAGATATCAGAAGACCCAAAATAAAATATCATTTTGATCAGAATGAGGGGGTGGTTGTGGGTGGAGACCCAAAGCCCATCTGTAGATAATTGGTCACAAGGAAAGGATGAGCCAGCCAAGGTGCAGTATAGCACCAACAAAACACACAACATTCCTCTAGTTCTTTAATGCTTCCTCCCCCACACTATCATGACCCCAATTCCATCTTACAAATCTGGCTAGACCAGAGCAAATACACTGGTACAGAAAACAGGACTGGACCCAGGGAATCTAGGACAGATAATGAGAGTAGCAATACCCGGAAGGTAGGGGGAGGAAGGTGAGGGAGAAAGGGAGAAATGATCATAATGATAGATGTATAATTGTGCTACCCCCCAGGGTGGACAAAGAACAGAAATGTGGGTACAGGAAGATAGCAGTCAGTGTAAGATATGAAAAGAATAATTTAGAAACTATCAAAAAATGTATAAACTATCAAGTGTTCATGAGAGAGAAAGGGTGGGGAAAAAATGAAGAGCTGATACTAAGGGCTCAAGTAGAAAGAAAATATTTTGAAAAGGGTGATGGCAACATATATACAAATGTGCTCGGCACAATGGATATATGGATTGCTATAAGAACTATAAGAGCCCCCAATAAAATTATTAATAAATAAATAGATAATGACACTGAATTTAAATGCCACAGAAGTAAAAGAATGAAAGAAATAGATTAAAAACCATGATTTAAAAAAGAAAAGAAGAGAAAAATCATGCTTCGGAGTCTCTTGTGACATTGATGTTTCTTTTCTTTCTTTCCTGTCGTTTTCCTGACTGTTTTCTTTTCTCGTGTGTGACGTGCTTGATTCACCCGATAGCTCATAGCGTCTTCTGTCGTACGTGTTCCATGTGTCAAATCTGTTCTTGAGCTATCCTCGAAACTCAGGTGGAATGAACTCAATGTCCTATTTTGGCTCTTGCAGACTTGTTTTAATTTTCTTGCACTTCAACTTTAACTTACATGTGAGCAATGGATGGTCTGTACCACAGTCAGACTTGTGAGCTGCTAATATTGAGCTTCTTCATCATGTCTTCCCATAGATGTAGTTGATATGATTCCTGTGTATTCCATCCAGAGAAGTCGACTCATATAGTCACATTTTAAGTTGCTAACAAAGATATTTGCAATGAAGAAATTGTTGGCTTTGCAAAATTCTATCATGTCATCTCAAGCTTCCTTTCTATCCAGAAGGCCATGTTTCCAAACTGCTGTTCCTCTTTGCTTCCAACTTTTGCATTCCAATCACCAAAAATGGCTAGCGCATCTTAGTTGTGTGCTTGATAAAGTTTTGACTGAACCCATTGGTACAATCCTTGAATTCTGCATTACTAGCATAACTTTGCCTAATAGTTGCATTGACCGGATTTCCTTGTACGCAGATACACACTATCATATCATAAGCATCATTGTACTTCAAGATAAACCTTGAGATGTCTTTTAAGGACAATGAATGCAACACCATTCCCCTTTATTTGTTGTTCTGGGCAGAGTAAATCACATGACTTTCTCATTCAAAATCACCAATACCACTCTCTTTCAGTTCGCTAATGCCTAGAATACCAATCTTTATGTGTTCCATTTGAATGATTTCCAATTTTCCTAGATTCATACTTGGTACATTCCAAGTTTCAAATATAAATCAACATTTGAAGCCGTCTCTTCTCCTTTTGAGTCATGTCCCCAAAGCAAATGAAGGTCCCAAAGGCTTTAAACCATCCACACAATTATGATGGCTCATCTTTGAGGATGCAGCTCTTCCTCCGTCATATTGTGAGTGCCTGCTGATCCGAAGGAACCATCTTCTGACACTATTCCTCACAATATTCTGCTGCTATTCGTAAAGTTTTTAGTACCCGATAATGCTTTGAAAACAAAATGCTTTCAGTAGCTAATTCATGTGAATCCTTCTCTGTAATCTGTTCTTAGTCTGGGAGCTCTTTGGAAGTCCAGTCTCTCTGGGTGGCCCTACTGGTATCTGAAAATACAGGTGCCATAGCTTCCGGCAGCACAGAAACACATACGTATGACAAGAATTATAGAAAAGTGGTGGACTGACTCAGTAGGGGATGTCTAATGACGGGGGTGTATTTTGAAGAGTGAAATTTACAGATTGTAAAAATAAATGGATGATTTGGGCCATAAATTTCAGTTACTTCTTTAGTTCAGGACGATAACAGATTAAGAACATCTCATTTTCATCTAACTCCCAGAGTCCCAAGGAAATGATGGATAGGGTATAAAAATAGTTATCTCAGCACTAGGTATTAGAGAAAGTGATGTGTATAGTCTATAAGATCTGAAGATTGTCTGTTAGATACAGAGAAGATGGATTAGATGGAAGAATGAGCCAATTACACGTATGATTTCGAGAATATGAAAGAATAATCTGCTTGCTGAGACTTTAAGAAGGTCCTTGTGGAACTTCTCTAGCAAGCCCCTTCATGAGTGAGAACTAGATGTCAGAGCATAGGAACCTGGTCAGTGCTCTGAGGGGGTACCCAAGGCCTAAGAGCACAGAGAGAAGAAAACCCCAAACAGCTGCTGTCGAGTCAGTTCTGACTCATGAGATCTCATGTCTGTCAAAATAGAGATGTGTTCCACGGGGTTTCAATGACTGAGTTTTCAAGAGGAGCTATCTCCAGTCCTTTCTTCTGAGATGCCTCTGGGTTGACTACTTTTTCCAGCCTTTCAGTTAGCGGCTGAGCATGCTTGTACCACCCCAGAATTTCCCCCAAGAGATTGCTGTTGTGGTTGTTAGGTGCCATTGAATCAGTTTTGACTGTAGGCACATGATAACTGGACAAAACACTGTCAGGTCTTATGCCACACTCATAACATGAGGTTCTCAGTATCAATGTTTTGATTCTGCCCATCATTGCTAATTCCTCAGAAATAAACAGACTATTATTTCTTCATCATCCCCAAACGGATTACTCAGGACTTTTAATGCCAACACATGCTTCCATGCCACACAAGGATCTGGGCATTGGCCCAATAAACTCCCAGCATCTTGGCTTTGGTGGAAATTCTTCACCTTCCCAATAAATAGTTCCTGTAATACTAGTAATTACTCTGACTGTTTACTTAGAATCAATCCTTCACTCATCCTAGGTTTTCATTCTTTATTTTTTTATTTTATTAAATCATTTTCTTGGGGGCTCTTTGACAGGGCTTATAATAATCCATACACCAATTATATCAAGCACATTTGTACATAAGTTGTCATCATAATTTCCAAAACATTTTCTTTTTACTGAGACCTTGGTATCAGCTCTTCTTTTTTCCCCTCCCTCCCCTAACCTTCCTTCCTCGTGAACCCTTGATAATTTATAAATTTTTTTATTTTCATATTTTACACCATTTGCTGTCTCCTTTCACCCACATTTCTGTCATTCTAGGTTTTCAATTGGCTATTAACTAAAAAGGCGCCAAGTTTAAACCACCTACTGGTGTTGTGGATAAAAGGCCTGAAAACTTGTTAAAAAATATAACAAGAAAACGATGGAGCCGTTCAGCTTTGTAACGCATGGAGTTATCATAAACAATGGATTGGGTTTGTTGGTTTTGGTTTTTACTAGGAATTATTCTGATTTTGAGCTCACATGGTCTGGAAACTACAGGGTAGAATTCAGGACACTGGTCTGGTCAATCTGGCACCAAAAGAACTGGGCATAGTAATTACACACTACCTAAGTCTAATCAGATTCTTAAAGGTTTCATTGGAGGACACAGTAAGAGACCTATTCCCACCCCCTGGTATTGTATGCTTGATTACGTATGAATAGAACTGCCCATAGGATTTCCTAGGCTGTAATTTTTATGTAATCTCATATACCTTGGACATGTTGTCAGGAGAGATCTGTCCTTGGAAGGGGACGTCACCCTTTGTGAAATGGAGGGGTGGCAGAAAAGAGGAAGCTCTCAGTGAGAGAGATTGGCACAGTGGCTGCAACCATGGACTTAAACCGAACAATTCTTGTAAGGATGGTACACAATGGGGCAGTGTTGTGTTCTGTTGTGCATACAGCGCAATGGACAACACGAGTTGCAACCAACTCCAAGGCACTTCGCGATAAAAACAGTCTTCACGGCCACAGATTGTCAGGCTTTCTTGTTCATGGAGCTGCTGGTGGGTTTGAACTTCTGGACCAGGGTACTTTTTCAAACCCACTATGCTGGCTATATAATCAGTGAGAGAAATATGGTATTATTTGCCTACGGCTATGTACAAATCCTCATGCACTGCTGATAGTAATGTAAAATGGTGAAAGTGCTGTAATTCTATTTGGAATAAGGTTTCCGTATTATATCCATTGTGGCCATCATAATGTAGAATATGTTTGTACCAATCATCTTTGAGATATAAAACATGTAGATTAGGCCCAGAGAAGCCAGTAAAGATGGCAGAAGACAGAAAACCACATGAAAATTCCCAAGGGCCCAACTAACCAAAGCTGAAAAGAGACAAATACCTCTACCAGAGCCAACAAAGCCTGACTTGAACAGTTAAAACCTTGTCAGTTGATACACACTTATACTATTTCTGTTATAACAATATTAGGTACTAAAACATGACTAAGCTTAAGCAAACAAAGAATAGTTTCTCAATCCATGCTAGAAAAGAGACTCCTGGATGAGGTAAATACTTGAATGATTTTTTTTTTAAGATATGATGAAGGAAAGTGGTTAAAGGAAAGAATCGAGAAGTCTGCAATCCCCTGAAGGTACAGGAGGGGCCCCAGCAAAAATGGAAGGATTCCCCAGGAATATTGAGGAAACCCCCAAGCTGGGTGCTATCGGTGGACCGTAGGAATTAAAAAACAAACAAGCAACAATAAAAACAAACAAACAATTGCTTTAAAGTCGATTTCAACTCAGAGTGGTCCGTGTATGCCATAGTAGAACTGGGTCCAAAGGATTCTCAATGGTTGATTTTTCAGAAGTTGATCACCAATTCTTTCTTCCAAGGAGCCTATGGGAGGACTCGAACCTCCAACCTATTTGCTGGTACAGGCGAGTTAGAGGGCTTTCAGAATTGCTGTACTGTTCCCATGGGACACAGTACTTCTAAAAAGTGGATCTTACAGAACAGAGGAGAAACTATGTGAATTAAGAATGAGCTGAATTTAAGGAATTCTCCCAGTTATCAATGAAAAGGAGAAGAAAAATGAAGCTTAAGTTGGTGCTAGACTCAAAGTCAGAAAGAACTTATATGGTGAGAACAGGGCAAATGGAGAAGAAAACATAAAGCTTTGAAGGTAAAGTGCATTTTGGGAGTTGTTCACATGCTTTTTAAAATGAAGTTTCACTAGGACACAATCACATCATTTCATTTACATGTTGCTATGGCTACGTTGCTCAACAGCCCAGTTGCAGACCTGCAGCAGAGAGGAGCTGGTCCTCAAAACTGAATTGCTTACTCAGAGAATGCCTGCTGAGCCTTGCTACAGTTCCTTGAGACTTACATAGGCAAGATTGTGTGGATTTCAAGGATAAAGAGGGAAAAAATCTAATAAACAATTCGTCCTTTGGGTGAAAAAGAATCCTGAGTTACCTGCAATAGAAAGAAGGAAGAAATCTCATAAAGTCTCACATTTCATAGTAAACTCTAGGATTAAATGAATCAAATTCTAAAAGCTTTCACGGGCTAAGAATGAGAAGTAAGATAGACAAGCTGTCATTCTGATACATGGATTTGCACAGATAATCTTATGTTGAAGGATTCAGAATATGCAGCACGGCTATTCATTTCTTGAAAAAAAATGAACCAAATAGCTGAAAAATAAATCTAAATAAATAATTTAAATACAAGGAAAAGCCATACCAAAGAAACTTTGCTGAGCAGAGAGCCAAGAACTTTGTTAATTCTCAATAATTGCAGCTAATACAATTATAAAATAATGCAAGTGTCAGAAAATAATTCTGGAAAGAGATGAGACACAATGTAAAAATATATTAATTATAATATTCGTATGCTAAAAGCCAGATGGGGCTGAAAAGGAATTGATGATAATAATACTGGTAATTATAGCTTCCATTTTTAGAAGTTACTATGTATTAAGAACAAAACTAGTGCTGATATAAATATTGTTTTTCATATATCTTTGTACACATCTCTAATATTAATTCCTTAACATAAATTCTTAGAAGGTGAAATGCTGGGTCTGAGCATTTAAACATCTCTCAGCACAAAGGAAACTTGAACTCTCGCCCAAGTATGTAAGTCTTCATTTCTCTGCATTTCTGCATATCTCTTGCCAACAATGGTTATTGTCATTCTGCAAGTAATCATAGTTAAAATCATCATAGCTAAAAGTTGTGTGCTAAAAGTACAGAAGTTTGGCAAGTTTTATGCAAATCATATTAAATTGAAGATCACTTGCTTTAATACTCTAACTCCCTCATTGTGCACTGATACACTTTTCACTAAAGATCATTTTCCTTTTGTTTCCCCTCCGTTCCCTCGCTTTCCTTCCAGCTCTCTCCAGTCTCCCCATCGCCTTCCATTTGGTGTGAAAATAATTTTACTTGCTGTGTTTTCTTTTATAATAGTGGTCTTATACTTTATGAGACTATTTTTGCTGAGCATATTCTCTTCCAAATTCAGCTCTGTTATGAGGTGTGAACGTTTCATTATGGTTTATCAGGGATGTGTAGTATTCTTCTTTTTAAATAGTTTTATTGACATATACTTCATATATCATACAATCTAATTGCTCAATTATATTAAGAAGAGTTGCGCAATCACCACCACAATCCATTTCAGAACATTTCCTCCTCATCCTTGTTGTTAGCTCTCCATTTCTCCACCACCTCCTTGGCCATGCCTCTTGGGAATTACTGATCCAGTTACTATCTCTACAGATTTGCCTATCCTGGATTGCCGGTGCAGAAAATCATACAGAACACAAACAGGAAGCAAACAAACAATGACAAATCTAAACAGAGAGCGGCCTCCATAAAACAATCAGAAAATATTAAAAACTGAAACCACTTTAACATGGGTCAAAAGGAAATCAAATGATAAGGTGTTCCATTTTAAACTAACGACATCTGCCATAATTGATTTTACAATGCTCTCTGTCTGACAGCAAGGCAGTTCACATGCCCCCGACTATGGTCAGAGGGGGTTCACTGGGGGCTTAAGGGGAACCCTGCCAATGGATTTTTTGCTTCCACTGTCACTCAAAGCTGACACACTAGGTGATCAGAATTTAAGATCTGTTGTCTTCCTTCCTTGGGATTTAGATTTTATTCTTTACAGTCCTTGGATCACACAGGCTGGTGTGCTGCTTCCATGTGGGCTTAGCTGATGCTTCACTTATGTGACTGCTTGTTGGATGACATGTCTTTGAGACCTCAGATGCTATTCTTTCTGAGAGTCAGGTTCCATTTGATTTCTTGACCACACTTTCTGAAAATACCCTTATTTTCAGTGTTCTGTTTATGGGGTTGATTATCAAGTAGGGCAGTGGTTCGCAACCTTCCTAATGCCGCCACCCTTTAATACAGTTCCTCATGTTGTGGTGACCCCCCAGTCAGAAAATTATTCTTGTTGCTACTTCAAAACTGTAATTTTGCCAGTGTTATGAATCAGGCGACCCCTGCGAACAGGTCATTCAACCCCCACAGGTTAAGAACTGCTGAAGTAGGGTCATGTATGAGAACTAATAGTTCTTGGTATGGAGCTAGAAGTAAGATTGAGACCCAAATCTTTTCATATATTTATGGTTTTTATATGTTTCTGGTTTACTTTAGAGACCATCATTTTATGAAAAAGAAAATTATAAATGTACTGCATAGAATTATTTTGTCTATATGTACCAGAGTTTACCTATCCATTCCTCCAGAAACAATCATTTTGGTTGCTTCTAAATTCTTGCTATTGTGAATAGCACTATGATAAATTAGGTGTCTATCTATCTGTTTGTGCTTTGCTGTTTATTTCTTTGAGGTATATACTGAGTAGAGAAATTGCTGGGTCATATGGTATTTACATTTGTATTTATCTATGGATGTGCCATATTGTTGTCCATAGTTGCTATACAATTCGGTAATCCTTTCCAGCATTTGTTATTTGGTTCTTTGATTTTTTAATGTTGCTGTCAGTGCCGATGTGAGGTGGTATTTCATCATTCTTTTAATTTGCATTGCTCGTCTAGTTAATAATCTTGAGCATTTCTTTCATGTGATTGTTGTGATTGTTGGCTGCCTGGTTGTCATCTTTGGTGAATTGTATACTTATTTCTTCAGCCTATTTTAAATTATATTAATGTTTTTCTTATTTATGTATTGCATTTTTCTTTGCTTTTTATTATAATTCTCTTTTTTATTAATCTTTTTATTGGGGATTTGTTACAACTCTTATCACAATCCAAATATCCATCCATTATATCAAGCACATCTGTACATTTGTTGCCATCATTTTTCAAAACACTTTCTTTTTTCTTGAGCCCTAGGTATCAGCTTCTCATTTTTCCCCTTCCCTCCTCATGAACTCTTGATAATTTATAAATTATTATTATTTTTTCACATCTTACACTGACTGATATCTTCCTTTCCCACTTTTCTGTTGTCCATTCCTCTTGGATTGGTTCCCCCTTTCCCCCCTCCCCCACCTTTCCCTTACCCTCCTGGTATGGCTATTCTCGATATTGGTTTTGAGGGGTTTATCTGTCCTTGATTCCCTGTGTTTTTATCTCTTATCTGTACTCGTGTACATGCTCAGGTCTGGCCACATTTGTAAGGTAGAATTGGAGTCATGATACCACTAGGGAGGAAGCACTAAAGAACTAGAGGAAAATTGTGTGTTTCATCGCTGCTATCCTGTACCCTGACTGGCTCAGTTCCTCCCCACAACCTTTCTATAAGGGGATATCTAGTTGTCTACAGATGGGCTTTGGGTCATCACTCCGTACTCCCCCTCATTCACATTGAGATGATGTTTTGTTCTGGGTCTTTGATGCCTGATACCTGATCCCATCTACACCTCATTATCGCACAGGCTGGTGTGCTTTTTCCATGTGGGCTTTGTTGCTTCTGAGCTAGATGGCTGCTTGTTCACCTTCAAGCCTTTAAGATCCCAGATGCTATATCTTTTGATAGCCAGGCACCATTAGCTTTCTTCACCTCATTTGTTTATTTACCTGCTTTGTCTTCAGCGATTGTGTCGGGAAGGTGAGCATCATAGAATGCCAGTTTAATAGAACAAAATATTCTTGCATTGAGGGAATACTTGAGTGAAGGCCCAATGTCCTTCTGCTACATTAATACTAAACCTATAAATATATGCACATAGATCTATTTCCCCATCCTCATATATAAATATATTTACATATGTACATGTCTTTATTTAGACCTTTATAAATGCCCTTTGCCTCCTAGCTCTTTCCTCTATTTCCTTTGGTTTTCCTCTTGTCCCACTATCATGCTCAGCCTTCATTTGGGTTTCAGTAATTTCTCTTGGTTACATTACCCTTGTTCATGCCCTACCAGGCCTCCTACACTCTCCTCACCACTGATTGGGTCACTTATTGTTCCCTTGTCCCTGGGTTTGTTAACACCACTACCTTTCCCCTCACCTCTCCCTTTCCCATGTCCCCCCAGAACTGTTGGTCCCGTTGTTTCCTCCTCCAGATTGTTCACCCAGCCTATCTTATTTAGACAGACCTGTGGAGGTAATAACATGCAGAAAAACAAGACAGAGCAAAACCAAGCAACAATATACAACAAACAATAACAAATCAATGACAAGAAAACAAAACACAAGAAAGAAAAGCTTGTAGTTAGTTCAAGGACTGTTTGTTGGCCTTTAGGAATGTTTTCCAATCGAGTCTGTTGGGGTGCCAAGCCTTGGCCCCAAAGTCTATTTTTTATATTCTCTAGGGACTTCGTTGCTCCATTCCCTAGCTGTTCTGTTGCACCCCCTTAGTGCTTGTCTCCATGTGGTGGGATCAGATCAGGCACAATACCCACACTATATCTCTAGTGTTGTCCCCTGTAGGGCTATGATGTCGTATCTCATAGTGGGGCCGGCCATGTGGTCTTCTCTGTGAATTGGCTGCTCTGAGCAGAATATCATCCTCAAGGCTTGGTGGGCCAGGATGTGCTCCACTCTCTCTTCCTTCCCCATCATTTGCTCCTATGTGCTCTGATCAGACATGTCCCTCTCCCAGAGCTGCAGATTCAGTGCTGTCCTCTGAAATAAATTCTTCTGGGGCGAGGGGCGGGTGTCCACGTAGTTGGAATTGGGGCCAGCCCCTCAGACCTCTCCACTGGTTCCCTACTCCACGGCAGCATGCTGCATTCACATCTTGGAGCACCAGGTTGAAGTCTAGTCCCTCTTTCCCTGTGGAGATATAAACAATACCCTCCTGTTGGGTGGGTTAGTGCCCTGTGTCCCCACTACCCATTTCTTTTTTCTTTTTTTCCTTTCCCCACCTCCTTTTTAGTTGTCTACCATTTGTATCCCTGTATTTGGTCTGGTCCCTGCCTACCTGATTCTCACCCCAGGAATGTTTTTTACAGTAGCTTTTTCCCTATGGCCCTTTGCATTTTTTTTTTTTAAGGCTTACCTCAGTGGACTCATGTTGTGCTTGTCCTTTTGTGCTTGACTTACTTCATTTAGCATTATTTCATCCAGTTCTTTCCATACAGCGGTGTGCTTCACACATTCATCACTGCTCATTAGTGATGCACAGTATTCCATTGTATGTATGTACCACAGCTTTTTAATCCACTCATCAGTTGATGGAAATTTGGGTTGTTTCCAACTCCTTGTGAACTGTGCCGCAATAAACATTGGAGCACAGATGTCTGTATTTTTCTTTTATTGAATTATTTTACATATCCTGGTTTCTTTTCTTTCCACATGAAGTGATTGAGTGGGTTTTCTTTTTAGTTTAATAGATTCATTAGAATTATACTACAAAACCCACATGGAAGAAGCACGCTAGCCTGTGTGATCATGAGGTGTCAACGGGATCAGGTATCAGGCATCTAAGATCCAGAGCAAAATCATACCCAATGTGAGTGGGGCGGGGGGGGGGGTGCGGCAGCATGGAGTGGAGACCCAATGCCCATCTGTAGACAATCGGCATCTCCTCACAGATGGGTCACAAGGAAGAGATAAGCCAGTTAGGGTACAGCATAGCACCAATGAAACACACATCTTTCCTCTAGTTCTATGGTGCTTCCTTCACCCCACTATCATGACCTTAAATCTACCTTACAAATCGGATTAGACCAGAACATGCACACTGTTACAGATAACAACACAGGAAATCCAGGATAGATAAACCCCTCAGTGCCAACAAGGAGAGTAGAGCTACCAGGAGTATTAGGGGAGGGTGGGGGAGAAAGTGGGACTCGATCACAAAGACGACATATAACACCCTCCCAGGGGGGTGAATAAGAGGGTTAGGTGTGACAGAGGACGACGTATGATATGAAAATAATGGTCTATAGCTTATCAAGGGTTCGTGAGGGAAGGTGGGTAGGGGTGGAGGGGGAAGAAATGGGGAGCTGATATCAGAGGCTCAAGTGGAAAGAGAATGCTTTGAAAAGGATGATGGTGGCATATGTGCAAACATGCTTGACACAGTGAATGAATGTATGGATTGTGATAAGAGATGTAAGAGCCCCCCAATAAAAGCATTTTAAAAAATGTAACAAATCTTTTTATTGGGGTTCATACAACAGAAAAAAAGGAAAATGAGTTGATTCCAGGAACCCAAGTGGAAAGTGAATTTTGAGAATGACGAGGGCAATGAATGTATAAGGGTGCTCTACTCAATTGATGCATGTATGGATTGTGATAAAAGCATTTTTGAAAAGAAGAATTATACTAGTAAATTGTTTTAGATAATACTGACATTTTTACGTGAACATGGAACTTCCTCCATTTTTGTATGTCCTTTTGGTTTATTGTAGTAGTATTTTATAGTGTTCTTGGTTACATCTTGAGTATCTCTGGTTAGGGTTATTCCTGAGTATTTCATCTTTTGGGTAGTTACTATAAATGGTATTGTTTATAAAACTTACTTCGCAGAGCTGTCTTCCTTAATATATATAAGAATCTTATTGATTTTTTATATTTTTCTTATAGCCTGCCACACTGCCAACTTTTTCCATTAGTTCCAGTAATTTTCTTATCAAATATTTGAGATCGTCTATATACAAAATCATATCACCTGTAACAGAGTGTTCTACTTCCTTGCCGATTTTGATGCCTCTGATTTCTTTCTGATGTCTCATAGCTCTGGTTAAGACTTCAAAGACTATATTAATTAAGAGTTGTGGTAAAGGGCGTCCCTGTCTGTATCCTGTTCAGAAAGGGAATGCTTTCAGGTTCTCTCTATTGGTTTTACAGATATAGCCTTTATTATGTTGAAAAATTTATCTTCTATTCCTATTTGAGTGGGTTTTTTTAAATCAAAAAGGGATGTTGTGTATTTGTTTCCCCGTATTATATATTAAGGAGCAATATTGAATTGTCTCTTAGAGACTAGCTAATATTCTGCCAGTAAATATTTGTTTGATGCAGTAACGGGATCCCGTTTGATTTACTGGGGACCTCGGTTTTCTTGTTAGTTGCCATACCCGTGGCCACCTTATTATAGAACAAAATGTTACTTCACCCTGTGCCATCTTCACATTTGAGCCCATTGTTACAGATAGTACATCCGTCTGTCTTGTTAAATATGTCCCTCCTTTTAGTTGGCCCTTTATTTGATCAAACATGATATTCTTTGCTAGCCATAGTTTTGTCCTGGTGAGATGCCAAAGTAATTTATCTGAAGTCTCCCCACCCTTGCTGAAACGAAATCGTTGCCATTGAATTGATTCCAACTCATCGTGGTTTCATGGGGTTTTCAAAAGCTGGTTCTTGAGAAGTCTAGCACCAGGCCTATTCCTTTATTTGTGTTATTTCTGATATCCTTGCTTTCCCAATACTTCAATACTTTCAATATTACTCCTGTACATGGGAATCTGGGTGAGAAGGAAGTAGGTGGACAGTTTTCTCAGCCTGGATGAAACTTAGCAGGCTGGTATCATGTATTTTGTAATAAAAAAAACCTGGACTACATAACCATAACCTCTCCCCAGAGAAAATATGCATTTGAGAGGCAATGAAACATACATAATTATAGATGTAAAACACTAAAAATAGGTCCCATGCCCCACACAGGCAGAGAGCGTGGCACTTGAGAGCAGTGCTGCCACGTATAACAATATTAATAGGAATCAAGTCAACATTTCAGGTGGCCAAATGAGATACAGTGAAAAGACATCAAGGTTTTAAAAATATGTGTGTGCAAAGAAGGCTGCTGCTGTTGAAACAGTGAAAGCTATTCTCACCAAGTGTTCTTGTCTCATGACACATCAAACACCAATGATTATCATGTTGTTTTATCTTGTATCATATTATTAGTAGTATAACTAATCCATATGAATAATAATGATGATAATAGCAACTTGTGCTTCAAAGGACATGCTATGGGTTTCAAAGAACTGTCACATCCACTTTTAATCAATTTAACAAGCCTATATTGAGGACTACCTCAAGTAGCCTTGTAATAATAAATCAACCCCACTGCCACTGAGTAGATTCTAACTCATAGTGACCCAAAATAGGGTTTCTAAGGCTGTAAATCTTTCTGAGAACAGATAGCCTCCCATTCTTCCACTGATCAGTCGGTGGTTTTGAACCACTAGTCTTCCAGTTAGTAGTCCAACATTTACCCAACAGCACCACACGGCTCCTAAGCCTCGTAACATACCACTTCTAAAACTCGATGACTCGAAACAACCAAGGTTAATTATTTTTCAAAATTAATTTAAGTTGACTGGGCAGTTCTCTATTGTTTATCCCCTTCACCCACTCAGAGAGTGTTATTCAGCTGTTGGTAGGTGGGGTAGAAGTTTCCAAGATGGACTCTCTCACATGCCTATCAGTTGTGCTGGGCATTTGGCAGTGCATTCTGTGCTCCTTCATATGGCCTCTCATGCTCAAAGAGGCTAGAGCAGATTCTTTACCTGGTGGCTTCCCATCAGTATTTCAAGAGGGTTGTGCTTCCCCAGGCTTACTTTCCCAAGTCCTGTGACATCACCTCTACACTCTATTCATTAAAGCAAGTCACAAGACCAGCCCAGATTGAGAGCTAGGAAAATGAGCTTCACCTCTTGAAAAGAGGTATATCAAGAGTCTGCACCCATATCTCATTTACCACAAAGATACTATGCTAGATATTTACTTACATCGTCACATTAAATTCACAAGGGCCCTGAAAAGAAAGAATTGCCAACGACACTTTATAAATGCAGAAACGGATATTCAGAGAAGCTAAACAACTTTCCCAAGGCCACACAGCTAGAGATTCAATTTGAACTCAAAGGGAAGTGTTCTACATCAAAGCCCTGTTTCTTCTCCATGCAAGAGCATTCTCTCCTAACTTACCCAATTTGATTTCTGCCATCTCATTGTGGAACGTGTCGGAGGCTTTCTACTCCTATAAAATGTTTCAGTCTTGCTATGAGTTGGAATTGGCTTGATGCAATGGGTTTGAGTTTGGTTGTGGAACTTAAAGAAAGGAAGATGAGAATTCTTTGGAAAATCTCCAGGGAGCTCCTGTGAAGCTATCATGGTGTCTTCTAACTGATTCCAACGAGCCTATCCAATCTGCCCCTGTAGACGATCCTGTACCCGAATCATGCAGATAAAAGGGAGAGAGCTGCCATCCAGGATGGCAACTCTCTGTGGGTTGAGGTGGTGGGTGTTATTCCCCAAATTACTCATATGTGAGCACATCCCTGCCCCCCTACAACACAAAACCCACACACCACAGAGGCCTGCTTTGAAAAACAACATCCACCAAGTTGCAAATCATGACGATCTGGACTCACCAAAAGCAACAAATTAGAGGGTGATTTGCTTCTGGTTTCTTGTAAAAAGTGAGCCACCCAAATGGCTGCTGCATCTACTCACACGTCAGCAGGGAGACTGAGGCACCTGCAGCTCGTCAGCAGGGAGACTGAGGCACCCGCAGCTCGCCAGCAGGGAGACTGAGGCACCCGCAGCTCGTCAGCAGGGAGACTGAGGCAGGGGTGAAGTAGGGCTGATAGCAAAACAAACTTTTTAGATAGGATTGACAGCTGAATTGCATTTGATTTCACCAAAACTGGAGGGATTCACCTTGCAGGTAAAGTGTGGTCGGAACACTATGTGTTATAAAGCACTCGAACATCCTTCTTTCACAAATCCTACACGTGCATTCCACTATAACTTTTATTTTGTTTTTAACCTAACATCCATGTTCCAGACAACATACTTCATTTGCTTTTGTCAGTACTCTTCAAAACAAATCTATTAAGTTAGTCCTTAGCTTTCTCATTTTAAGACAGTGACGATGAAACCTGGGGCAGAGAAAAGATAATCCACACACGCCCCATGTACACTTGGTAAGTGACAGCACCAGGATTGTAACCTGCACTGCTGTCTAATTTCAAAATACATGAGTATCACTGCTTTTCCTTCCCTAATGAACCCAGCCTACGGCACAAGTATATATGTTTACAGCAACTATATAAGATTATACTTTGTTTTAATATTAACTTAGAATCTCCATGGGAAAGATTCATGAGTGACTGAGGCTCTGCTGTCCCAGGGCTAAGACCAAAGGTACAAAGTAAGGTTGATGGTCCAGCCGAGGCCTCCACTCCAGCTTAAGCACCCAAAGGTGCCCACATCCACCTAAAGCTCCTAAAGATGCCTAGGCTCCCACAAAGGGGAGTTCTCCATGGAAGAATGAGAGGGACTGGTGTGACTCCTGAGCCGCCATCTCCATGGAGCTGGTGTCCTCCTGTGCTATTTGTACAGATGAACCTGAGTCAGGCAAAAAGAGAGAGAGAGAGAGAGAGAGAGAGAGAGAGAGAGAGAGAGATATTTACAGCCTCAGAAGCCATATAGAGACTCACTGGGAGTGAGAATTAGCTCTATGGCAGTATTTCATTTTTAAATACTATCATGGCTTAATGGGTAAGATATTTGGTTGCTAACCATAAGGTCAGCGGTTCAAACCCAACCACTGCTCCGTGGGAGAAAGATGAGAATTTCTGATTCCTAGAGATTTACAGCCTTGTAAACCCACAGGAGCTGTTCTACTCTGTCGACAGGGTTGCTATGAGTTGAACTTGACCTCATGGCAGGGCATTTGGAATTGGGTTTGGTATCCTAAAGATTCTATCTCATACTTTGAGTGGCTGTTGCCATAGATCGATAGTTCTTAAAAGAGTAGAATGCTAAAGGCAGACTCTTTTTTTTTAATTAGTTAAGCCAAACTATTATTTAGTCATAGGAATACTTCAGGGGATGTTTATTTTTGGTTTAGAGATGACCTCAGGGCAATAATTTCAGGGATTCACTGAGCCTCAGCCTTGTGGTCAAGTTAAGTTCCAAGTACTTTTTACTCCCTCCCTTCATTGTCTTTTCATCTGCATCTGTTTATGTCTCCACTCTGTTTCTTTCTTTGTCTCTTTCTTTCATGCTTTCTCCATTTGAGAATGCTTGTATGTCTCTCCTTCGAGCTCACTTTACAGTGGATGCTAAATGGATGGCTTTGCATGCAAGCTCATCAGCAGCCATGTGAGTGAATTCTATAAAAACTTTCTGAAATCAAATCAAATGAAAATCAACCCGTAAAACTGGATGAAACAAAAGAGCTTTTTGGACTTGAAAAGGTTAGAGAAGACTGCAGGGGCTGTACACTCCGCTCAATAGTGTTCAAGACGGGGTTTTAATTTAGTTTTCCTATTTACCCCGTAGAAGTTTCTCAGTGCTCAACTGCTAATGCATTTCCAACTGAAATTTTGTAAATTATATTGGGAAACATTCTCAGTGAGAATAGATTGAGCAAGCTCTTATAATGGTTTCCTGCTGGTGCTTCTGGCGATATGGGGCTCTTTGGATACAATGTGTATGTGGATGCACGTCTTTAAGAACTCTCTCCACTTTCTCTCTTTCGGCCACTGGTGGTTTTGCTCACTCCGTGCTCGGCTGTAAGCAGAAGCAGACTAAGTGATGGGCCCAGGCACTTCCATTTTGTCATTTTTATCAGGGGATGCCCCAAGCCCTTGCATGCCATCTTTATTAAAATCACTTCTTCCATTCATCTAGAGGAGGGCATGAATCTTTGGAAACAGTCCTTAACTGACCAGACCATTCTACTGCTTTCCAAGTGTCCCCACTGCCTGCAAATTGCCATTGGGTGACTCCTACTCACGGTGACCCCATGTGTCACAGTAGAACCATAGCATTGTCAGTGGCTGCTTTTTAGAAGTGTGTTTCCAGGTCTTTCTTTCTGGGTAGATTTGAACATTTAGTCTTTTGGTTAATAGCTGACCATTGGACTCTATTCGCATTGCTCAGGGACTGAATTCCCATAGTGATCCTATGAGTTGGTAGAACTTCAGTGATCGTTCCAAGACTCCCCAAGTAGAAAGTAGCAGAGCTGCACAGGAATCCATGGCTCCAGATTCAGAACCCGATCTCTTAAACACTGAGTTATTCCACATTTGATTTCTCTTAAACACTGAGCTGTTCCACAATTTGATTTCTCATGTATTAGCGAGAAAAACAAAGACTAACCTTAATAGAGGGAGTACCGCAGAGGTGTCGATATGACTACAGACTCAGAAGCCAGATTGACTGGGTCAAAAATCCCTCATGCACAACTTTCCAGCTGTGTGACTTTGGACAAGTTACTCTACCACTCTGTCTCCATTTTCTCATTTGTAAATTAGGGGTTTGTGAGATTTAGGGGAGTCAATATGTTTGAAGTCCCTAGAACATGGCCAGCACTTGAGAAGTAAGGCTAAATATTGGTCGTTATTAAACCTCTGCGTGCTTAGCACTATAGCTCGTATACAAAGCCAAGTAGCCCTAGAAGTAGATCTGCTCTTGTTTAGGTTGTATTGAGAATACTTGGATATGGTACAAATCATTCAGATGCTCAGACACTAAGCAAGAAGTTACAGATATAGGTCAATAGGCAGGTGCCTTAGGAGCAATACCTGGTCATCTGTTTCCCAAAATCCCCTATTGAAAGATTTGTGAACACAGTTCTCCGATGACACACGAGAGTTAGATTCAACTCTGTGACACCCAGCTTAGTGTGTACCAGCTTGTTCGATCTAGAGGGCAGGTCAGTGGCTCCCGAGTCCTGTGTTCCCATTTTACAGAGGGGGAAGCTGAGGTACGGGGGAGCAAAAAGAGAACCTCTTAATCCAGGTCACACATGCAGTTCATGACAGTATCCAGACACCCTGAGAACTGACAGAACTCTTGTCATGACAACTTAACGGTGCTGGAAGATGAAGATCCCAAAGCTTGGTCAGTCCTGAAAGCCTTATTATCAAGAGAAATCTTCCCAACAGGGTGGTCATGTGCTCAGGTGTACCTTGGACTTGCAAGGGTTTAACACTGAAAGTCCTATGTCCTGAGATCCATTTCACACATGGAAAAAGCAGGACAATTTTGGATGGTTTGGGTTCTTCTCCCCAATCCCCACCCCCACGCTAACTGTCCCAAGAGTCTGTGTGTTTTATTTAGTGGCTTCTTGCAATTGGCAAGCAGGGATCCAGGCAGCCAACAGTTGAATCAAAGCAGTCAATTTTCCAAAAGAGGCATGTGCTACCCTTTTGGAGAAAAAATAAGTAGAAATGCCAACAATTTGCTAAAGTATATGAAATGACTTCAAAAAGTACATATGGCAAAATTCCATTATCTTTCCTTCTCTTTTCCGTGAACCCTTTAAAGTTTCCTCATATTGATGGATGTGCGAGTATCTGGCTGGGAATGTGGACATTCGTGGCATCTGCAGTTTATAGCAACTTCCCATGTGCTATCTCAGTTGATGCTCACACCATGTTGATGAGAATAATTACATGTGTTAATGCATGCACACATGCCCCTTCAGATGTGCACACCCGAGACACACACTCCTATTTTTTTCACTACTCTCCTCTCCTTAGCTACCTAACATCTGGATGCTGAATACATATTTGTCAAATTACTGGACGCTTGCATATCTTACATGTTCAGGCCTGCATCATGGTGATCAAGTGGTAGACCAACAGAAATGGAATCCAAAAAATCTGCACTAAGACTCAATTTTACTAATTTAAACTAGTTATCTTTGAGTCTATTCAAACTTATATAAATCTTACAGGAGAGAATAGAACTGCCTATGGGATTCTGAGGCTGCAAATATTTATATAAGCATATTGTTACATCATTCTTTCAAATTGGTTGATGGATTTGAACCACCAACATTTACTTCGCAGCCAATTGCTTAACCCCTGTGCCACCAAGCTCCTCTACTGATTTAGAGGAGCTCAAATGCTGACAGAGGCCAGCAGGTACTAGAAATACGTGAAAGAGGAAATTAGACTGCAGAACCTGGGATGACCCACCCTGTTGCAAGGGCAGATTCATCTTCCTCTCAGTGATTGCTGCCAAATAGCAAATCTAATATCTATATCTATCTATCTATCTATCTAGAGAGAGAGACTTTAATTTAAAAACTGAAAATAAAAAAGTATTATGCTAAATGTTTTTTGTTTTGTTAGTATAGATGAGCTAGATACACCTTGATGGCCCCCAACAGAAACACCCTGTGTGCATGTGTGTACACATACATGAAGAGGCTTCAAAGAGTGTGGGGGAAATTTGGTTGTCTTTTAAAGAGTTCATGGAAAATTCCATTATCTTTCAATTCCAGTTTTTCCATGAACTTTATAAAGCCCTCTCATTTACACGTGCATGCACACACACATAGTTAAAATTATTTTAAATATTTTTTAATATTTTAAAATTATTGCTAGAAGAGTATGTTATTGTTGTTAAGTGCCAATGAGCCAGTTCCAACCCAGAGTGACCCCATACACAACAAAGCAAATCTTTCTGGTCCTGTGCCATCCTCATAATTGTTCCTATGTTTGAGCCTGTCAATGCAACCACTGTATCACTCCATTTTGTTGAAGATCTTCCTCTTTTACTCTTGCCCATGTGATAGTCATGTTTGTTGCGCCAACCTAGCCAATGGGAACACGTGGGATTAATGAGGTTGCAGTTTGATTGGAGAGCAGAGAGATAAATGGCTCTGCATGGCCGCTCTCTTGCTCTCTGGAGAGTGCTGGAGCACGCTATTGCTTTAGACCAGTGGTCCTCAACCTTCCTAATGCCGCGACATTTTAATACAGTTCCTCATGTTGTGGTGACCCCCAACTATAAAATTATTTTTGTTGCTACTTCATAATTTCGCTATCATTATGAATCATACAACCTCTGTGAAAGAGTTGTTCAAAGCCACCCACCCCCCCCACAAAGGGGTCATGACCCACAGGTTGAGAACTGCTGCTTTAGATAGTTCTCTGCCTCAACCTGTGAGCTACATCATCTGTGGGCCAAGCCAACCTGTGGATCATGTCCCTAGAGCTTGAGTCTCCTCCTGGATCCTTTGAGACATGTTTCAACACGCTGCTGGTACGTACTTTGCTTGAGCTTGAGGTTGGTGGATCCTGTCACCTTGCATTGTTGCATTTGATATCCCACCCAGGTCTTTTCGGATTTCGGAGGCAACATATCTCTCTCTTGGGTGTTCTGCTCCAACCTATTTATCAAGTGACATGAAAGGCCTCAAATTTTGAGTGGGACCCAGGACAAGAAAAGGCTCTGCAACAGGGTCAGGCTGCCGTGCGAGCTGCTTTGCCACTGGGACCATAGGATCCAGCTGGCCCAATGGTGTTAGAGGTATCAATCATAATAAAGATGCAGTGTGGAGTCTTTGGCAAGCCCCTATTGACGAATCACAGTGTAGACCCTTGGGATTTTGAGTAAAGTCCTGCCATCCTCTGCAGACAACTACTCCCCTTTTGAAAAACAGCTATTGCTCTATTACTTGGCCTTAGTGGAGACTGAATGCCTCACCATGAGCCACCAAGTCACCAGGAGGCCTGAGCTGCTCATCATGAACTGGGTATTGTCTGACCCACAGAGTCATAAACTTGGATGTGCACAGCAACACTCCATTGTTAAATGGAAGTGGTATATACGAGATCGGGCCAGAGCAGGACCTGAAGGAACAAGGAAGCTGCATGAAGAAGTGGCCCAAATGCCCACAGTCTACGCTCCTGTCACTGTAACTTCCTTCTCCCAGTCTGCACCAATGGCGTCCTGGGAAATTCCTCATGATAAGTTGACGGAAGAACAGAAAACATATGCTTAGTTTATTGATGGCTCTTTAAGATATGTGTGTGCCACTCGTAAGTGGACAGCAGCAGCACTACAGCCCCTTTCTGGGATCTCCCTAAAGGGCAGTAGTGACGGGAAATCCTCCCAATAGCAGAACTTTTGAGAAGTGCACCTGGCCGTTCAGTTTTCCTGGAAGGAAAAATGGTCAAATGTGAGATTGTATACTGATTCATGGGCTGTGCCTAATGTCTTGGCTGGATGGTCAGGGAATTGGAAGGAACATGATTAGAAAATTGGTGACAAAGAGGTGTGGGGAAGAGGTATGTAGATACACCTCTCTGAATGGGCCAAGAAAGTAAAGATAATCATGTCTCATGTGAATGCTGACCAAATGGTTACCTCTGAAAAGGAGGATTTTGACAATCAAGTGGATAATTTGTTCTCTAAAGAACCCTGTCTAACATACCTCACCAAGCATGATGCCTCCTCCAGAGACTGGTCTCTCCTGACAAAATTGTCTAAAGTGCATGAGAAAAGTCTCACCATCTTTGCTTCTAAGGAGCATTCTATAAGTGCCTCTTCCTAGGAAAATCTGTTAATTCTTGAGGCACACCATGGTACCTTCAATATTCATTGAGATTACCATAATTCCAATGTGTCAATTCTTCTTTGCTCTTCCTTATTCAATGTTCATCTTTCAGATACATATGAGGTGATTGAAATACCATGCCCTGGGTCAGGTATATTTTAGTCCATAAAGTAATATCCTTGCTTTTCAACACTCTAGGTGGGTCTTGTTCAATATATTTACCCAATGCAATACATAATTGATTTTGCATCGTCCTTTTGACAAACAATGCAATGCCATTCTTGTTTCATCTCCAGCATAGTAAATCATATGATTTTCTGATTCAAAATGGCCCAAATCAGTTCATTTCTGCTTACAAATACTAGACTATTTTTTATGAGTTGTATTAAAAAATTTTAACAACTTCCAATTTCCCTAAATTCATCCTTTGTACATTCTAAGTTCCAATTATTCATTGGTGTTTGTAGCTGTTGCGTCTCCTTTTGAGTTATGCCCCGTCGGAAAATGAAGGTTTTCCTCCCACCTGCTTTGCTCCATTTATCCGCATCATTATGGTGGAGTTGGCTTTAAGACAGTAGCTTTTCTTCCATCATATTTTGAGTGCCTTCCTTTGTGAGGGGTACACTTTCTGGCACTATCTCTGACATGTTCTGCTGCTCTTCGTGAGGTTTTCAGTATCTGACAATGTTTCAATTCTGTCCATTTTCTGTGGCTCATACCTTAGAAGGGTACAGCCAATACCTTCTTTGTCGTCTTGAAAATGTTGAAACTGTTGAAACCTGGTCCCTGTGGGTGATCCTGCTCACTCACATTTGAAAATACCAGTGACAGACTTCCAGTCTCACAGCAACCCACAAGCCATGACAGTATGACAAACTGACAGACAAAACCATAGAAACCTTTATGCAACAAAAATATCGAAACATGAAGCTATTGTTTCTTGACATAGCCTCCATCTAGGTCTACAAACAGCTGAAATCATTGTTTCTTCTCTGTGACCCTTTTCAGGAGCATCCTGTGCTCTGCAGCTTACCGTACACCAGAATGGTGGACTTTACAGCCTCAAGGGACTGAGTTGCGTTCCTTTGAAATGTTCTTTGAGTTTAGGGAGCACAAGAATTCTGAAGAGGCTAGGTCACGCTGTCAGGTGAATAGGGGAAGGTTTTCCATAAAATTATTTTCTTTTCAATAGTTTTGTTTGCATATGTAACATATGATACTAATTGTTCCATCTTTTTAAGGACATTTGTGCAAATCGTCATCACACTCAGTTTCAGAAGATTTTCTTCTTGTATTCATTGCTGTTAACTCCTCATTGCTCCCCACCCTCCTCTGTCAGGCCTTGAGGTAATTATTAATCCAGTTACTATATCTATGGATTTACCTATCCTGGGTTTCATACACAGAAAATCATACAGAACACACGCAGGAAGCAAGTAAAGAAGCAAAGCAAAAACAAACAATTACAAACAGAGAAAATCTCAACTGAAAAGAAATACTAAACATTAAAAACTGAAACATGGGTCAAAGGCAAATCAATTGATCAGGTGTTATATTTTAACCTAGCTACCTCTGTCACAATCAACCTTACAGCTCTCTCTGTTGGAGAGCAACACTATCCCACAAGAATTCCTCCCATGGTACATCTAACTAGAAACCTACAGGAAAGGAAATTCTGGGAAAGTCAGCTCAACCTAGTTAAATTGACACTTTATTAGGAGCAGTGGTAGCTCCTAATAATTTTCACTTTCCATGCGGAAGAACCTGGTTTAATTACCAGCCAACACACCTCATAGGCAACCACTACCAGGTGATCAGTGAAGGACTGTGTATTGCTATGAACCTAAACAGATTTCTGCAGAACTTCAGGACTAAGGCACATTAGGAAGAAAGACCTGGATATCTGCGGGAAAATGAGAACCAGGTAGAGAGTGTATGCAGCCAAATTCTCTCTGCTCCTGTTTAAGGAATCTGGGAGGCAGATTCTGGTGGAGGAAGGGCTTCATGCTCATGAGTTGGAGATGCATCCTGGTTACATCCTCATAAGTAAGTTATTCCCCATGATGTCCCCCCATCATAATGCCCATTTAAAAATTTTTTTTCTTTTCTTTTTTTACATTTTATTAGGGGCTCATACAACTCTTATCACAATCCACATATATACATACATCAATTGTATAAAGCACATCCGTACATTCTTTGCCCTAATCACTCTCAAAGCATTTGCTCTTCACTGAAGCCCTCTGCATCAGGTCCTCTTTTTTTTTTCCCTCCCTCCCTGCTCCCCGCTCCCTCATGAGCCCTTGATAATCCATAGATTGTTATTTTGTTGTATCTTGTCCTATTCGGGCCCATTTTAAGGTGCTGCTTGTAAGTATATGGTTGCTTACTAAACACTTGAAGGTTATCTGCCTGAAGGTTGCCTTCTACCAAGAGTGATCAGACCACCCCACCCGAAGTACAAGCCCACTCCCTTCTGATAAGGCTCATAGATGGTTCCCCTGGAGGGGGAACAGCCTTATCCCTTCTGATAAGGATCATAGATTGTTCCCCTGGAGAAGAGCGCAGGGACACTTAAGGTCAAGCCAGCTCAGAGACGACCAAGGTTAGGTCACCATCTTAACTCTAGAACCTGCCCATCTTGTTACCTATGTCCCTTCCTATCTCATGTATGGCCCTGGTACAGCCCCTTCCCACTATGTGTATGTCTCAAACACAACCCCTTCCTGTTGTGTGTAGGTATGACAGGGCTCGAGAGTACGTTTGCCCCTCTCTGTTTCTGGTCTTCATAGAAGAGGTGAACACTTGCATGTCTTGTCTGTTGTTTCTTTCATCTACCTTTCAATTACACAATCAGCCCTTGCACCCATTCCATTTGCAAGGCTGGCCCCCACAGCTATCTACTTCCAAAAATCACACATTGGCTCACTGTGGTCTGATACACGATTGATGAAGAGAAAGTTCTGCTCTGTTGTGCATGGGTTTGCTGCAAGCCAGCTGCTTGAACTCCACGGTAGCTACCAATAAAGCAAACTGAAAAACTCCTTCCAGTGGATAAGGCTGGATGAAATTATGCTAACAAGAAATGATTTTTTAATTATTTCTAGTAATGGGTCTAGAAGCTGGATGTTTGGTACACGGTGGCTGTTCATTCTAATGAGTGGAGTTTCCATGTGGGTCAATCAGCCCGCATACAACTGATCTTCAGACATGGAGAAGCAAGAAACAAAGAAATGGCAGGTTGACTGACGGCTTCTCCGGGCACCATACAACCCACCCAGAGCTTAAGGAGCTTAAGAGAAGGAGAGAAGATGGGGTCCTGCTTCAAGTTCTTGCTTGAGGCTGGGAGCACAGTATTGTTGTGTGTGAGAAGGGCCGGGGGATGTAGTAACATGTCTGCGCAATCTTTACGTGGACCAGATGTAGAAGCACACACAGATCTCGACAAAAAGGAACTCCTTGTTGGTCGAACTCCAGAAAGACAATGTAGAGGAGGGTCACTGGGGTGATTGAATCACATGGACAACACATGTCCACTTCCTGAAACACCCTAAGTGAGGCTCTCGGGGGTGTGGCATTGTCTAAAGTTTGAGCAAAAGTTCAAGAAATATAAGGTGTGTTGGAATGAGGAAGGCTAAATCATAATCAGTAGACAGTAGTCTATTTCAGAGATAAGGATCAGTCCGGCTAGAAAAAGCACATGAATACAATAAAGTTGTCTTTGTAGATAACATTTTATACATTTTTAAAATCCTCAGCAGTCATGTCACTCAGACTGCAGCCTCCCTCCCTCAGCTCCTTGGCTACTGCATCAGGACCTACCACCTGACTAAAGGGCAACTCCCCATTGGCCATTGGGATAAGCCAATCAGATGAATTCTTTCTCAGGAAATTGAATTAGGGCATAAGAGTCTTAAGGAAATTGGGTCACTACCTGGGGGGTTTGAAGCAGAAAGGTTTTTAATGCAGAAAGACAAGGCAGGTGTTGTCCATATTGGGCTATGACACAGCTGATATAATATAGTGGGAAAATATTTAAGAGTAGAATTGGTAAATGTTATGTTACCTATATATACTTACCACACGCAGAGAAGAGGGTTTTAAAAAAATTAATTAACACAAAAGAGACCCCACTTTAGAGACAAATGATCCCAGTTTTAACAAACCTCTTCAAGGCAGTGGTTCATAGCTGCCTCTGGACCTTATAATAATCCCCACTCCACTCCATTCTCTTTACCTCAACTAGGAGAATGCCTTGACTAGAGCAAGGTTACACTTCGACTCCATCCAGCTCTTACAACACACCTATGAGACACCGGGCCGCCTTTTCACGAGGAAACTGAGTGCTACGGCTAATGTTAGCAGTGTGCAGGAGAATCTGCATCCAAATCCATGCTTGGGAATCCTCCATCTTTTTTCTCTTCCTACTATGCCTCCAGAAGCTGGAAAGAAGTCCTCTTCTTTACTTTGAGGGTTGAAAAAGGCTGTGGGGAGGACGAAGCAGACACTGAGGGAGGCTGGGCACAGACCCTGAGGCAGACACTGATGGGGGCTCACCAAAGAACTAGGAAGTGCGACCCTCTTCTGTTTCAGGAGGCCCCACGGGAGAAATGCAGGGGTGAGGGAGCATGCACATTTAGCTGTGACATGTGTGGTCTGTGTCTAGAGGACACTGGGGATAAGGAGACGATTCTGTTGTGGCTGAGAGACTTTGGTCTGAGCTTCTGATTTTTGCTTTGCTTTTCTCCCTATTTGCATGGGTGGGAGACTGAAGTAGTGAGTTTATTGTGCCAACCTGGCCGATAAACACATGTGGGGTTAATTGAAGGGCGGGAGGATTAATGGCTCATTGAGCCTCGCCTTTCCAGTTCTCAGTCTCTTGCTTTGTGATGGTCGGATCAAGGGCAGCTGCCTTAGCCTGTTCCCTGCTTCAGCCGGCAAGGCTCACTTCCTGCAAGACATCCCTGAGGAGAAGCCACATAGACCTACCCCGCTGCAGCCCTGGGTGCTGGAGCAGCTGTGTGGAGACCCCTGCCAATGCTGAGATGCTTACACGTACACTGACTCGGCTTTCCTCCTGCAGTTGGCATCATTGCATCTGTTTAGAGAGATGGAGGAGGACTTTGTGGATTGGTGTGGGGCATAAGGGTTAATAGGTTGATGTTGGACTTGTGTTCTTGGGCAGCACTGGGTTGGAATGTTTTCTTGATGCACGCTTAACCTTTATATAAAATCTCTCTTTTACATGAGTTTCTGTGGATTTGTTTCTCTAAAGTACCCAGACTGACACAGACCACGGGGACCTTCCCTTTGTCCAAGGGGCTGTTTAGAGAAAGACATTATCAAGTTGGTTCTCAAAGTTGCATAAAATAAGGGACCTGAAGAAAATACGCATGCCCTTACCATCTTCCTGGGACCTGTTTAAAGAGCCAGTCTTTAAGAAGAAGAGGAAGATGAAATAACTTTGGCATGAAAGATGTACAGTGTGCTGTGCAGTCCACTCTCTAGACCCAGCATGCCCATTTATAAAATGAAGTGAGGTGATCAAGCCACGCACCCTTCTTCTAAGTGTTAGAAAGGCACCATAAAGGGAGGTGGGAGCACTGCCTCCAGGCTGTCCACCAGATTTCCATTGTGCTCCCCGTCAGCCACTCCATTGTTTGTGATGTGCAAACAACATGGTGCTTCAGAAATACTCTCTCTTCATGAGGGTGGCTGCTTCTTTTCCTAGTCAATGAATCTCAAGTGCAGTCCTCACCCATGTATCAGTAAAAGCTTGCGTGTTGTTGCCATAATTTTTTAAGCATTTCTCAGGGTCAATTTCTTTAAAAAAATTAATTGGGAGTGAATACATACATCATATCATTCCGTGGTTGAATCACATCAAGCGGTATTGTTCAATTGTACCAAAATCAGGTTCTAAACATTTTTTTCTTTCTGGCCTTGACATAATCTGCCTTTTACCTCACTTCCAACACTGTAACCCGCGCCCCCTGAAGCCCTTGTTTTACTTGCTGTCCCTGTAAGTTCAGCAGTCCTGAGTTGCGGATACCAAAACACAGAATAGCATATAACACAACTTCAAGTCTGCCATGATTCTGAACAGGTTTCACTGAGTTTCTAGACTTAGAAGGACTAGAAAGACCAGCCTGATGATCGGCTTTTAAAAAGCAGCCATTAAAATCCCTTGGGATCACAAGGGTCTGATCTGTGTAAGTCCTTGGGATGGCGCAGCTGCACTCTATCGTTCGTAGGCCTGCCGTGAGTTAGGAGTAGACTCCATTGCAGCTAACAAGGACTGCGTGCCTCACAAACAGCTGTCACGGTGAGGGATCCTTGTTGTTTTCTTTCGTTTTGGCTTCTTGCTCATTCCTACCCCTCCAGAAGGGGCCCTGCCTTATTCAGTGAACCAGTGCCAAGCCTAGAACCTGACCTGTAAATAATCACTCATCACAAGAAGGGCCATGTGTTACTCACCCTCCCAAGCCTTCCCTGCAAGAGGCGGGGCTCCTCTCTTCCCATTCGCTCCCTAATCAGAGGTGCGCATGCCAGGAAAGGGCAGCGGCTTTCCAAAGAATGAGTGTGGACACAGGCTCACCGGAGGGCAGGCGACTGTTGGGCTGGCCTGAAATTCAACTAGTGGAATTGCTGAGCAAAGCGTCTCAGATAGAGAGGAAAGAGCTGAGTGAGCCTTAGAGACATATAAGGCGCACGAATGGCGGAAAGGGAGAGAAAGCACAACAATCAGGTGAAAGAGCCCACAGTCTGCACACGAAGGCCACAGAAGGCAGAACCAGCTGGGTGGGAAGTGGGCAAGGCCCAAAGGAGCAAGCTGTGTCTCTGTGAGGACAGCCCATAATACCTGCAAATCCAGTGCAGTAAATCACTCACACAGCGGGCACATTGTGGAAGGCATTGCCCTCCAAGGAAAGTCGTTTCCTGGCCCCCTGGTACGTCTATTTCAGGGTGTTGTTTTTAGAATAATTGCAGGCATACAGCCGACAAGAGCATCATTTGGATATTTTTCTTAGGCCTGGTGAAAGCCCGAGCTTCCCAGCTACTCTGTCCTGGTATGGACAGCCTGGCCAGGTCATTGCAGGCCCATGGGAACATTAATGAGATTTCCTTTTCAGGCTCAGTGGGCCATTGTAAATCCAAGGTAATATTTTTCCTTGCAGGTGAATGTACTCATTTGGGGGGGAGTTGTTAGGTCACACTAAGTCCTGGAAAGTGGCCTATTGTTCTGAGTTCGAAGGCAAAGTCACAAAAGTAATGGCATTCTTATTAGAGATTTGATGAATGAATGCAATAATGAGCTTCTTTTGTTCTTGCCTATGGGCCCCACAATTGTTCATCTATAACTTGCTATATGAATTCAAACTTATTAATCACTTTAAGGCAAAACTCTATTTCATGACTAAAATGCAAAATCAGGCTGTCATGAAATGAAATGTCAACTAGTCCCATTTTCCTTCCCAGAGAGAGTGTGCTGGAACCAAGATGGGCAAGCGGAGGAAAAGCAGAAAAGTTCCTGAGTTTCAGAGTACACAGGCGAGGTGTCAGCTGTGGTCATGTGCACAAGTGTTGACGGGGTCTCTGTTCCACCATGTTGGTGCTGACTGCAGCTTCCTGGGGAATCAGCTAGCTCCATTTCCCAGCCGGATTTACTCACAGAATTGAAAAGGTGGGCTGCCAAGGGCCTCTGCTCAAAGCTCATTTTGAGAATTCTAATTCATCTGTAGAGCACGTGAGTATTCATGAAATATGTTTACAGTTCTCTCAATCCCAAACATCCAGGTTACCATGCAACTTCCACACTAAGACAGACTAGGTAAAAGGCCTTAGCAATCTGTTTTAAAAACCAATCAGTGAAAACGTTATGGGTCAAAATGGGCTGATTCCATTGTACATTAGATCATCATGAGTTGAGAACTAACTTGAGGGGAGCTGAGACCGACAACAGTATCTTTGGGAGGGGAGCAGGATTGGATTTATTGCCTTGTCTGTGGAAGAGCTGAGAACAGTCACTTACCAGGAGCCGGAGAAAGCTCCTATGCAGGTCTCCTGAGTTGAAATGCAGGGCCCCTCAGCCCCCTCTGCATGGATCTGGCTGCAGGGCCATTGAGATGGTCCCACATTGAGATGAGGAACCTGCGTGATCAGATATTGGGGCAGGAAGTGGGCCACCTCTTTTTAGTAACAGGATGGTTCAGTGAAGTTATAGGGTTTTATTTATTTGACAAATGGCCTAGGTCCTCACCCTGTGATCTGTCTGCTTAACTGAGAAGAGTGTTAGACACACAGTAGGTGCTCGATAAATATTAGCTAAGTGTATGCATAAGTCAATGAACAAATGCATGCAGAAATTTCTCTCAGGACCAAAGTCCAACTTTGCTGGTTGCTCACTCCAGTTTGTACCCAAGTTTGTCCCAAGTTTGTACCCAAGGATCAAAGTTTCCTATGAGTAGTACTTGGCCCAATGAAGGGAGGGCTTATATCATTCTTATCCTGAACTTCCAACTAATGGACCACCAACTTCAGATCATACCAGGCAGTTTCTCTCAAGCTGTGGTGAAACTGGAAGCTGTGTCTAGTCTCAGAGGACAGGGTGAACAAGAGCCTCTTCCACCCAGTCTTGTTTGCGATTCACTGCAAGAGGGAGGGTAAAGATGAAGAAGGAATATTAGCTAGCTTCCTCCTCCATGGATTATCTAGGTAGGTAGCCACCACGATGGCCTCCAGGCTTTGTGCTTTTCTTCCAGTGGTGTATTGCCACTCATAGAGAAATATAATCGTTGTCCCTTATTTTTGTATCAGAATGGTTTCTTGTGTCCCTTGACCAGTAAGGGATGGTTGAAATCATCCTACAGAACTTTCTAGGTCAGAGAAAGTGACACAATTTCCACTTGACTCTGTCTCTTAGGAAGCTCCTTTGGGGAACCCAGTCACCAGGCTGTGAGGAAGTTAGGCCACAGGAAGAAGTCTCAAGGGTTCTACCCAACAGTCAGATGTAACATCAAATGTGAGAGTTAAGAAGTCTCCGAGGTAACACCAGCCATTGTGTGACTGCAGGTATAGGAGGGTCCCAGGCAAGAAACAGTTAATTCTAGTCAGACCAAGACCTATGAGAGATAATAATAGATCATGCTGATTGTTATTCCCCATTAACCTTGGATTAACTTGTCATGCAGATGTAGACAGCTAACACTTGGAGAAAAAGGTGAGCTCAGTGGTCTCCTGGGTCCCCTACTTTGCGCCTTTCAAGGGCCCACACAGAGGGTGGCCTGGCTGGTTCACTGTGGAATCTTCTGAAGCAAGTTTGAGGACTTGCATAGAGAAGTTGCTCAAAAATGTGTGCGGGATAATTACTTTAGTTGGTTCATTTGATTACAAAGAAAGATATAAATATCTTGCCAGATTTTTAAAAGATTTTGGAAAGAAATATTCAGGAAGCACAAGACGGTTGTATTGACTAAGAAGCATGGGTGGCAGAAAATGAAAGAATATTTAGAATCTCACAACCTGAACTTAAATTCAATCTCTGCCTTTTCCTAGCTTTGTGCTGAGAAAAACTATTATAAAACACTACTTTATGGGAGGGCTTGCTTTACTTGACTTTAACACATACTATACAGCCATGGTTGTCAAAACCGCATGGTATTGGTACAATGGCAGCTACTCAGACCAGTGGAAAAGAACTGAAAACCCAGAAATAATCATCAGCATACAGACAACTGATCTTTGATAAGGGCCCAGAAATATCAAATGGGAAGGAGATGCCCTCGTTAACAAGTGGTGCTGGAAAAAATGAATATCTACCTGCAGAAAAATGAAGCAAGATCCTTATCTCACTCCGTGCACAAGAATAAACTCAAGGTGGATCACAGACCTTGAAGTTAAACCCCAAAAATAATAGGGCCATCAATGAGGGAATTTGGACCAACTTGAGAACTTTGGCACAGGGAATACATAGGCTATCAGAAATAGGGAAGGACACAAACACAGAGGAGGCACAGATTGACAAATAGGATATACTGAAGATAAAACACCTGTGTACACAGAAAAAATTCACCAAGAGAGTAATAAGAGAGTCCACGGAGTGGAAAAACATCTTTAGCAATGACACATCAGACAAAGGCCTTATTACTAAAATCTACAATACTCTGCTAGCTTCCAAAAAGAAAAATACTAATTGCCCACTGAGGAGGTGGGCAAAGGACCTGAACAGAAGTTTCACAGAGGCAGAAATCCAAATGGCCAACAAACATATGAAAAAATGTCCCCAATCTTTAACCATAAGAGAAATGTAAATTAAAACAACAATGAGGTACCACCTAACCCCCTCAAAGGTAGCCCAATTCAAGATATCAGAAAGCTACAAGTGTTGGAGAGTCTGTGGTGAGATAGGAACTCTCATCCACTGCTGTTGGACTTGTAAGTATGTACAGCCACTATGGAAATCAATTTGGCGATACCTAAGACAGATGGAAATCAAGTTACCATATGACCTAGCAATCCCCCTACCGGACATATACCCAGAAGAGGCAAGAAACAAACCAAGGCCAGACATCAGTGCTCCAATGTTCATTGCGGCACAGTTCACAATTGCAAGGAGCTGGAAGCAACCCACATTTCCATCAACTGATGAGTGGATTAAAAAGCCGTGGTACATACATACAATAGAGTACTACACGTCGCTAAAAAGCAGTGATGAACATATGAAGCACATCCCTGTATGGGAAGAACTGGAGGAAATCATGCTAAGCGAAGTAAGCCAAGCACAAAAGGACAAGTACAACATGAGTCTGCTGAGGTAACCTTTTAAAAAAATGCAAAATGGGCATAGGGAAAAAGTTACTGTATACAAACATTCCTGGGGTGAGGACCAGGTAATATGGCAGGGACCAGACCAAATACACATGGTAGGCAGATGGGGAAAGGAAAAAATTAACAATAAAAAAGAAATGGGGAGTGGGGCACAGGGCACCAACCCACTCAAGGGGAAGGTAATGTTTGTGTCTACACAGGGAAAGAGGGACCAGACTTCAAGCCAGTGCTCCAAGATGTGAATTCAACACATTGACGTGGAGTAGGGAACCAGTGGAGAGGTCTGAGGGGCTGGTCCCAATCCCAACTGCTACGTGGACACCTGCCCCTCTTCCCAGAAGAATTTATTTCAAAGAATGGCATTGAATCTGCAGCAATGGGAGAGGGACATATCTGATCTGAACACATAGGAGCAGATGAAGAGGGAGGAGGAGAGAGTGGAGCACATCCTGACCCACCAGGCCTTGAGGACGATGTTCCTGATTAGAGCAGTCAGTGCACAGAGAGGACCACATGGCCGGCCCCACTAGGAGACACGATGTCCCTCACTGACCCATAGCCCTACAGGGGACAATACCAGACAGAGACACAGTGTGGGAATTGCACCCGATCTGATCCTGTCACACTGAGGCAAAACAATAAGGGGGTGCAACAGAACAGCAAGGGAATGGAGCAGCAAGATCCCCAGGGAATGCTGAAAGTGGACTGTGGGGCCAGGGCGTGGTGCCCCAATAGACTGGACTGGAAAACACTTCTAATCACCAACAAACAGTTCTTGAACTAACTACAAGCTTTTCTTTCTTGTTGTGTTTTGGGTTTTTTTGTCATTGGTTTGTTGTTTTGTTTTCTTTTGTTGATTGGTTTTGCTCTGTCTTGATTTTGTGAATGTTATTATCTCCACAGGTCTGTCTAAATAAGATAGACTGGATGAACAATCTGGACAAGGAAACAATGGGATCAACAGTTCCAGGGGGACATGGGAGAGGAGGAGGTGGGGGGAAAGGTAGTGGTGTTAACAAACCCAGGGACAAAGGAACAACAAATGATCCAAATCGGTGGTGAGGAGGGTATAGGAGGCCTGGTAGGGCATGATCAAGGGTAATGTAATCAAGAGGAATTACTGAAACCCAAATGAAGACTCAGCATGATAGTGGAACAAGAGGAAAGCCAAAGGAAATAGAGGAAAGAGCTTGGAGGCAAAGGGCGTTTATAGAGGTCTAAATAAAGGCATGTACATATACAAATATATTTATATATGAGGATGGGGAAATAGATCTATGTGCATATATTTATAGGTTTAGTATTAAGGAAGCAGAAGGACATTGGGCTTCCAATCAAGTACTCCCTCAATGCAAGAACATTTTCTTTTATTAAACTGGCATTCTATGATGCCCACCTTCCCGACACAATTGCTGAAGACAAAGCGGGTGCATAAGCAAATGTGGTGATGATGCCGGCTATCAAAAGATAAAGCATCTGGGGTCTTAAAGGCTTAAAGGTTAACAAGCATTCATCTAGCTCAGAAGCAAAAAAGCCCACATGGAAGAAGCACACCAGTCTGTGAGATCACGAGGTGTTGAAGGGATCAGGTATCAGGCATCATCAGAACAAAAATTCATATCATAGTGAATGAGAGGGAGAGTGAGGAGTGGAGACCCAAAGCCTATTTGTAGGCCACTGGACATCCCCTTACAGAGGGCTTTCAGGGAGGAGACGAGTCAGTCAGGGTGTGATGTTGCAACGACAAAACACACAACTTTCCTCTAGTTCCTACATGCTTCCTCCTCCCCCATTATCACAATCCCAATTCCACCTTGAAAATCTGACTAGACCAGAGGATGTACAGTGGTACAGATTGGAACTGGAAACACAGGGAATCCAGGGCGGATGATCCCTTCAGGACCAGTGGTGTGAGTGGCAATACTGGGAGGGTGGAGGGAGGGTGTGTTCGAAAAGGGGAACCTATTGCAAGGATCTACATGTGACCTCTTCCCTGGGGGATGGACATCAGAAAAGTGGGTGAAGGGAGACGTCGGACAGGGCAAGATATGACAAAATATTCATTTATAAATTATCAAGGGCTCATGAGGGAGGGGGCAGTGGGGAAGGAGGGGGAAAATGAGGAACTGATGCCAGGGGTTTAGGTGGAGAGCCAATGTTATGAGAATGATGAGGGCAATGAATGTTCAAATGTGCCTTACACAATTGATGTATGTATGGATTGTGATAAGAGTTGTATGATCCCCCTAATAAAACGATTAAAAAACACTAATATTTTATATTAATACTGTCTAATGATTTCCAAGACTGGGCCCTAACTAAAGCTTTTATTAATTTCCTAATTCAAGCTCTCAACAAAATAATAGATAGATATCCTTATGCCCTTTTTGTAAATAAAGAAATTGAGACTCTGGGAGGCTAAATTGCTCATCTAAGTTTATGTAAGGATAAAGTGAGGCTTTCTACTCCTGTAAGAGTTACGGCATCAGAAACCCACAGGGATAGCTTTACCCTGTTCTAGCCTGTCACTATGAGTTGGAATTGACTCCACGAGTTTGGTTTTGAGTTTGCGAAGGTCATGTAAACGGATGGGGTCATATAAATGGTTAATGTGTTATACTGCTAATTGAAAGGCTGAAGGGTCCCATCTACTGCAAGGCACCTCAGAAGAAAAGAACTCTGATCTATATCCAAATCATCAGCCACAGAAACCCAATGGAGCACAATTCTACTTTGACAGTTATGGAGCTGCCACGACTTGGAGTGCATTCAATAGCAACTGCTAAGGTCATTGAGTTAGTGGAAGAGCAGAGAGGGGAAACCAAATCTGTCTGATTAGGAATTTATCCACTATGATGCTTGGTTTCCTTATTTAGGACTAATACGATTAATAATGCTAGGCCTATAGGCTTGTTCTGAGGCTCTGGGTTTGAAAGAAATTGGAGGAGTCACATGGTCATGTAGCACCACAGATATGAGTCAAGATATTCCAGTGAAGAGAGGGAGAAGATGAAACTTGTAAGGTAGTAGCTTTACCTTCTCTAAGGATAGCATAGTGGGTATTCATTGGGCTGTTAACTGCAAAATCAGCAGTTCAAAACCCCAGCCACTCAGTGGGGGAAACTCCTGGGAGTTGGTTATATGTAGATCATTGTGACCAGTTCCCCCTTTCTCCCCTCATCTTCCCTTTCCCCTCCTGGTATCTCTACTCTTATTATTGGTCCTGAGGGGTTTATCTGTCCTGGATTTCCTGTGCTTCCAGATCTTATCTGTACCCATGTACATGTTCTGCTCTAGCCAGATTTGTAAGGTAGAATTGGAGTCATGATAGTGGCTGGGAGGAAGCGCTAAAGAACTAAAGGAAAGCTGTATGTTTCATAGGTGCTACGCTGCACCCTGACTAGCTCATCTCTTCCTTGTGACCCTTCTGTATGGAGATGTCCAATTGTCTACAGATGGGCTTTGGGTCTATAATCCACCCCCTACTCCCATTCGCAGCGATATGATTTTTTGTTCTGGGTCTTTGATGTCTGATATCTGATCCCAACAACACCTCATGATCACACAGGGTCGTGTGCTTCTTCCATATGGGCTTGGTTGCTTCTCAGCTAGATATCTGCTTGTTTATCTTCAAGCCTTTAAGATTCCAGATGCTATATCTTTTTATAGCTAAGCACCATTAGCTTTCTTCACCACATTTGCTTTTGCACCCATTTTCTCTTCAATAATTGTGTTGGGAAGGTGAGCAACACAGAATGCCAGGTTATGAGAACAAAGCGCTCTTGCATCGAGGGAGTACTTGAGTAGAGGCCCAATGTCTGCTACCTTAATACCTACCATGTAAATATATGTATATAGATATATTTCCCTATCTTTATATATAAATATATTTACATATGTACATATCTACGGTATATTTAGACTTCTATAAATGTCCTTTGCCTCCTATCTTTTTCCTCTCTCTACTTTTACTTTCCTCTTGTCTCACTATCATGTTCAGCCTTCATTCGGGTTTCAGTAATTCTTCTGTGTTACTTGCCCTTATCAAGCCCTACTAGGCATCCTACACCCTCCTTGCCATCGATTTTTAGATCACTTGTTGTTCCCTCAGCCCTGGGTTTGTTAACAGCCACTTCCTTTCCCTCCACCTTCCTCTCTCCCATGTCCCCCAGAACTGTTGGTGCCAATGTTTTCTCCTCCACATTGCTTATCCCGCCTATCTTATATAGACAGACATGCAAAGACAATAATAAGCACAAAAACAAGACAAAGTCAAACAAAACAACAAAAGAAAAGAAAACAAAATAGCAACAACAAAACCAATGACAAAAAAAGAAAAGCCTATAAATAGTTCCAGGTCTGCTTGTTGACCTTTAGGAGTGTTTTCCAGTCCAGTCTGATGGGCATGCCCTGGCCCCAAAGTTAATTTTTGGTATTCCCTGAGGACTTGCTGTGCTCCCCTTGCTGCTCTGTTGCACGCCCTTAGTATTTTTGAGCACAATTCCTGCACTGTGCCTCCAGTGTTGTCCCTTATAGTGATGTGAGTCAGTGAGGGACGTCATGTATCGTGGTGGAGCCAGCTCTATGGTCCTCTCTGTGCATTGGCTGCTCTGAGCAGGAATATCTTCTTTGCGGGGTTGGTGGGCCAGAATGTATGCCACTCTCTCTCCTTCCCTCTTCATTTGCTCCTGTGTGCTCTGATCAGACGCACCCCTCTCCCTGAGCTGTAGCCTCAGTGCTGTCCTCTGAAGTGAATTATTCTGGGGGGAGGAGTGGGGTGACCACGTAGTTGGGTTTGGGGCCGGCCCACCAAACTCTATTGGTTCCCTGCTTCATGCTGGTATGTTACATTCAAGTCTTGGTGCACCAGGTTGAAGTCTGGCCCCATTCTTCCTCTCCTGTGGAGATATAAACAACACCCTCCCATTGGGTAGGTTAGTGCCCCTGTTCTCCCACTACCCATATAGTTTTCTTTTCCCCTCCTTTTTAGTTGACTGCCATATGTGTCCCTGGATTAGGTCTGGCCCCGCCATGCTACCTGGACTTCACCCAGGGGATATATATATATATATATATATATATATATATAGTAGATTTCCCCCTATGCCCCTCTTGCATTTTTAAGCTATCCTCAGTGGACTCATATTGTACTTGTTCTATTGTGCTTGGCTTACTTCTCCAATTCTTCCCATGTGGCGATGTGTGTTCATCACTGCTTTTTAGAGATGTGGAGTTCTCCATTGTATTTATGTACCACAGTTTTTTAATCTATTCATCTATTGATGAAAATTGGAGTTGTTCTCAACTCCTTGTGATTGTGAACTGTGCTGCAGTGAACACTGATGCACAGGTGTCTGGCTGTGGTTTGTTTTTTGCCTCTTCTGGGTATATGCCCAGTAGGGTGATTGCTGGGTCATACAGTAGCTCAATTCCCATCTGTTTTAGAGATCACCAAATCGATTTCCATAGTGGCTGTACATACCTACTTGTCCACCAGCAGTGGACCATAGTTCCTATCTCTCCACAGCCCCTCCAACACTTGTTACATTCTGATTTTTTGAATTGAGCTATCTTTGAGGGACTACATCAGTTCCTTTGCAGTCTTCCTTATTCATTGGCCAGCTTTGACATGCATATGACGTGAATGAAAATATGTTATGTGTCAGATGTACCTTATTCCTCAAAGTCATGTCTCTTTGAAGAGGTTGCATTGCAGTAGCTTTGTCCAATGCAATATGTTATTTGATTTCTTAACTTCTGTTTCCATGAGCATTGATTGTGAATCAAAGTAAAAGGAAATTTGTAACATCTTCATTTTTTTCCCTCTGTTTATCATGATGCTATCGGTCCAGTTGTGAGGATTTTGGGTTTCTTTACATTGAGTTTCAATCCATACTGAAAGCCATAATCCATGATCATCAGCAATTGCATCAATTTCTGCTTGCTTTCAGCAAGTAAAGTTGTGTCATCTGCATATCATAGGTTGTTCTGAGATAAATTACTCAGCAAAAAGACTGAATAGATGTGGTGAAAATACACAACTTTGACATGCACCTTTCTTGATTTTAAACTATGCAGCATCCCCTTTGTTCAGCTCGAATCACTGTCTCCTCTCGTCTATGTACAAGTCCTACTGCAGGACAATTAATCATTCTGGAATTCCCATTCTTTGAAATGTTATCTGTCCGTTGTTATGACTGTCTAATTAATTTGCATAGTCAATAAAACACAAATTAACACTTTTCTTCTAGTCTTTGCTTTCAGCCAAGATCTATCTGCATCAGGAATATCGCTTGTTCCACATTATCTTCTGAATCTAGCTTGAATTTCTGGTTCCTCTCTGTTGATGTACTTCTGCAACTCTTCTTGAATGAGCTTCCTCCAAGTTTTACTTTAATGTGATATTAACAATATTGGTGGATAATTCCTACTCCGTTGATCACACTATGTACCCAAATATGGATCTATTCCAATCCATTGGCCCGTAGCTATCTTCTAAATTTCTTGGCATAGAAGAGTGAGTGCTTCCCATGCATCGTCAGCATATAAATTGATAGTCTATCAATTCATTGAACATTATTTTTGGCTAATGCCTTCATTGAAGCTTGGACTTCTTCCTTCAATACCTTCAGTTCTGACTCACACCCATCTTTGTGCTACCTGTGGAAATGGTTGGCCTTTAACCAATTTATTTTGGTACAGTGACTCTGTATAATCCTTCCAACTTCTTTAATGACTCCGTCATTATTATTCTCATAGAAGCTCTCAATATTGCAACTCAAAATAAATTTTGTCTTCATTTCTTTCAACTTGAGAAATTCTGAGTGTTTTCTTCCTTTTTGATTTTCTAATCCCAACTCTTAGCACATTACATGATAATACTTTGTCTTTCTTTTCTGCTCTTTGCACTTTTCCCATCAGTTCTACTGCTTCCTCATTTCTTCCATTCATTTAGCGAGTTGACATTCCAAAGCAAGCGTCAGGCTCTTTTCTGGCATTCATTTCAACCCTTTCTGCTTTTATACTGAATTTTTATTTTCTTCATAGATGACGTTCTTTACTCTCCCCACACTACATCAGGTCCTCTGAAATCTCTTCCTGAGATGGTTGCTAAATTTTGATGGCATTTAGTCAAGGTCATATTTTGGCTCTAGTGGATTTGTTTTAGTTTTATTTGTTTATTTTAGTTTTATTTGTTTAGCTTTGACCTGAACTTACATCTGAGCAATTAATGATCTGTTCCACAGGCAGCCCCTGGCCTCATTTGACTTCTTCACTGTATTTTATATAGACCATTTTATTCCTGTGTATCTAACATGATGAAAATCATTGTTTGGTTGCTGAAAAAAAGTTATTTGCAATGCAGAAATCATTCTCCTGCAAAATTGTATCATGTGAACTCCAATTTTATTTCTTTCACCAACAAAAATTTCCAACTGTAGATCTTTCCTCTTTGTTTCCAACTTTTTCTATGAATGACAAATAATTATCAATGTATCTTGATCACAGTTTTGAACAATTCAAACTAAGGTTGGTGAAATTCTTCAATGTCTTCATCATTGGCTTATTGATGGGTGAATAAGACTTATCTGTCAGTTTGTCATACTATGGTGGCTTGTGTGCTTCTGTGATGCTGGAATCTATGTCACTGGTATTTGAAATACCAAGAGTGTCACCCAAAGTGAAAAAGTTTCAGCAGAACTTCTAGAATAAGCACACTACACAGACGGATAGACTGTCCACTTCTGGGGAGCCAGCCACTGAAAACCTTATGGAAAACAGCAAAACATAGTCAGATACTGACAACTTCATGAAGAGTATCAGAACACAGTCAGAGACAGTGCCTCAACATGAGCCCCTTAGGCAGGAAGGCACTGAAAATATGACTGAGGAAGAGCTGCCTTCTCAAAATAAAGTTGATCATGATATGGATAGAGGAAAGTCTATGGAACTAAAGCTTTAAAGACCATCATTTGCTGATGAGACACAACCCAAAACGTGAAGGAACAGCTGCAAACATCTATTAATAATCGGACTCTGGGATGTACAAAGTATAAATCCATGAAAAGTGGAGGTTGTCAAAAATGAGATAGTATACTTACAGATCCATGCCCTAAGCATTCCAAACAAAACGTCCCAGCATCCTGTTGATGCCTACTCACAGTGATCCTAATAGAACAGGGTAGAACTCTGCCTGCAAGTTTACAAGACTGTACCTGTTTATGGGAGTCGAAAGCCTAATCTTTCTCCTGCTGAGTGACTGGTAGTTTCAGACTGCTGACTTTGCAGATTGCAGCCAAACCCTTAGAGCGCTAATATGGACTGGTGGTATTAGGCCTTTTGAATCAGATCATATGGTTTACTATGCAGGAATGACAGATTTAAGAGAAATGAGCTTACATTCATTGTCAAAAAGGACATTTCAAGATCTATGTTGAAGATCTATCTTGACAGTCTCTATCCACATAAAGGGAAATCCAGTCAATATAACTATTATTCAAATTTAAGTGCTGACCACTAAAGTTAGTGTATTAGTCTGGGTACGTTAGAGAAACAAATCCACAGAAACTCATGTATAAGAGAGATTTTATATAAAGAAAACATCCCAATCCAGTGCTGCCCAAGCCCACAAGTCCAACATTAACCCATCTGCCCAACACCAATCCACAAAGTCCTCCTCCATCTCACAAAACACATGCAATGATGCTGACTGTAGGAGGAAAGCCGAGTCAGTGAATGTGTAAGCATCTCAGCACTGGCAGGGGTCTCCACAGGGCTGCTCCAGCACCCAGGGCTGCATCAGGGTAGGTCCAAGTGGCTTCTCCTCAGGGATATCTTGCAGGAAGTGAGCTTTGCCAGCTGAAAGTGGGAACTGACTAAGGCAGCTGCACCCTGGTCCGACAATCGGAAAGCAAGAGACCCGAGAACTAGACAGGCAAGGCTCACTGAGCCATTTATCGCCCTGCCTTTCAATTAACCCCACATGTGTTTACCGGCCAGGTTGGCACAATAAACCAACCACCTCAGTTAGTACTGCAGAAATTCAAGAATTTTATCAAATTCTTAAGTGTGATATTGATCAAATATGCAATCATTGATTCATTGATCATTACTGGCAATTGGAATGTAAAAGTTGGAAACAAAGAGGAAGGGAGTGTAGTTGGAAAGTATGGTTTGGTGATAGAAATGAAGCTGGAGGTCACATGATACATGAATTTTGCAAGACCAAGGACTTGTTCATACCAAATACCTTTTTCAACAACACAAGTGTTCAACAGCACTTCTCCAAATGGAGTACACAGAAAGCAACTTTACTACTTCTGTGGAAAGAGACGATGGAGAACTCCGTATTGTCAGCTAAAAGCAGGCCAAGGGCTGACTGTGGAACAGACCAATTGATCATAGGTAAGTTCAGGTTAAAGCAAAAGAAAATGAAAACAATCCATAAGAGCCCAAATACGACCTTGAGTCTATCCCATCTGAATTTTGAGAGCATCTCAAGAATAGATTTAATGCTTTGAACACCAATGGCAGCAAACATGATGAGCTGTGGGAGGACATCAAGTACACCATTTATGAAGAAAGCAAGAGGTCATTGAAAGAAAGGAAAGAAAGAAAAGGTCAAAACGGATGTCAGAAGAGACTGAAAATTGCACTTCATCGTAGAATAGCTAAAGTAAATGGAAGAAATGATGAATAGATTCAAAGAGCTGAATAGAAAATTTCAAAGGACAACTCTAGAAGACAATGTAAAATAAATGAAATGTACAAAGACCTTGAGCTAGGAAAATGGAAAAGGAAGAACCCTCTCAGTATGTCTGTAAGAAAACGGAAAGATCTCAGGAAAAAAAGTAAGCCTTTACTTGCAATATTGAAAGATTCTATGGGCAAAATTTTTATGATTCAGGAAACATCAAAAGTAGATGAAAAGTATGTACAAAATCATTGTACCAACTAGAACTAGTCAAAAATCCACCATTTCAGGGAGTAACATATAAGCGTGGAAGGAAGAAGTTCAAGCTGCACTGATAGCCTTAGCCAAAATCAAGACTCTAGGAATTTGTGTAATAGCAATTGAAAAGTTTCAGTAAGTGTAATATGTAGGTTTGTTGTGTCAACATGGCCAATGAATACATGTGAGATTAATTGAAGAGCGGAAAGAGAGGCAAGCCACACCTCTCTCTCTTGCTCTTTGATCATTGGACCAGTGTGTGGCTGCTTTGCTTATTCCATGCCTCTATTTGCAAGCTACACTACCTGTGGGACACCTAACCCGTGAACTGTGTCACTGTAAATTGAGGTTCCTTCAAGACCTGCTTCACCATGCTACTGGAGTATACATCGCTTGAGCTGGGGACTGTCAGACCGTGTCATCTGACTGACTGTTGGTGACCTCCCTCGCTGTTTGCTGCCTGTGCCAGGATAGCCTGAATTGCTCTACAGAGGACTACCCAGCGGCCTTCAAGACTTGAAGGACTGACAGTGTCTCACAACTGTCTCATGGGACTGAGTTGCACTGAGCCATTTGTACTGCTTTATAGATTAATTCACTGTTTATTTCTTATGTTATATATCTATCTGTATATATATATATATATAATTATTAGTGTCCTGGTTTTGTTTCTCTAGAGAACCCTGTCTAACACAGTAAGGCAATGATAAACAGAATGCTCAGATTATAAAGCTATATCACTAATAACACATACAAGTAACATTTTGCCGAAGATCATCCAACCACAGTTGCAGCAGTACATTGACAGGGAGCTGCAAGAAGTTCAGACAGGATTCAGAAAAGGACATGGAGCAAGAGCTATCATTGCTGATGTCAAATGAGCCTTTGTTCAAAGCACAGACTATCAGAAAGATGGGAGGTGCCATCTCGTCAGCTCCAACTCAGAGGGACTCTGTGTACAACCAAACTCCACACACCCAGCTCCTGCACCATCCGCACAATTGTTCTTATTCTTGAGCCAATTGTTGCAGCCACTGTGTCAATCCATCTGGTTGAGGGCCTTCCTCTTTATTTGCTGCCCCTCCACTTTACCAAGCATGACGTCCTTCTCCAGGGACTGGTTTCTCCTGACATACCCAATTACGTAAAATGAACTCTCAGAATCTTTGCCTCTGAACACGCTTCTTCCAAAACAGATCAGTCTGTCCTTCCACAATCCACAGCACGTTCAGTATTCTCCAGCACCGCACTTCAAATGCATGTGTTCTTTGTTGTTGATTTTCGGGTACCATCAAATCGGCTGAGTCATAATGACCTTGTGCAAACCAAAGGAAACACTGCATGGTCCTTTGCCATCCTCGCAATTGTTCCTATGCCTGCACCCATCGATGCAGACATTGGTTCAATCCATTTCATCAAGGGCCTGCCTCTTTATTTGCCACCCCTCCACTTTACCAAACATGATGTGCTTCTCTGAGGACTGGTCTCTCCTGGCAATATGCACGAAGTATGTAAGATGAAGTCTTGCCATCTTACCTCCGAGGAACACTCTGACTCCTTAGAGCGCTCCCAATACAGATCTGTGTGCCCTTTTAGCGGTCCCTGGTGCTTCTCTAGCACCACCGTCCAGATGCATTGATTTTTTTTCTTCTGTTCTTCTTATCCAATGTCCAGGTACCACAAGCGTATGAAAATACCGTCGCTTGGGTCAGGTGCACCTTAGTCCTCAAAGCAACATCCTTGATTTTCAGTATTCTAAAGAAGTCTTGCGCAGCAGATTCATTTAATGTAATGTAATTTTATCTCATGACTACTACTGCCTTGAGAACTGATTGTGTACACAAACAAGACCTAAATCTTTGACAACTTCAACCTTTTTTCCATTTATCGTGATGTTACACTATTGGTCCAGTTGTGAGGACTTTGATCTTCTTTACATTGAGTTGTGATCTATAGTGAAGGCTACAACCTTGATCTTCATCAGCAAGTGCTTCAAGCCCAATTCACTTTCGGCAAGTAAGCTTGTGCTATTTGCATAGTATGGGTTGTTTATAAGCATTCCTCCTTCCTGATACCACCTTCTTCATACAATCCAGTTTCTCGGATTAGTTACTTAGCATGCAGATTGAATAAGTATGATAAGCGGGTATAATCCTGACACTCTCCTTGATTTTACTTGCATGTGATAATAATAATTTTGTTCTATATCCTGAGAATTTAGTTAAGTTACCCTTATTTGGAAAGGGTACAAACCTGGATCTCTTCCAGTCAGTTGGCCTAGTAGCTGTCTTCAAAATTTCCTGGTATAGACCATTGAGTGCATCCAGTGCTTCATTAGCTTACTGAAATGTTTCAATTGGTATCCATAATTTCCTAGAGCCTTGTTTTTGAACTATGGCTTTCTGTGCAGTTGAAGGCAAAGAAAGATGGACAAAGTCAGTGGTATGGCACTACCTGACCTCAAAACCTACTATACAGCCACAGTTGTCAAAACAGCCTAGTGCAGGTATAATGATAGATACAGATATAATGATAGACCAGTACAGGAAACCCAGAAATAAAACATCCAATACACAAGGCCAAAAAATATTAAATGAGAAGAAGATGCCTTCTTCAATAAATAGTGTTGGGAATTCTGGATAGCCACAGAATCCAGAAGAATGAAACAAAACCTATATCTCACCCCATGCACAAAACACAAACAAGGTGGATCAAAGACCTAAATGTAAAGCCCAAAGCTATCAAGATCATAAATGAGAAAATTGAGACAATGTTAGGGGCTCTGCTTTAGGGAATACACAGCTCTCAGAGATAACAAAGGAAACACACTATGTGGAAGATAAAATAGATGAGTGGGACCTATTAAAAATAAAACACTTGTGTACATCGAAAGACTTCATTAAAAGAGTAAAAGAGAGCCCACAAACTGGGAAAAGATATTTAGTAATGACATCACAGACAAAGGACTAATTACTAAAATCTACAGGATTTTATAAATCTACAGTGTTTTACAACAAAAAATAAAGACTAATAACCCTTTCAAAAGGTAAGCAAAGGACCTAAACAGATGATTCACAATAAACACATGAGGAAATGGTCCCTGACACTAGCTATCTGGGAAATGCAAGTCAAAACAACTATGAGTTGACACCTAACACCCATAGCTGTAGCCCAATCTTAAAAAGCTAAGAAAAAATATTGGAGAGGGTGTGGTGAGATTAGAACGCTTATCCACTGCTTGTGAGCTTGTAAGTACATTCGGCCACTCTGGAAGGCAATATGGCAATATCTAAAACAGATGGCAATTGAAATGCCATATGATCCAGCAATGGTATTACAGGGCATATACCCAAATTAAGAAGAAACAGATCTCAAACAGACGTTTGCTGCCCCCACCCCCCTATTCATTTACCTATAGCAAGAAGCTGGAAACAGCCTAAATCCCCATCAGAAGAAGTGTGGACAAAAATGCTCTGGTATACACACCCAATGGAATACCACTCATCTCTGAAAAACAGCCATGTCACCATGAGAAACTTCAAGACGTGGAAGGGTCTGGAAGATACTATGCTGAGTGAAATCAGTGAAGCATAAAAGGACTAATACTAAAGGAATCCACTGCAGCCGGAGTAAGCAGCAGAATAGGCGCAACTTCAGGCTTGTAGGGCGTCCAGTCTTCTGGCTGGGGGTGCACACAGCCTGGTAGAGAGCCTGATCGATGCCAATGAACCACATCTACTCTAGGTAAGTTTTGTGGATGACACTTGGCCAGAGAGCTCCTCAAGTCAGCTGGAATCAAATGGTCAGGGGAAGTGGGGGGTACTGTCTGCTGAGTGGCTATGCTGTCTGATCTGAGGGGAGGTCCTCAGGAGAGGGAGGCAGCCCTATCAGAGGGATAAGGCTTATTGATGGGAGGCGCAGTGAAGGAGAGGGGAGAGGGAATGCTCACACTTGGGGAAGCATAGGTTGGTGAGAGAAAAGAGAGGGGTGACCTCTAGGTTGGCAGAGGAGTGATTAAGGATTCTTTTGGGGTCATAAGGTGGGGTCACTTTGGTGGTGTGCAGCAGGGTGGGAAAGATTGAACTCAGGTGTGTGGGGGTACTCTAGGGACCCGGGCTGGGTGCCATGAAACACTGGGATACTGGATTCTGGGTCTTCAGGACATGCTCCATAGGCTGCATCTGGGGAACTCCGCTGGGTGAGCTGGACTCTACCTGAGAAACGCTTGCATCCTGAGGACTTAATTTAGAAAATACACGATGTCTGAGGCAGCAGAAGACAGCTGTACCAAGATGGGAGTACTGTTGGTTGGCAGACAAGCAAATTCTTGCTACTTCAACACCCTATATTCTGTATTAAGATATGTATTGTTCCAGCAGTCCTGTGATGAATATTCTTTTTTATTCTGTTGATGCTTGTTCATATTAGGGTGTATCTTAGAAGTGCTATGCCTATGGGGGTGACCCTTGAAAATGTGTTATTGGATTTTCTGGTTTGGGTAAATTAAACCAGGATTTATGAGCCCATAGAGACAGCAAATAGAAAAGGGGTTGCTAGGGGATGGGGGTAGATGATGTTAAGGAGTCCAGGAAGGAAAGGTATGTTTGGAGACTGATTTTGGAAGCAATTGTACAATTCTGCTTGACGTGATTAAACTATGGAATGATATGACGTGTGTATTAGCTCCCAAGTAATAGCAAATTTAAACACACACACACACACAAACAAACAAACAAACAACCCCAGATCCACAAATGGATTTGGGGCTCACACTAAATCCTAGCTCCAACTTAAGAGCAATTAGTTCTTACATCATGGCCCAGCTCCATACTCGCCCTCAGGAAGAGAACACAGAAGATATGGATGCTATAGCAAAATGTAGTGAAGTATTCAGAATCTAAATACTAAATTTTAGATGCTGCCTGACTATCAGATAAAATAGAATCTCGGGTCTTAAAGGCTTGTCTGCAAACAAGCATCCATCTAAGTGAAATGTCAACTAAATCCACATGGAAAAGAACCCCATCATCAGTCACTGAAGGATTGGAATCAATATAATCCAAAGTCAAAGGAGGGATTAGTATCACAGCCTAAATGTGTGAATCAGGAATACAGAAGGTGATGGATGACAGTGGGAGCCCAAGATTCATTTGTGGAAATACATATGCAATAAGACTCTGGGGAACTCTCCCTATCTAAAATTGAGAGATGGGAGGAAAGTGGTCACTAAACAGAGTGCTTGGGTGAGATGAATATAGAAAACCAAAAGCAGAAATGTGACTGTGTTAGTCTGGGTAGACTACAGAAACAAATTCATAAGCATGCATATGTATATAAGAGAGAGTTTTATATAAAGGGTAAGTGTACATTAGGAAAACATCCCAACCCAGTTCAGTCCAAAGCCATAAGTCTGATATTAGCCCATATGTCAGTTACCAATCCTCTTCAGACTCATGAAACGTATGCAATGACACCAAATGGAGGACAATTACAAGCCAGTTGGTAGAAAGTCTCTGGATCCAGTGGCATTGAAAACATCTCAGCGCTGACAGGGACCTCTCCATGGCTTCTCTGGCTTCAGAGGTCTGGCTGCATCAGGGCAGGTCCATGTGGCTTCTCCAGCTCAGGGCACTAGCATAGTTCCATGTGTCTTGTCAGCTGCAATGTTTCCCAGGGAGTGAGCAGAGAGAGAGTGTGTCTCCTGCCTCCAAGCTGGAATACTGGAGTTCCCAGAATTCTCAGGAGAAGGCCATGCCCACACAGAGGTCTCATTGGCTTTGATCTGATTGACAGACTAGACTCCACCCCTTCAATCATAATCCTCTCAAATTGACACCAGATTATGTAACTATCACAGACTTTGAACAGTTAAAATTTTGTTAGTAGATTCCTCTTATGATGCAGGCTGGACGGGATCTGGTTTCCAAAATTTTCTGTATTTTTGCTTTGCATTGCTGTGTTTGGTTTTTTGTATGTTCATACAGGGGTATATCTTAGAGGTGTTATGTCATTGGAGGACACCCTCTTGAAGTTGTTTTAGGTTTTCCAATTTTTTGGTATAGGAAACCCAGGACTGATGAACCTAGAGGGACAGCAAGTAGAATAAGGGCTTTGGGATGGGGGGGAATACAGTGGTGGTGGGGGAATAAAATGGAGACCATGTCAAGGAGGAGTCCATGTAGAAAAAGAATGTTTAGAAATGATTATGGTAGCAATTGTACAATTCTGCTTGACACGATTGACCTATAGAGTGATATGATATATGTATGAAATCCCAACTAATAATAAAAATAATAACACAAATAAACAACAGCAAAAATAGTTTCTTTGGCTTATGGCAGTGGCATGGGAGGGTGGTTGGGGTGTAATGGGGAGCTAACAATAATGGGTACAAGAATGAAGACAATGTTCTGAAATTGATTGTGGTGATGCTTGCATAACTTTTTAAAATAATATTTCAACAAGTGAATTCCATAGTATATGAAGTATATGTCAATAAAATAATTTTTTCTCAAAAAGCATAGCCCTATGGAGCAATTCTGCATGTCCTCTAGCCTATTATTGTTCTCATTGGGAGCTGTCCCATCAGTTCCATCTCATACTGACAATAGGATAGAATCAAACAAGCAAACACTGTCCAGTCTTGCATCATCCTCACAATTGTTGTTATGTTTGAGCCCATTGGTGTAGTCAGTGTGTCAATCTATCTCATTGATGGGCTTCCTGTTTTTCACTGACCTTTCACTTTATCGAGTATAGTGTCCTCCAGTGGCTGCTTTCTCCTGAAAACATGTCCAAAATATGAGATGAAGTCTCACCATCGTCTTTCTGAGGGGCATTCTACTTGTACTCCTTCCAACAGAGATTCATTTGTTCTTCTGACAGTTCACACTGCTTTCAATACTCTTTGACAGCACCTTAACCCAAATGCATCAATTCTTTGGTCTTCTCACTCATTGCTCAACTCTTAATTACATATAAGGCAATTGAAAATAGCATGGCTTGGGTCAGGCACACCTTAGTTTTCAATGAGACATTCTTATGATTCTTAAGATTCTTATGCAGCAGATTTGCCCGGTGGATGTAATATGTCCTTTGATTTCCTGACTGCTGGTTCCATGAGCATGGGTTGTGGATCCAAGCAAGACAAAACCCTTGACAGTTTCCGACTTTTCTCCATTTATCATGCTGTTATCTACTGAGCCAGGTGTGATGATTTTGGGTTTCTTTACATTGAGTTAAAGTCCATACTGAAGGCTGGAAGAAATCCACATCTGCACCAATTCCCAAAAAAAGTGACCCAACAGAATGCTCAAATTATAGAACTCTCATTGATACCATGCTATCATAATATCATAACATATTATCAAAATATCATAACTATCATTAATATAACATGCAAATAAAATTTTGCTGAAGATCATCCAACAGCGGTTATAGCAGTACATTGACAGGGCCCTGCCAGCGTTTCAGGCTGGATTCAGAAGAGGACGTGGAGCAAGGGAGACCACTGCTGCCATCAGCTGGATCTTGGCTGTAAGCAGAGAATACCAGAAAGGTGTGTACTTGTGCTTCATTGATTATGCAAAGGTATTCAACTGTGTAGACCATGACAAACTATGGGTAACCTTGAGAAGAACGGGAATCCAAGAACACTACATTGTACCCACATGGAAAATGCACATGAATCAAGTGGCAGTTGTGCAAACAGAACAAGGGAAAGCTGCATGGCTTAAAATCAAGGAAAGGTGTGTGTCAGGGTTGTGTCCTGTCCTCATCCTTATATAATCTCTATGCTGAGCAAATAATTAGAGAAGTTGGATTATATGAAGAAGAATGCAGTATCAAGCTTGGAGGGAAAGTTTATTAAAAACCCATGATATGCAGATGACGCACCCTTGCTTGCTGAAATGGAGGAGGATTTGAAGCACTTGCTGATAAAGATCAAAGATTGCAAATTCCAGTATGGATTACAAGTCAATGTAAAGAAAAACAAATCCTCACACCTGGACTAGGAGACAACATCGTGATAAATGGAAAAATGACTGAGTTGTCAAAGATTTTGTGTTGTTGGGCCCACCAGCAATGGCCATGGAAGCAGCACTTAAGAGATCAAAGGATGCGTTGTATTGGGAAATCTACTGTATATCATCCTTTTAACGTGTTGAAAAGCCAGGATGTTACTTTGAGGACTAAGGTGATCCTGACCCAAGCTACAATATTTTCAATTGCCTCATATGCATGTGAAAGTTGGACATTGAATAAGGAAGGTCAAAGAATTCATGTGTCTGTGTTGTAGTGCTGGTGAAGAATACAGAAAGTACCTGGACTGCCAAAACGACAAACAAATCTGTCTTAGACGAAGCGCAGACAGAGTGGTGAGAGGCAAGAATGGTCAAACTTCATCTCCCATACTTTGGACACGTCAGGAGAGACCAGTCCCAGGAGCAGGACATCATGCTTGGCAAAGTGGAGGAGCAGTGAAAGAGGAAGGCCTTCGGTGAGAAGGATTGACACAATGGTGACAACAATGGGTTCTAAGTAGGACAGGGCAGTGTGTGGTTTCTCGAGCATAGAGGCACTATGAGTCACTACCAACTCGATGGCACCTAACAACAACATATGTTCCTAATTAGATACTTTTGACCTAGTTCCTGTCCAGCTTTTGGTGACCCAGGTCATGTGTTATAGAATACGGAAACTTAGAACAGGGATTCTCAACCTTCCCATGGCGTGACCCTTTCATGCACTTCCTCATGTGGTGACCCCCAACCCTAAAATTATTTTTGTTGCTACTTCATAACTATAATTTTGCTACTGTTTTGAATTCGGCGACCCCTGTGAAAGGGTCGTTCGACCCCCCCCCCGCCAAAGGGGTAGACTGTCCTTTCAAAGCTTACAAAATCCTTCTTGGGCCACACTAGAAAGATTTGATGGGGAACCCCTACTAACTGAACTGGCCTTATCTCACCTCCCTTGGTCTTAAGGCTAAAATGCCTAATGTGAGATGAAGCAGATGACTTTAATCCCAAGATTATGGGATAGTGGTTATTGGACTTTGTTTTGGATCTCTTGCTTTGAGGGTGCCTAAGGAAGGGCACCTAGCAATGTTGCGAAGGTATGCGTAAGGTGTTTGGTGACTTCTTTGGAATTTGGCAGCCAAGTCCTTCTTCATAGTCTGCTCTTGGTCTGGAAGCTCTGTGGAAACGTGTTCACTTTGGGGGACCCTGCTGGCATTTGAAAGACCAGTGACATAACTTCCAGCATCACAGCAACACACACATCTCCACAGTATGAAAAACTGACAAATGTAAAGGCACCTAACAATAACAACAACAACAATGAATGGTGACCTGAAAGTACATTATATATTTATTATTTGAATGCCCATCTTGCTTTTGTATGACATATGTCAATCTGGTAGGCATAGCTCTGCCTTGGCAATAAGTATTATTGAAAGTTTTGCCTGCCACGAACCCCCAATGCTTGTGTCAATAGAGTCCAGTCACATAAGGGTTTAATCTATACAAGTTTACAATACATATATTGTGGTCTGAAGTTGGCCTATATTTGTATATTCCTTTTCTCAACAGTGTTTTAAATTATATACAATTGGCTTAAAGTAATGACACTATCAATAGAATTACCTTATACCCCAGGAGAATGATTTATATTGTTCCCTATCATAAAATGATAATGGTGTCTCTGAAGTGAACCAGAGACATATATAAACTAGAGAAATATGAATTGGATTTGGAGCTCACGTAGTTCTAGGCCCAACCTGTTCTTATGACATGGTCTGTTTGATGTTCACCTTTATGAAGGGATCATTGAAGAGATGGGTGCTATAGCAAAGTGTGGTGAGAAAATCACATGGTGCCCGGCTACCAGAAATAATAGAATGTGGGGTCTTAAATGCTTTTCTTAAAACAAGTAGCCATATAAGTGAAGCAACATCTATGTTTACATGGAAGAAGCACACCAGCCTTTTGAATCTAAGGATTTATTGTAAATAATAAAACTCAAACCCAAAGGAGGGAATGTATCAGAGCTTAAATTCTGAACATGACAGTGGAAGGCCAAAATTCATTTGCAGGGTCCCCACCTGGATTAAGCCACAGTGAATCCTTCTGATCAGAGTCCAGGGATGTGATCGCCTTGTTATCAGACAGAAAGCATTGTAAAGCCAATCATGGCAGATGTCGTTGAGTTAAAATATAGTACCTTATCATTGGATCTGCCTTTTGACACATTTTTAAGTTGTTTCCATTTTTAATATTTTCTGCTTTCTTTTCTAAACTTTAAAAAGTTTTATTTTTTCACAGGTGGACAGCCCTCTGAGCAGAGTTGAGGATGTGAACAGCCGTGTTATCAGACAAGGACACGATAAAGTCAATTATGGCAGATGCAGTTAGGTTAAAACGGGATACCTTCTCATTTGTACTCCATTTTGCCCCACTCAAAAGTTGCTTCAGGTTTTAAAACCTGGAGAAATCGAGATGGATGAATCTCCTTATCTTTGGGGTATAGCAGGGGAGATTGGGGGGATGAGGTGGGGTTTGGGGGAGATAATGAGTACCAGAAAGAAGAAAATAATCTAAAATTGATTGTGAAAGAGATTGCACATCTCTTCTTGGTATGATTGAACGACTGAATTGTATGATGTATGGATTGTACATCAATAAAACTGCTTAAAAATTAAAAATATAGAAAATATTACAAACTGAAACAGCAAGGAATAAAAGGAAGGCCCTCAGTGAGATGGGTTGGCACAGTGGCTGCAACAATGGGTTCAAGCATAAGAACCATTGTAAGGATGGTGCAGGACCAGGCGGTGTTCCATTCTATTGCACACACCGTCACTATGAGCCCAGACTGACTGGACAGCATCTAAGAAGAACAATGACAACCAGCATTAGTGCGTTAACAGAGACTGGTTTTAGAAACTTTAAATCAGATGATCATTGGTTTGATTATGTCAGAAATGAAAAACAGCTCCAGGAATTAGTGGATGCCAATTGAAATGTTTCACCAAATTGATACAGTGCTAGAAGCACTCACTAGTCTATATCAATAAATTTGGAACATTGCTACCTGGCAAAACAAACAAACAAACAAACAGAATCTGGAAGAAACCCATATCTGGGTCCATTCCAAAGTAAAGTAATCCAATAGCAAATAGGAAATTTTGAATAATACCATAAACATCCATGCAAGTAAAATTTTGCTGCATTTGAGTCTTAAATGGTTGTAGTACTACATCCACAGGGAACTTCCAGAATTCAAGTCAGATTCAGAAGAGTACATGGAATGAGGAATATTACCATTGATGTCAGATCAATATTGGATGCAAGCAGAGACTATCAAAAAGATGTTTATTTGTTTCATTGACTATGCAAAGGCATTTGGTTGTGACAATTCATTGCGCTCGTGCAGAACTGCACACAACCCAGAAAGCAGTTCTAATGGAACAAAAGGATACTGCATGTCTTAACATCAGAAAAGGTGTGTATTAGGGTTGCATCCTGGCACCATACTTATTTAATATGTGGTTTCTTATTGTTGTTATCAGGTGCCATCAAGTCAGCTCCCACTGATAGCGACCCACTGGTCAACAGAAGGAAGTGCTGCCTGGTCTTGTGCCAGCTCACAATTGCTCTTATGCTTGAGCTCATCGATTGCAATTACTGTGTCAATCCATTTTGTTGAACGTCTTCCTCTTTTTCTTTGTCCCACTACTTTACCAATCATGCTGTTTTCTTCTGGGACTGGTCTCTCCTGACACCACGCCCAAAGTACACGAGACAAAGTGTTGGCATTCTTGCCTCTAAGGTGTTCTGGTGGTAGTTCTTCCAAGAAAGGTTTGTTGGCTCTTTTGGCAGTCCATAACACTGCCAACACTCTTTGCCAGCACCACAATCCAAATGCATCGATTCTTCTTCAGTCTTCTTTATTCAATGTCCAACTTTCACACACAATGAGGCAATTAAAAACATAGTGGATTGGGCCAGGCGCACCTTAGTCTTCAAAGTAACCGCTTTGCTTTCTAACACTTTGAAGTGGTCTTGTGTAGCAGATTTCCCCAGTGTGATATGTCCTTTGGTCTCTTGCATGCTGCTTCCATGAGTATTGATTGTGAATCCAGAAAGAGGGAAGCCTTGGCAACCTCAATCTTTTCTTCATTTACCATGATGTTACCTGCTGGTCCAGTTGTGAGGCTTCTGGTTTTCTTCAAATTGAGTAGCAATCCACACTGAAGGTTGCAGTCCTTGCTCTTCATCAGCAAGTGCTTCAAGTCCTCCTTTTGCTGTTCATCTGGCTCACAGGAGCCTGTGCAATGGCTCCTAACAACTACAGTATCATATTAAATCTCTTCAATGAATTACTATTTAGCTACTGGCATTTTTTGTAGCAAATCATTAATATGGCAGAGTGATAACTATGCATTTTATTTATTTCTATATTATACATGTATATATTATATATAATGAAACTGGAAATATATACACAGTAGTTAACAATGGAATTATGAATGGTTTGATTATTTATTATTATATTATTTTTATCTGATTATTTAAATAAGCACATTTACTAATAAAATGAAAATTATACTAAATTATTTTGAAGCAATACCTAATAAAATGAAAGGATATTTGTTATAATTTTAATAATAGCAATAACTGCAACTAATATTTATTGAGTATGGTTATATGCAGCTACACTGCTTGATCTTTTACCATAATTGCTTCTGATTCAATCTTCACTAAAAATTACATAAGGAAAATATTATTGTTATTCCCTTCTGAAAATGGGGTTGATATTGAAACCATTGCATGGTAGCTTTCCTCTTAAGTTATGTGCACATCAAATAGAAAGTTAATGTTTAGATAATGATGGCAACATATTCACAAATATGCTTGACACAATTGATGTATGGATTGTTACAAGAGGTGTAAGAGCCCCAATAAAATGATCTTTTTTAAAAAAAAGTTACATTCACAAGTAGGTATAACTCATGTGCAAGTGTACAGGCACATAAAAACAGATGAATGCCCAATTGCTTTTTATGGCTGTGTGGCAGGATTATGAATCATTTTCATTCTCTTTCATTTACTTGCTTATCTTGCTTATACTTTTGTACTTTGAGTTTTTTAAATAGAAAAAGCCAAAAGCATTTTAAGATTGGAAAAGAAAATTTGCTATAAAAATCCATCCTTTAGATGTGTACCTACTAAAAATTGCCTACTAAATTCTTGAGAAAGAAAACCATAAGTAGTTAGAATATGAAGTGCTGATAGATATTTTCTATCTGTTCTTTGTGGCAAAACCTGTAGCTCTCTTATTGCTTCTGATTTCTTATCCTTCAGTTAAGTGCTATCCCCTCTACTCTCAGGTGTTCATCTGGAGTAGAATTAGCCCATGAGCGATCTGGTACTCTCTGGAAGCACATGCGCTTATTCAGGACTCTTACTAAGAGGACTCCAGTTTTGGCAAACTGACTTTGGACTTTCCTTAGCCCAGTTAGCTTTGAAACTAGACAGATTGATATGCAAATTCCAATCCTGTCACCAGTGAGATCCCAGGCAAGTAATTTCATATCTCCAAGCCTCTGTTTACTTGTCTTAAAATGTAGACTATCCTCCCCAGAAGAATTTATTTCAGAGGATAGCACTGAATCTGCAGCTTGGGGAGAGGGACATGTCTGGTCAGTGCACACAGGAGCAAATGAAGGGGGAGGAAGAGAGAGTGGAACACATCTTGGCCCACCAAGTCTTGAGGACGATATTCCTGCTCAGAACAACCACTCCACAGAGAAGACCACATGGCCAGCCCCACTATGAAACACGACATCCCTCACTGACCCATAGCCCTACAGTGGACAACACTGGAGACACCATGTGGGAATTCCTCCCAATCTGACCCCACCACACTGAGGCAAAACACTAAGGGTGTGCAACAGAACAACAAGGGAACAGAGCAACGAATTTCCCAGGAAATACTAAAAATAGACTTTGGGGCTAGGGTTTGGCTGCCCAACAGACACAACTGGAAAACACTTTTAAAAGCCAACAAACAGTCCTTTAAGTAACTACAAGCTTTTCTTTCGTGTTGTGTTTTGTTTGTTTTTTTGTCACTGGTTTGTGGGTGTTGTTGTTGTTTTGTTGTATATTGTTGCTTGGCTTTGCTCTGTCTTGTTTTTGTGCATGGTATTATCTCCGCAGGTCTGTCTAAATAAGATAGGCTGGATAACAATCTAGAGGAGCAAACAACAGGACCGACAGTTATGGGGAACATGGGAGAGGGGGAGGTGGGTGGAAAGGTAGTGGTGTTAACAAACCCTGGGACAAGGGAACAACAAGTGGTGCAAATCAGTGAAGAGGAGGGTGTAGGAAGCCTGGTAGGGCATGATCAAGGGTAATGAAACCAAGAGGAATTACTAAAACCCAAATGAAGACTGAACATGATAGTGGGACAAGAGGAAAGTCAAAGGAAATAGAGGAAAGAGTGAGGAGGCAAGGCATTCATAGAGGTATAAATAAAGGCATGTACATATATTTATATATGAGATGGGTAAATAGATCTATGTGGATATGTTTATAAATATAGTTAAGGTAGCAGATGGACATCGGGCCTCCACTCAAGTACTTCCTCAATGCAAGAATACTTTGTTCTATTAAATTGACTTTCCATGATGCTCACCACTCGACACAATTGCTGAAGACAAAGCAGGTGAATAAGCAAATGTGGTGAAGAAAGCTGATGGTGCCAGCTATCAAAAGATATTGCTATCTGGGTTCTTAAGGGATTGAAGGTAAACAAGCGGCCACCTAGCTCAGAAGCAACAAAGCCCACAAGAAAGAAGCACACCAGCCTGCGTGATCATGAGGTGCCCAAGGGATCAGTTATCAGGCATCAAAGAACAAAAAATCATATCATTGTGAGCTCACTTCTCTGATACAATCGCTGAAGACAAATGGTTGCATAAGCAAATGTGGCGAAGAAAGCTGATGGTGCCTGGCTAACAAAAGATATAGCCTCTGGGCTCATAAAGGCTTGAAGGCAAACAAGTGGCCATCTAACTCAAAAGCAACAAAGCCCACATGGAAGAAGCACACCAGCCTGTGTGATCCTGAGGTGTTGAAGGGATCAGGTATCAGGCATCATCAGAACAAAAAAAATCATATCATTGTGAATTAGGGGGGAGTGCGGAGTGGAGACCCAAAGCCCATCTGTTGACAATTGGACATCCCCTTATGGAAGGGTCGTGGGGAGGCGGCGAGCCAGTCAGGGTGCAAAGTAGCAACGATGAAACATACACCTTTCCTCTAGTTCCTAAATGCTTCCTGCCTGCCCCCACTCTCATGATCCCAATTCTACCTTACAAATCTGGCTAGACCAGAGGATGTACACTGGTACAGATAAGAACTGGAAACACAGGGAATCCAGGGTGGATGATCCCTTCAGGACCAGTGCTGTGAGTGGTGAGACCAGAGGGTGGGTTGGAAAGGGGGAACATATTACAAGGAACTATATATAACCTCCTCGCTGGAGATGGAAAGCAGAAAAGTAGGTGAAGGGAGATGTCAGACAGTACAAGATATGACAAAATAATAATCTATAAATTATCAGTGGTTCATGAGGGAGGGGGTAGTGATGAAGGAGGGGAAAAAATGAGGAGCTGAGGCCATAAGTGGAGAGCAAATATATTGAGAATGATCAGGGCAATGAATGTACAAATGTGCTTTACACAATTGATGTATGGATAGATTGTTCTAAGAGTTGTATGAGCCCCTAATAAAATGATTTTAAAAATTGTAGACTCTTGGTACCAACTCATAGGATTTGGGGAATGGTTTAACTAATGAATGTAAAGAGCCCAACACAATGACTAGCACAGAGTAGACACTTAATACTGTTAAATTATTTACTATTGTTAATATTATGATTGATTATCCCTGTAATTATGCTATATTTGTATTATTATTTTTCAGGCCCCTCATTTTAGCTGGACAAAACCCCAAAGTCTTGGCCCTTTCCCCTTCCTAAAACTGGTGATTTTTCTTTTCCTCCAAAAAAACCAGATTTGCATTGCCAATTAGGAACATTGGATTTGCACATCCATACTCAACCAAGAATATTAATAACTTTGATGGTTTTAAGATTTAATCATAGTTCAACACTTCATTTTGACAGAAACCTTTAATGAATTAACTCAAAAGAATGAGTGATAGGTGTGCAGGCTCCATAACATGCTGCCTTTACAAGGCACTCAGAACCTGGTTCCTAAGAAAGGGAAGGTCCACTGGGGGCAGTGAAGCCTCACCATTTCACCCACTTTCCCTGGCCTTTGAGTGTCCCCAATCCTTTCCCAAAGGCTCTACACTTTTCATGCCCTCTGTCATGTTTTATGAACTTTTTCTGCAGCATGTTAAGATAGAGAGGTATCGAAATGCTTGAAGTTGTTCCCCATAACTCAGCTCTTCATTATGAGCTTAGCTCACTATGTGTGGCATATGTAAAGAGCAAAAGAGCTGTTTGTGTTTTTTCAGGGGAAAAATAAATAAAAGCACCTTCCAAGCTGTACAACTGAGCCAAGGTATCAATAAGGCCAAGAATGTCTTTTGAGAAGGTGTGCTGATACCAAATACATAGCAGATAATGGATTTGATGGTTGGAAAACAGAGCAGAAAATAGGCTCTTCTTAGTCACTGCAGACATTGGAGCATACACTATAAACACATAGTTAGCCCGTCAGAAAGACTAACTGCTGGGGGATGAAAATTTGAAGATGCTCAGTTTTCAACTCACTGGTCTCACGGTTCCAACATAATTCTCTGATGACTATATTTACTACTCTATCCCTCCAGACTTGCCTTCTTTTAAATAAATCATCACCAATCTCACTGACCCAAATCTCATTTGCTACTAAACATCTTCAATCTCACTCTCTTGAGTCTAAATGCAAGTGCAGTAAAAATATTATGAATCCTTTAGGGTACTTTTCACCAATTAAAAGTGGCATATTAAATTTCTGAAAACCTTTGTAATCTGCAGTATAAAATCACATTTTATGTTAGCAGATAATTTCGAATCCATAAGCTAATTAAATGAAGTGAATGACAACTGTATTCTCTAGATAAATAATACCTCAGTCAGAGATAATGTATAAATGTACGGGACTGGAAACTTTGGAAGAAGAAAAATAAATTCAACAACAAAAATTTGAGCCACAAATGTTGGCCCATATATATAAATCGGTTTAATTATATTAATTACATGATGGAAATAATTGTTGGAGTCTTTTTACAGCCAAATCTCATAGCTCTATGAGACAAAATTCTTTCTGCTATTTCACACTACTGATGTATGTTGGTGACACTCCTAGGTTCAAAGGCAGGCTGCTATCCTCACCCCACCTCTCTGGATAAAAGGATCTTGCTTCTGAGAAAAAGGGAGAAAGCTTCCAAATTAAGACCAAAAAAGCTGCATTTGACGAAAATATTATTTCTTGGCTCACAAGTTTTAGGATCACACTTTTGGGGGGAAAATCATCTAGTTTTATATTAAGAGGGATTCTGAGGTTGCAGTTAGGATCAGTAAGAGTATTCTGGTCAACTAGAAATGTCTGGTATGGTCCTGATTAAGTTCAAAGCCTTCATTTAAGAAACGATGGGTCAAGTTAAAAAAGAAAACACTCAGTGGTCCGAACCGGGATGCGAACAAAAGAACATAGCTCTTCCTACTGCAATAACTTCAAAGCTCCCCAGCTAACTCGCTCATTGCCATTGAGTCAGTGGCCTTATTGGATAGGGTCGAACTGCCCCTGTGAATTTCTGAGACTGTAACTCTTTATGGAAGTAGAAAGCTCTGATTTTCTTCCAAGGAGTCGCTAGTGGTTTCAAACAACTTAATTTGTGGTTTACAGCCCAATAGATAAACCACCAGGGCCTCCTTGAAGTCCCTAGGAGGTCCTAGAAAATACAGCTGGTCCAGCTATCTTAAAAGACAAAGAAGGCAACAATCTACATTGGTTGACACTAACAGAGAAGGGCGACATCCACATACTTAAATAATTCCATAAAGAAGCAAATCATAAACTGCATCAGAATAGCCAATATTCTTGGGGTCGAAGCTTCACTGCCTTTTATCAAATGAAGGAATTACCACATGTCGAACACCTAGACATACAGAAGAAACCTCCAATGGTGTCATGAGAGTAAGGTAAGCTTCATTATCCCATGTACAATGGGGGCGGGGGGGAATCAGAAGTTTGAATAAGCTATGAGGCTAACCATCATATGTTAGAAGGCTGAAAGCATGACTTCAATTGTTTCCTGAGTCCTTGGCCCCTCACTCAAAGGAAGAACACTTGAGAGGCTGGGTAAAGCCTTAAACTTTTTGTGTGTCAAGTTCAAACATAATGGTAAGCATAGAGTAGGTGGGATCTAGACACTGGTGATGACAGAATGTGGGGGTACAGACTGGTTCTTTTGGTTGGATTCAAGCAGCAGAACCAGCAGCTGAATGGCAAGTATGTTAGTAGAACTCTCCCAATCATCAACAAAAAGCCATTGCAGACTTGCACAGACAAAATGGGTGTTACATAATTTATGGAACCAAAAGAGTCAACGATTGATATAATTTCAAGCATAGTTGGATCTAGGAGTTCAAAGTTCATCACTGGAACGTAAATATTTCCTCCATATTTTGGTTCTTCTTTCCTATTTTTGGATACGTTTTCAAATATATTCTTTCATGTGATAGCCTTGAAAAGCTATGGGCTTATATCCTTCGAACTTGAAGTCTCATAGAGAAAGGGAAAGTTCTTATTTCCAAAATTTCTAGCACAAGTCCAAAGTTTGAGCCACATTGTGATTTAGGTCACAAGCTCTCCCAGAAACAATCAGCCTGACAAGGAGTAATGAAGTGTTCTGATGGGCCAAACTGAGTCCCATATCAGTCACTGTATAACTTTCCTGTTGTTAGGTGCCATTGAGTCAGTCCTACGCAGAGTAAACTTATGCACAATAGAAAGGAACACTACCTGACCCTGTGCCATCCTCGCAACAGTTCATTCATATGCTTGAGCCCATTGTTGCGGCCACTGTGCCATTCCATCTTGCTGAAGGTCTACTTTGCCAAGCATGATGTCTTTTACGAAGTCGCTGCCAAGTCTTAAGACAATGGCACCTTGTAGTGTAGAGTTCATGGTACAACTTTGAGACAGGCGAAGGTCAGCCCCATCCATACTCCATGGACAGAGTGAGAGGAGATGGTTCCCCAAAGAAAAACGGGATTCTGTCACTCAAAAAATGAGTTGACAATTGGAACTCATGCTGAGAAACCCCTATTATTATTCTTAACTGTGTCATTCTGGCCCCAGACTCATAGTGACCTCATGGACTATGGAACAAACTGCTGCCCAGTCTCACACCATCCCTCTGATGGCTTGGGAGTCAGGCCATTTTGTCGGAGTCTAATTAGTCTAGAAGTTGTCCTGATACCCATTGAGCATCGTAGCAATATGAAAGCCTTCACCGAAGAGCACTGGTTAGGAACCAAGCCCAGGTCTTCATCTTGGAAGGTAAGAAATCTGTCACTCAAGGAGGCCTCAAGAAGTGCCTTAGCGACTATTAAAAGATTAAAAACTAGACATGGACAGAAGGAGCCAGTTTGGGTACGGGGCTGTGAAGTCTAGATCAAGTCAGTGGTCCAGTTTACCTTTCACTGAAAAGAACACTGGTCAGTGAGCAGGTGAAAGTCTCCTGATACATGGAAAGGAAGGAGAAGTAGTGAAACTGCAAGTCCACCTTTTAGAGCAGCTCATGACCCCTGGAGCCTGTGCCCTGTCTTCAATTTTGTTCATGGGATTAAGTTAAGATTTTCAAATGAGGTAATAATCCTGGATTATTTGACTGGGCCCCAAATGCCATCGTCGCAAGGATCTTTATAAGAGAGAGGCAGCGTGAGAACGGATCCAGCGAAGGTGACACAAAGCACCGGGAAAGTCTTCAGTGGCACAAGCCCAGGGATGCCTGTAGACAGCAAAAGCCGGGCCAGACAAGAGATTAAACATCGCAGCGCCTCCAGCGCGATCACAGCCTCGCTCACACCGTGATTTCAACCTAGTAATGCTATGTCAGATTTCTGGCTTCCAGGACCGTTAGAGAATACATTTATGCTGTCTTAAGCCACCACATTTGCAGTAATTTGTACATCGGCCATAAACTATTAATAGAGAAGTGTATTCTACAGCAGAAGAGTTTAGGTTAGGATCGAAGGGAGAAATAAGGTTTTCTAGGAGAGCAAAGATTGTACACACTGCAAGGCTCCTATAACACTGCCAGTAAAAATGGGTTTCACCGGGTACTTAGCGAGGCAGTGGCGGCTAAGTGGTAGACGTTTCCTCTTCCACGCAGGAGACCTGGTGCGATTACTGACCAGTGGACCTCCCACACGCCAACAGGGCAGGCGTACCTGTTGTTGTGAGGTTAAACAGATTTCAGCAGCGCTTCCAGACCAAGATTGACTAGAAAGAAACACTTGTGTATCTAGTTCTAAAAATTTGCCCACAAACACCCTACACTCCACAAGGGTCTCATCTGCAACCTATCCTGGAGATGATTCAGGACTGGACAGCATTTCTTTGGATGCACCTCTGTCAGGAGTGGACTTGAGGGTGGTTAACAAGAAGCAGACCCTTGAATTGTCACACCGAGGGTGTCAGTCATCTTTCTATCCCTCTTCACCCGAGCCTCATGGCCAGAGTGCGGAATTTGTGAGAAGCAGATGCCATGTGCGTGCTGTGCTGTTGCTTCACAAATTTGGAAAAACGAGGCCTCTTATTAAATGTGAAAGGAGGCTCGGACCACGGAAACAAATTATTGTCCTCTGCTCTCAAGAAGGCTACTGGAGTGCAGAGCATCATTTTGATTGGGAGCACCAGGTTGCCCCCAGACTAACATGCCTGACTGGCCTCAGTCTGAGCAGGAAACAAGGGCTTGGTTATCCACCCTGTCTTGTCACCATCCCACAGGGCACACAATGTCCAGAACAACATCTGGCTTCTTATGGTTTCCTCCTCTCCCCCGCTGGGGACAAATATTTTAATCCCCCTGATAGATTTAATCCTCCTAATGGGTGGTGAAGTGTTTACTCGTTGGGCTAATAACCAAAAGGCCAGCAGTTCTAAACCATCAGCTACTACGAAGGAGAAAGAGGGACATTCTAATCCTGTACAGAGTTAGACTCTTAGAAACTCACAGGGGCAATTCTACCCTGATCTACAGGGTCACTGCGCTGGCATCGAATCGATGGCAGTGAGATTTTAATGGGGTTACCAAAGAGCCGGTGGTTCAGTGTTAACCACTTAGCTGCTAACGAAAAGGTTGGCGATTCGAACTCGCTAGCCTCATAAAGATGACAGCCTTGCTTCCAAATGCAGTGGACAGCCCTGCTCCATCCTCCGGGACAGCTATGAGTCAGGGCCAACCCCATGACTACAGGGTCTTTCTGGAACAAGATGACCATTCTTTCCCCATCCTGGGGAGATCGTTTTGAGTATGGAAAATAAGAATCCTAGTCATGGCAATTACCCAAATACTTGAACTGAAACACAAGGGGAACCATGCCACATCTTTTCAAACAATAACGGTGACTGATCGTTACTGGAAATTCATATGACGTGAGCTGGTTAACATCTGCTTAGTCTCTGCCATAATTCTGTGAGGAGTACCCCATCTGGGTGATGAGGAACATGTAGCAAAGATTAAGTACTAAGGTCACACACTTAGTCAGTGGTAGAGCCACGAGTCGCACCCTGGCAATCCGGCTAGTAATCCCGTTGTCCCAGCACCAGATCCTGGTGCACAACTAGATGGCCTGGGGCTCAGGACGCGGCTGTCCTCCCCCATGCGCTCTGTTCGTCACTCCTGGGGCCCCAGGTTCCGAGAGCTTCCAGAGATTGTTTCTGTCCGCTTCTAATTCTTCATGCTGCTACTTTTTTAGCTGTGTTACTGATGAGAAAACAGCTTAGTAAAATCAATGGTTTTAAATTATACCTTTATGTACCAAGGATACAAAACAAGCTACAAAACAGAAATACTTTCCCTTGACAAAAAATCAATCTTGCTGATGCTACTGTTCCTTGAGCTGCGGCCCTCCGCTGCCCCAGCCCCCATGCCCCTCTTATTTAAGACTTTCCTCTGCTCTTGCATCTGCCGCTTTGTGTAGACTTTCTTCAGGTTTCTTGCTCCGGAGACTCGTTTTATCTAAAAGGTCAATTCTTTCAGCGGGGCACCAAGCAGAATTGAATATAATTATCCCAATCTCTACTGTGTAGAATTCATGCTTGAATTCATTCAAAAAATAGCATGCAGTATAATTAACTCCGAGTCCAAGCAAATCTATTGAGAAAGCCTCAGGTATCATACAGTTCCACTTACAATAGAACATTTTCATTTAAGCACATTGTACGTATTAACCCAAGTCAGCATCCAATTACTCTGAATAAGTGAATTCTCTGTTCCAGGAATGTAATTTGAAAATGTTGTCATGCAATCTGAGGCAAAAGGTCCTTTTTCATTAATCTAACTCTCATTAAAGTGGAAGCCTGCAGGTTATTTCAAATCCATTAGTTTTAAATACAGGTGATTACAATTCTATTGCACATAAGACAACAGAACTGTCTATCAAGAAATATTGGGACATTTCGAGGGATGGGACTGTGGTGGCCCCACTATCACAGCTGAGGATGGGATTTACCAGGTGATGGGCTGGGAGGGTCTTTCCTGAATCCCACAGGGCACACACAGTTCACTTGACCACCAGAAGGTAGAGCTGCGCTCTGGAGAGAACCCACACATGCCAGGTCTCCTCGATCTGTTTTGTGTTTTTCCAGTTTACTAACCTTTGGAAGTTCTGTGAAATAGAGACTTGACTGTTTTAATTCTGTAAGAGGCTGACAAACCATGAATACTTGGTCCCGTATGCCTAGATCCCCTGCCCTGACCCAAACCACATCCTATTCATCCTCAGCTCTCTATGTTCCCTCTCCCAGACAGCCTTCCCTATCTACTTCACCCAGAAGTCGTCCGCTTCAGCTTTGAACCCCTGTGACCTTGCTTATCGGATTCCACTGGTGTCTCTTACTTGATCTCACGGCATTGTAGCCATCTTTCCCTATTTGGCGCAATTCCATACATACTTTGTGATTACCAAATATATGTCAGGCACAGTGCTAGAGATGTGCGATATAAGAGTCAGCGACCTTGGCCTCAAGAAGTTCACATTCTAGTGGGATGGGGGTAGGGCAGACAAGGAAGTACCCGGGAAATTGCAATACCAGGGCCCAGGAGTTCTGTGATAAGGATGCTTGGGGAAAGAGCAAGCTCCAACCAGAACTTCACATCACTTCCTAACGAAAACGCTCCAATCACTTCTCATTAGACATAGAACACAATCCAAGAGCCTAAGAAGCCCTCAGATGCTCAGGCCCTGCCTTCCTCTCCCACCTTCATGTTGTCACAATCATGTTCCTCATTAAGCTTTAGCCAGATTGGTCTCCCTGAATTGCCTCAATGTCTTAGCATTTGCTGCTCCCAAGGGTTCTTAAGTTTTTCAATTAACTATTTTCTTTGGACACTTCAGTTCTCATGAAAGTCCTCGGAGTCTATGTTCTAAAGCAGCCTCTAAGTCCCAGCCAGTCCTAATCACATCAACCAGTTCATGCCTTTTAAAACCCTTTAGCCACCTGAAATATCTGTTTAGTTAGGTGCTATCTCGGTCATTATTAAGAAAATTAAATCCAGGAAGGCAAGGATTCGGTCTGTTTTATTTATCATGAAATTCACTCCACCTGTCCCAGAGACTGACCTACAGTTGTAGAGATTCAATAAAGTCTCTGCAGGCCACCAACAATGAAGCACCCCACTACGAACTGCGAGGTTGGCAGTTTGAATGCATCCAGAGGCACATTGGAGGTTAGGTCTGGTGATCTTCTTCTAAAAGGTCACAGTCGTGAACAACGGAGGGAGCCATTCTTCTCTGCACAAGTGGCGTCAGAATCAACTGAAGAGTCATCAACAGGAACAAAAGCAAGGAATTCAGTAAATGATTGCTGAATGAAAGAAAACAGAATGAATGAATAACTTAGAGTACCAGTGAAGTAGAAAGCTTGAAGATGAGACTGGCTGAGAAATTACCAAGCAAGAAAGTTAGAAGAGAAATAAAAGTCTCATTTTTCCTGCTCAGGCTCCCTTGACCTTAAAGGAGTCTGCATCCCATCTTCTGACATGCCCCGTTCCAGATTATTGGAAGCTGCAGGTGTGGCCGATGTTGGGGTGCACTCCCTGAGTATGTCCTCAGCCTGGAACCACCTTCCTCAGGTCTTTTGCTAGTGTGGACTAGGGACACAGGAAGGCAGGAGGGACTCCAGCTATTGCTCCACCCCCCCTACACACACACACACACACACACACAAACACACACACACACAGCTTTCTTTGCATTACTGGGGGTCCTGGGTCACCATTTACCCAAGTAAGCTCAAGAAGGCTCACGGTCCCCTTGGCAGCCACTTATGGTGGGCTGGAACCACAGAGCCCACCCTGTCTGGTTATGATGTAACCCTAAGTTTCCCCCTTCTTCATATGGGGCACTAATAACAAGGTTCTCACCTTGCCCCTTCCTGCCTCCCTTTCTCCCCCAAAGTTCTGGTCCCGTATTCCCTCTGTTCACAACCTACCTCTGAACAATTGTGTTGCTTTCTGTTCAATGTCTCATTCGTAGACATCTGTTATGGCTGTACTGCTACAGTGCCAAATGGTCATTCTCACAGCCTCCCCCAGGTCTACCCTTCTTGTTCCCCTTCCCTAGGATGCTCCTTCAAGGGCAAGGGGACTGGGCACAACAGGCTGGGTTACTGACCAGCCCAGTCCCGGGGAAGGGGCCCCCTGCCCCTAGGATGCTGCAGCAGAGTGAGGAGGCTCTGTGGCACAAGTTGACTGGGGAGGGTGTAGGGCCACACCCTCTGCCCATGTTCTATTGTAATCACTCTATGACCCTGCCTGGGGCCCTCTCCTCTAGTTTCCTATTTAAAGAACATATCCTTTAAAAAAATAGGAAGTTCTCATTTTTCAAATTGCATCATAGCAGTGCGTCAGCTTCTTCACCTATGACTCAATAGAATCACACTTTCCATACAAATGATTTATTCCTGTTGTTAGAATTATCTTGTTTTTCTGTGACAAGGTGAACCCAGGAGGTGGGCAGAAATGTTAGGATTAGGTCAAACTAAAACATTTTAATAACTAGTCTCTTTTCTAGGTCAAAAAGAAATAGACATAGTTGATCACAGAATCGAACCTGAACACATCAATCAAGACCCCATTCCCACCTTCAATTCCTTTCCCAGCTTGGAGTTTCCCACTGGGCAGACCTTTTGTTTAAATAAGTTAAATTCACTAAGCATCCATGAAGAGCGTTTGAGTGGCTGCTGGGTGTAAATCTCTGGGCTTGGGGTCTACAATGGAAAAGTTCAAACCTGCTCTCAGTTCTAGAGAGAGTCACACAAGATTTGAGTAAATGAATCTGTTATTAAGCAATGAGTATTTATTTGGGTAGCTCTTGTTAGCTTCTGAAATGCATTTACCCCCCAATGACTTTTTGGAGTGACCTTCAGAAACATAAAAATGTCAAAACCCATTTTACAGAGAAATTAAACAAAGTTTAGATAAGAAACAAAACAAAAATAATTTATCTAGGATGAGACACTCAAATTAGAACTCAGGTCTTTGATGGCCACAATAAGATTTCTCCTGGATAGGCCACTCCTAATGAAGAGAGAAAATCAGCCCTCTTGGACACTTCTCCAGAATCCACTGGGACATACCTGGCCAGGGAGAGGTATGTATAACATAGGTAGAGGTAGAGGTATACAGCTTACTATCATAGAAAAATCAGCCCAAAGATCTCTTTGACTTTGTAGAAAGTCATTCAGCAACAATAATTTTCTATGATTTTAAACTTTGCATCCCAACCAGTTCCTAATTCCCAGGTAACCTCAAAGACCACCACTTTCTTCAACCTTTCCCTATACATTCTAGCCCTTATTCTCACATACAATAGGCACCAAACAATCTGGCAATTAATCAGATACGATCTCGTGCATTTTGTAACCCTTCCACAAGTTGTCTTTTCTCCCCATCTACAATGAAAACAACTTGGCCAGGAACAATGACTAATTTTCTAATTGCCGGATAATAATCCCTTTTATGTTTCCTACTTTTAAGTTCACAAAACACATTAAAAATACGCACCAAACTCTTGCCATATTCCAGTGAAATTGACATATCCAGTGCTATGATCATCCGTAAGTGATAGATGAGGAAACTGAGGCAGGAGAAGGTTAAATGACTTGCATGAGATTTTACAAGTTGCCCGGGGATATAAACCAAGCTCAAATTAAACGCCGGCTCCTCTAAAATTCTTTCAACATATCACTTGAAATCACCTTTCCTACCCAATGGTGATCCAAACTGGACTTTGATCTCCTTGTTCCTTTGACCAAAGTCTTAGGATTCTCAACTTCACCTTCTATCACCCTATCAGTTCATTATCTTCCTACCCATGCACTGAGCCCCCAGATCTCTCAAGCCAAAATGAATGGCATATATGAATTAGCTATATTCTCGTGGGGCTGGGGCGTGGGGATTTTGCTGTTTAAAAATAAAGCCAAATACAAAAATAATGAAAAGGATAGATTCATTTCCATGGTGGCTGTCTGTTTTAGGTTCCTGTAGCTGAAGCCTGTGAATATTGAATGGACGTGAAAGACCTATATGAACTCTAAGCCTGAAGGAAGGTCCGAAACAAAACATAACCGAGCTTTAGGCCTGCATCAGTGTGCTTGCTGACCACAAGAGAATTTAAATACATACCCAGAGTCCCTTTTCAGGGGCACAGCAGCTATGTAAGAGACTCACATTTAACCAGTGGCTCCCAGGGAGGTAGGAATTGGTGATCTGCTCTCCTAAATATTACAACCTCCCCCTCATCCCCCCACCCCCCAAAAAAAACCATATAGGGCAGTTGTACTGTTTCACACAGGACCCCTATGAGTGTAAATCTACCGAACAGCCTCCCAGCAGTCACAGCAGTGTGTGAGAGGAATCCCCCTGTCTGCTCACTGAAAAGGTTGCCGTTTACAGCCACTTCCAAGTCTCAAAAGAAAGATCGCTTAGTCTGACTCTGACAGGCTCCTCCCATGAAAACTCTGAGCAGCACTTTTACTGGGACGTACAGGAGCTCGCCATGAGTCAGAAGTGACTTGAGAAGAGCTGTTTGTGGTTGTCGTTTTGTTGTGCTTGTTTAGGTTGTGGTTGTTGGTCGTGCCGTCTGAGGGTTCTGACTCATGGGGACACCGCATACAACAGAATGGAACACCGTGGGGTCCGCTACCATCATCATCATTGTGGCGGGTGCAGCTCACCATGGCCACCGCTCTGTCCATTCCTTCTGAGCCACGGCCCAACCTGACCATCCATTTGTAATATCAATTCCAGTGAACCCACCCTTAGGGTCTAAGAGCTCTTCTCACAGGCTGTTCAAACCTATCCCTCAAAGATAGTCTATAATTGACCTGTTCTTTGCTCATGAGAAGCTATATCTTTTGAGCCTTTTCCTACAGAAGAAAATATCCTGCCACAGCACATGAAATATCAGTTGTAACCAGATCGGGCCCACTGGACATTTGCAGAAAGAACAAAGATAGCCCACATTTGACCCCAGAACAACAACAAAAAAATTTTGGTAAAGGGGCAAACAGTCCCCAGAAAGACGTTATCAGACCAACCTGGACAACATACCGATACGAAGAGTCCAAACATGTCCAAGTCAAGAATCATAGCCCTGCTCCGATGCATATTCATGGCCATTCCTTGGAAAACTGTTACATATTCATAATTCCTTCAATTTACTTCCTGATGTTCATGTTGAAAACTATTCATCCTTTTTTTAAGGGGGTGCAGCACGCTTCTTGGTTTTCCAACCAAAGCAAAGCTTTCCCCTTCTGCTTCCATCCAGTCTCTGTCAGTTTTTCAGCCACACTAAGCAAACCTGACCGAGTAACAAGCTCATTAATAATGTTCCTCTTTTTCCCTGATTTAGTATGTGAGAATTATTCGCAGATAACTGTATTTTAAATATCATTTTTAAAACTGTGTCACACTTCCAATTGGTTACCACATAAATACTTCATAGTCCTGGGCAACCAAACACTAGAAGAAAAGCTATCTATTTGCATATCTTAAAACTACACCCACCCCCAGTGCCTTTGATCTAGCTCAGATTTGTGGTAGCCCTATAGAACACGAATAGAGCAACTTCATAGGATTTCCAAAGCTACATCTTTATGAAGCAGACATCCTCATCGTTCTTCACTGGGACAACTGATGAGTTGAAATCACTTTCCTTGAGCCCAGCGCTCAACCCACAGCACCACTAGGGTTCCTTAAAGCTATATCTACAAACACACAGCCTATGGTGATAATGCCTTGCATATAGTGAGCACTTTCTTCCATCCTAGCCCTTATGCTGTTTTTCAGCCAATCTTGCTTCATTCTTGAATATGAAAAGAACCCCTTCATAATCAACAGAGCCTCATACGCACATTCTAGAAAGCAAAGTGCTCAGCCAACAGCACAGAGGCTCACCCATTTATTTACTCCTTCGAGCAGCCACCAAATCTTCAAGGTCAGGTTCCCCATTGTTCCTTGGAAATAGCTCAGTGATTCGCCTTTTATTAAAAGGGAGAAACATTAAACTTCTTTTCAAATATATATTTGACCTCTTCTTGTTTTCAAAATGTATAAAGTCTTTACCAGTCCCTTTGCAGTTTGTTTACGGGCCCTTCTCTTGGATTCCAAATTGCTTTCTGGAAAGAATGGGTATAGGTAGAGAATGTGGTACCGATGGATTGGATACTTATGGCAATGTTTATATTTATGCAAAAATTTAGTATGAATTAAATACTACTTTCTAAGTAATATCAGTTCCATACATTTAGTATGCTATGAATTGAAGTAGAAGCATTCTTGATTCAACCTTGGTCTCCTTATTTCTTCCTGCATACAAATTGTGGAGTAAATGTTAAAAGCCATGCTTTAAGCTGTTTTTGTTTTGTTTTTACCCTCCTAGTGTATCATAGCTTTCCTTGAGGGATGTGTTGTGTTTATTCTTGTATACATTAGGAATTCAGAGAGATGTAAAAATCATCCCATAGTTATATAACTAGGAAATAGACCCATTTTACATGAAAATCTGCTTTTCCAAATTTTCTAACAATTTGCATTTAAACCATAGTTGTTTAGGGATTATTTGAGCAGAGGGGTAGAGGAGAGTCAAATGTAAATTGGGTTCCTATTTCAGGCTCAACCTCTGTTACAAAAACCTTTTGCCCTCAGACCTACTCTTTGCTCACCTCTCTGCTCCCTTCAGCTTCGCCCTGTGTCCCCTGAAGCCTGCGTGCCACAGACTCTCACAGCTCTAGATTTCCAGGTGAGTTCAGTCAACATAAGACACAGGGGAGGTCACAAAGCATGAGAAATAATAAGGCCAATGCATTTCTTCTCTTGTTATGTTTAGAAGGCGTTCTGGGCAGAAACTCATTCTCCCCCACAATTGCAGATTCCACCTAACCTGCTCTGGTTCTAGCTTCTACCTACCGCAACAACCAAACTCACTGCTATGGAGTTGATAATGACTCATAGCAATCACCTCCTTTCTCAGACTTTTCTTTGACTTCTAATCCCTGATAGTTCATGAGGAGAGCTGCTGGTGCTGTGGGTAAGCACTTGACTGCTCACCAAACATTCAGAGGTTCCAACAGAGTGAGAAAAATGTGGCAGTCTGCTTCTATAAAGAACCATCATTTAAGAAACTGTATGAAGCATGTCTATTCTGTCCTTTGGGGTCAACATGAGTAAAAATCCACTTAACAGGTAAATTTTTGGTCTTTGACTGCACCACAGTCCTGCTGGGTTTTCAGCTCTTCTATCACCTGTGTGGCCAATAGATTGGATTCCATTTCCCTGAACTGGATTTTATATAGAGATAAAGACATGAAATCATTTAAAAACATCTCTCTCTCTCTCTCTCTTTCTTCACGTGGCTACATTGGCCTTCTTTACATATAGTTTGATCCCAAGGATGTTAGAAGACAGCCAACATGGAATCGGCCCGTTTCTTTAAAGTCTTGGCCTGAAACTGGTACGGTGCCACGTCTGTCATAGTCTGTGGATTAAAGTAATCAACTAAAGATCTAGCAACATCAACCCTGTCTCTAAATGCGGGGAGGGACAAGAGTGGACATCTTTAACCCGCCGCAAGAGTGAAAGAGTAGTGATGGAAACCAAGAATGCTCTTCCTCAATTTTCCTTTCAAACCAACAATGATAAGCAAACCTAACTTGGGAAAGTCACATTAGCAAAAATCTCATAAATCCAGGCTCTACAATTCAAATCCCAAGCAGTCCCCACAGAAGAGAGGATGTGTATTCTGGCTAATCAAATTTTATATAGAATAGAGTTCCGAAATATACCACATAAACATGGTCAATTTTCAACAGCTTGGTTTTTATAATATTGACGTAATGCTAAGACTGCTGAAATGCATGCGAACTTCCTTCGATGACTCAGAGACGTGCAGCATCCTGGGGGATATGGGGGTCACCACTCAAAACATTGGCGATCATTTTGCTGGGCCTGTACCCCAGGGCTGGTTGACAGAATGCCAAAGAGATAAACCGCTTTTACAGTAATTCACAAGATGAAAAAAAGGGATTTACTAAGCAAATTAAGAGGGTGAAGAAACTTGCAAGGGGTGACATTCAGCCTACTCCATACACCAAACTTCTCCGGCACTTTACAGACCTGATTTACATACAGTTCCAGGAACGCTTCATTTATCCACCACTGTCAGAGGGCAGCTCTACAGAAGGCAACGTTGCAGATAATGGTTGCTTCCCCCTAGAGGCACAAAGCCACTTTCACTGGACTGGGCAGAAATCTTTCCCAAGTGTATCCCCAGCCTCCCAAGCCTCCCAGGGGATGCCCAGCCAGCGGTCCCCCCCGGCACTGAGGAGCCCAATCATTGCTGTGTAGTTGCTAAGAAATCCGTTGTAACCCAGGGCCACCCTTCTGCAGGATAAGGAGACACTGCTAAAACCTGTGCCATCGGCATGGCCATTGGTATACCCTCTGGTAGCCATTGCGTGCGTGGGTTCCTTCCAGATTGGGGAAGGAGCCCGGTGGTGCAGTGGTGAAAGTGGCTTCCTGCTAACCAGAAGTTCAGCATTTTGAGCTTACCAAGTCACTCCACCCAGAAAGAGGCAAAGATCCACAGCCTGGGAAACTGTATATGAGAGTTGCATTCAGTTCCAATAGTGGATAGGGGTTCAAAGTTGAACATTAACCTCTCATCACTTCATCAGACAGTGTGTGTGTGTGTGTGTGTGTGTGTGTGTGATCCACAGAGCTGTCATCGTCAAATTTCTGGAAGCAGATTGCGATGCCTATCTTCCTATTCTTAGTCTGGAAGCACTACCATGGGTGACCCAGTTGGTACATGAAATATCACTGGCATAGAATTTAGCATCAACATCATACACAGGATGACAGTCTGAAAGCCTGGTGGTGGCCTATTATCATCCAGGTTCCTAAGCTAATGAGGGTGCTGACATCACTTGTACCCTGTATGGTTGCCTTCACTCACATTTTCTACCTCCGACTTCCAGACAAAGAGCTCTGGATGCATAGTGGGCTAGGTGTTGAGCTTCTCACTGAAAAGTCAGCAGTTCAAACCCACCAGTTGCTTTGTATGAGAAAGATGAGGCTTTCTGCTTCCATAAAAATTTAAAGTCTCAGAAACACAAATTGTCAGAATTGATTCAATGGCAGTGGTTTTGGTTTTTATGGACTTCCCAAGAGATACTCTATTTTTATGATTTTCTTACTGCTGTTTTCTCTCTCATATACAGGTCATTTTTTTTGGCCTTTTAAAAAAATATCTTTGCGCCTCGGATCCATCTCTCACCTCTCCTTAGGCACCCCTCCTTACACATTTGTTATGTATGCTTTTACAGATGTGTTCCACTGTTGTTTTGTTTGTTTATGTTCTATATTTACATTGGTAGCATTGTGTTGTAGAACTGGTTTTTTTTAAGTGAACTCTGAATCTCTAAGATGAATTCATGTACACCTCATGCTGCCTTGCATGTCACATGTGTCCACAGCACTTTATCTTTGGATTGCTCTAGTGATGGACAAGTCATACTATGGCTGGGGTAGAATCTTCTTCAAGGTTTCTCAGCCACACGTCTAGTCTATTGATTGGCCTCAGTCAGTGAGAGGCTTCTGAAGTTTCTCCCTCAGTCTCTAGGTGGTCTCTCCAGCATGCTGGCTTTAAGATCGCTTTGCTTCTTGTATCTATCACAACTCAAGTCTCAAAAAGCACATATCAAGAGGGGGGAAGTGGGTGCAAATGAGACAAGAGGAAGCCATATGATCTTTTATGACTGTGATAGTTAGGTTTTGTGGCAACTCGGCTCGCCCAGAATTCTCAGTGGTTTAGCAGAGCAGTTGAGGCCTCCCCCATAATGTGACCTAACAGTGTTATCAACTGCATGATGGAATGTACTGCGAATCAAGCAGTTACTCAAGTCATAGCCATGATGATATTTCCTGGGGGTCTGGCCTAGCTTATATTTCGGTGGAGAATTGTGGAGCTTCACTCTTTCTGCTGGCGTGGATACTGCAAAGGGATCCACCTTATTGCTTGTTAATCCTGGGAGTCATCAGAGCATACTGACCTTGGGTTTGTTCAACTCTGCCAGCCACAGGTCTGATCTGTTGACATCCACCAGCCTATGGTTTTCCTACTTTGTCTTCCTGTTTCTTGGCTCATTAGTCCCAGCAGTTGCATTGTTTAAGATGAGCCTCCAGATTAACATTTGTTCTACAGATTTGAACCAGATTGGATTTACCATCTCCTCTAACTGTGTGAGCCATTTTTCTCTATATTCCTATATAAGCATCACTGGTTTTGCTTCTCTCGAGAACTCAGCCTAATAAAGTAACCTAGCCTCAGAGGTCACACAGCATCACTGATGCCACATTTGTTCACCGAGGCAGAGGGCTTCCTAGATTCAAGGAGATGGGAATTAGACTCCATGTTCTGAGAGTCAGTGGGGAAAAAAAAACAGTGGAAAAAGCACATAGGACCAAAAAAAAAATAGTGTGACCATTTTTGAAAAATTCAGTTTACTATAATTTGCAACTCTTCACACCAAAAACAAGACCAAAGGTACAGGAAGATTCCTCTCTCAGGGCTCCCATCCTTTCATCTGTGCAATGAAGAAGTTCAGTCAGAAGCAGCAGTAAAAAAGACTCATCTACTTAGCTTCCCTTCCCACACTACCCTTCTAGCAGACTGCCATCTCTCTTCCAACTGGATCCTTCTTTGCCTGGACTATTGCATGTTCCTTAGGTAGAACCCAGGATCAGGCTTCTTCAACCTGTACTTAATGACCACGAAACCCTCCTTCGCTCACCACCCTCACTGCCCAGCCCGTGAGCTGATTGATTTAACCTAACAGAGATAGATTGGTGAAATTACCCTCACAGTAGGTGTGGGAGAGCAATGGTACCCAGGAGGGACAGGTAAGCAAAAAGGGAACAGACCCAGGCAATTTCCAGACACCTCCACTGTCCATTACTCTGTTCACTTAAATAAACAAATAACCCCCAGGCAATCAGCAGCCAGGACCTTAGCAGCTACAGAAATGATTTCCTTTCATTATAAGCAAAGACCAATCAATGCTCCTTAATCGCATCACCACGTGTTCAAACGGCACCAGAAAATCCCCTGCCAACTCTCCGCACCTGGGTATTTACTCTCCACAGGCTGGAGATGAGATCCTTCATTTGAAGTAGGTGACTGAGATGGAAGATCAGCCCCCTCCCATACTAAGGTTCTGCTAGGTAAGGAACAAATGCTCTTCGGTGTGCCCGAGATGGAGGATCACGTCTCATGAGTGGCCAGAAACCATTTTCTTTCACCTTGGTTGTGCTTTCAATTCTAATTTCCTTTTTCAGAGGTATATCCAAAAGTTAGCTTGGGTGATAATTTTAGGAATCATACGTTCTCAAACCTACTCCATTCTTGTCACCCCAAACTTCATTCTTGTCATATGTATCAGTGGTGCCATGTATGATTATTAATTAATTGAGCATCTCAGCCTATGAGTCCTTGTTCTTCTCAGAGACGGTAAAAAGAAAACTTCATGGATAATTCTGTTTTATTTGTTAGAACAAGACAATTTGACACTCTCATCGATAATTTTCAATTCCTGCCATTTTCATATTGTCATCATGATTTTATTGGTCAGATACCATTTCAATTTATTTAATCTTTTTGTTGACTTTACTCATTTTTTAAGAAAAAAATATAAATATATGTACTTTTAAAGAAAACTTCTCATCCCTGTGAGGTAGTTAGTTTATTGTGCCAACCTGGCCGATAAACACATATGGGGTTAATTGAAAGGCTGAGGCATAAATGGCTCAGTGAGCCTCACCTTTCTAGTTTTCAGGTCTCTTGCTTTGTGATGGTCGGATCAGGGTGCAGCTGCCTTAGCCAGTTCCCTGTTTCATCTGGCAAGGCTCACTTCCTGCAGGAGATCCCCAAAGCGAAGCTGGAGTAGCCATGTGGAGACTCCTGGCAGCGCTAAGATGCATACACATTCACTGATTTGAGTTTCCTCTTGCAGTTGGCATCAGTGTGTGTGTTTTGTGAGATGGAGGAGGACTTTGTGGATTGGTGTCGGACATATGGGTTAATGTTGGACTTGTGGGCTTGGGCAGCACTGGGTTGGGATGTTTTCTTGATGTGCACTAAACCTTTATATAAAATGCTCTCTTATACATATGAGTTTCTGTGGATTTGTTTCTCTAATGTACCCAGACGAACACACCCTGACCAAACTGGAAGAATAATATTATATGCCATAATGAGAATATGAATATGAAAATAGTCACAATGGAAGTTCATGGCAAACTCAGCATAAAAGTCTCTCAGCTCATTTCTGGAACCTTAATCAAAATAGGTAAATAATCAAAAATAAAATAAGAAGCATAAACCCATAGGACCAAAAGGAACAGAAGAAACATGGATAACAAATGATAATGCATCAGAATTTGGAAGGTGTGTTATTCTGGTTTGACTAGAGAAACAAATCCAGAGACATCAATAAATACACAAGAAAGAAAGATGTATGTCAAAGAGTAATTGTATATTAAGAAAATGTCCCAACCCAGTCCATATTAAGTCAAAAAAGTCCAATATTAGCCCATAAGTCCAATACTAGCCCAAAGATCCTTCTTCAGACTCACGCAGTCACATGCAATGATGCAAAAGGCAGGGAGATCATCGGCCAGAGGTTGCAAAGTCTCGTGGATCTAATGGTGGTAGAAGCATCCCAGTGCTGGTGTGAGCCTCCACGTGGCTCCTCCACTTCTCCAAGGGTGGCTCTTCAACAGGCGGGTGAAGCAGAGAGAAAGCTCTTTCAAGTCTCAGCAAATCTCTGCGTGCTTGTCAACAGGAAGACCAAGGCAGAGAGATAGGAAGTTCCCAGAATCCTCATGAGAAGGCCAGGCCCACAAGGAGGCATTCTCAGGCTGTGACTTGATTGACAGGCTAGACTCCATCCCTTTACTCTTAATACCCTCAAGTTGACAGAAGATTATGTAACTAACACAGGAAGCTAGTGAAAAAAATGGATTAGGAGCAACTGTCATGTAGGCTAGTTGAAAGGAAGTAAAAAGATGAGTGGTTCTGAGCAGTACGTCTCCCCTCCCCGCCCCCCCAAAAAAAAGCCTTCAGGAAAAGTGAGTAAAACCAGGAAGCTTCATAGAAAGTTTGAGTTGGAATTCCTTTCTCATGAATCCCCTATCAGAGCCCACTCTCCACAGTCCAGCAAAAGATTGAAAATTTGTTTTGGGGTGAGATTGATAGTGAATTTGCTCTTTCCATCACCACAACCTTTTGTGATACATATTTTTAAAGTTGTGAGTTCAACAAACAACTCTAACAAATCCTTGTGTGTTCTACTAACGAGCCCTGGCTGTCCAATGGTTAAATGATCTGCTACCAATCGATAGGTTGACCGCTTTTACCCACACAGTTCTTTCCAAAAGCAAACCCATTGCCACTGAATTTGTTCTGACCCATAACAACCACGTATAGGGTTTCCAAGATGGTAGATCTTCATAGGAGCAGAAAGCTTCATCTTTCTCCTGAGGAGCTTCTAGATGGGTTAAAACTACCAGTTTCCAATTGGCAGCCAAGTATTTAAGCATTTTGCCATCAAGACCCCTTTCTGTAAAGGATAGAATCAATAAAATCCTATTGGCAGTTCTACTTTGCCATGAGGTCACTATGAATCAGTACCAAACAATCACAACAATCCTCTAGCTGGCTGTTACAGTCTTCGTCAACAGTTGGTAGTTGACTTGCACACACAAAGATGGCAAGGCCCCAGGGGATAGTGTGGCAATTATAGCTTCTTCTACACTCACATAAGAATAAGTATGGCATGCATGAAATAAGACCACAAAACTAAAAAAAAAAAAACAAGAAAAAAACACAAAACACTGAGAGACAAGAAAAAAGCTGCAGTGTTGAAGAAAAGGAAAAACATAAAAAGAAAGTGAGTGAATGTTTCATGTCTGTCATCTCAATAAAGAATGTCCAGAAAGAGAAATTAGATTCGGGAGAGAATTATGTTTTGGAAAAGTACAAAAAAATTTCCCCAAATTAAAGACTTTGGTTTTGTTGTTAAAAGGTCTACTTCGTGGATAGCAGAATGAATGATCAAACCACCACACCAAGGGGCACCATCGTGAGTTTAAGAACAGAGATGGGAAAAGAGCCTGAAATCTCCTGGAAGGAAAACAAATTGGTCAGTTCTATAAGGAACTGGGAATATGAGAGGTAGTAGACTTTTCCTTAGAAACACTGAAAACCAATTAAATAATGCTTGACTAGAAAGCAATTAGATTGTGCCTTAAAATTCCAAGAGCCAAAATAATAATAATAATTAATTTTTTTATTTCCAAGAACAAATAAATTTAAACCTTGAAAAGTTTTTGAACGTTTTATTGTATTTTAGGTGAAAATTTACACATAATGTTAGCTTCTCCTTCATCAGTGAAGACATAGACGGTTCTGTGATGTTGGTTGTTATCCTCCAATGTATCAGCACCATTCCCATTTCCACTCTATCTTCCCTGTTTCCATCCCTCCAGTTTCATGCCCCCTCTTTGCCTTCTCATCTTTGGGGGGAGGGACAAATGTTGTCCTTTCGGTCTTGTATACTAGATTGTTCTAAAGAACACAGTGCCCACAGATGTTATTTGTCTTATAAGCCAATCTATTACTTGGCTAATAGGTGACCTCCAGGAGTGCCTTTTATTTCCAAATGAACATGGTGTCTGTCTTACTGTGGCAGTCTTGGAGGTTTACCCAGTCTCTCTCCATCTATTAAGCCCCATCCTTTCTCATGAGCTTCAATTTTGTTCTATATTTTCCACCCGTTCTTTCTTTGGTCGGAGTTGTACATTGTTGCGGTCAGGCACTACTAACTAATTCTTCTGGTCTCAAGCTAGAAAAGGTTGTGATGTCTGTGGACCATTTGTCTTGTAACTAATTGCTTCTTTGATTCTTCAGTTTCTTTCAATTTTCTGGGTCCAGATGTATCTAATGCCTATTATCTTTAGCTTTCAAATCCAGTTCTTAAGTTCCACAAAGTATTTGGATATGTGTAAGAATTTTCTATAACATTTCCCCAGGTGCTCCATTATATGTATATATGCATATACATATATATGTGTGTGTCCACAACTATACATGTATGCTCCACATACTCTCCAGAATCTTCACAACTACTCACAGATTGCAGAATTGTATGTTACAGCATTTACCATGTTGCTGCTGTGGACTCAATTCGAACTCATAGCAACCCTATGCACACCATCATGAAACACTGACAATCCTCACAAGCATTCCTGTTTGACCCCACTGTTGCAGTCATTGTGTCAATCTGTCTTGTTGAAGGTCTTCTTTGTTTTCACTAACCCTCTACCAAGCATTTCCAGGTCTCATTTTTAAATAATATGTCCAAAATACATAAGATGAAGTTTCACCATCCTCATTTCTAAGGATTATTCTTGCTGTACGAGGCAGATTGGTTTGTTCTTCTAAAAGTCCACAGTACATTCTAGATTCTTCTTCAGTGCTATGATAATTCAAATGCATCAATGTTTCTCTGGACTTTCTTCCTTTTCAGTGTCCAACATTTGCATGCTTAGGAGGCGATTGGAAACACGATGGTCTGCAGCAGGCAAACCTTAGTCTTCAACGTGACACCTTTGCTCTTTAACACTTTACAGAGGTCTTGTGCAATAGATGTGTACACAGTGAAAGCTGTCACTTGATTTCCTGACCGCTGACTCCATGAGTGTTGATTGTGGCTCCATGTAAAATGAAACCCTTGACAATTTCCATCTTTCTTCATTAGGATATTGTTTATTCCATTTGTGAGAATTTGCATTTTCTTTACATTGCAGTCTTTGATCTTCATCAACAAGTGCTTCAAATCCATCTTGCCTCTAACAAGAAAGGAGTTATGTGTATCAAAGGTTGTTAATGAGCCTTCCTCCAATCCCAATCCCAACTTCTTAATATTGTCTAGTTTCTCATATTATTTACTCAGGATACAGGATGAATAAGTTTGGTGAAAGGATACAGCTCTGAGGCATACCTCTCCTGCTTTTAAATCACACAGCATTTCCTTCTTCTGGGATAACAGCTGTCTCTAGGTCCATAAACAGATTGAAGAACTTGATAAAATTCTTCAGTTTCTTCATCACTCACTTTATTGGGTGGTGGGCATTTTTGAATAGTAATTGTCTTAACTGCACTTCCGTATAGGCATATAGAAATTACCCTATCACAGACTGCATCGTAATTCAAGATAGATCTTGAGATGGTTTTTTGATGGTGAACCAGATGCTATTCCTCTTGAATCTGTCATTCCAAGGATAATAAATTGACTGATGGTCTAATTCAAAATGGCCAAATACCAGTCCATTTCAGCTCATTAATGCCTAAGATATTGATCTTTATGCATTCCATTTAACTTTTTTGTAACTTCCAATTTTCTTAGATTCATAATTTATACATTCCACATTCTAATTGTTAATAGATATTTTAGCTGTTTCTTTTTATTTTGAGTCATAATCTATAAACAAATGAAAGTATTAAAGTTTTCATGCATTCATGACATTAGGGTTGACTCTACATTGACGAGACAGTTCTTCCTCAGTTGTATTTGGCGTACTTTATAATCTTAGTGGCTCATATTCCGGCACTATATCTGATTATGTTTAAATACTATTCATAATGTTTTAGTGGCTAATCTCTCAAATAATCAGAGAACCTGAATTACATGAAGAAGAATGCAGCATCAGAATTGAAGGAAGGCTTGTTAACAACTTGCAATACGCAGATAACACAACCTTGCTTGCTGAAAGTGAGAAATACTTGAAGCACTTACTGATAAAGATCCAGGATTGCAGCTTTCAGTATGTATTATCCCTCGATGTGAAGAAGAACAAAATCCTCACAACAGGATCAATAGGCAATATCATGATAAATGCAAAAATGGTTGAAGCGATCAAGGATTTTGTCTTACTTTGATCCACAAACAATGCTGTTGGAAGCAGCAATTAATAGATCAAAAGATGCATTGCATTGGTAAATCTGCTGCCTAGGACCTCTCTAGAATATCAAGAAGCAAGGATGTTACTATGAGGCCTAAGGGGAGACTGACCTAAGCCATGGTATTTTCAGTTGCCTCATATGCCTGTGAAAGTTGGACATTGAATAAGGAAGACCAAAGAAGAATCCATGCATTTGAATTGTGGTGCTGGAGATGAATATTGAAAGTAACATGGACTGAGTGCCAAAAGAACAAACAAATCTGTCTTGGAAGAAGTAGAGTCAGTGTGCCCCATGGAAACAAGGATGGCAAGACTTCATTTCACACATGTTGGACATGTTGTCAGGAGAAACTGGTCCTTGGGGAAGGACATCATGCTTGGTTCAGTGGAGGGGCAGCAAAAAAGAAGAGGGCCCTCAATGAGATAAACAGATACAGTGGCTGCAACAATGGGCTCAAACATCAGAAGAATTGTGAGTTTGGTGCAGGACTGGGCAGTGTATCACTCTGTTGTACACAGGATTCCTATGGGTCAGAACTTACTCAACGGCACCTAACAAGAACAATCCCTCCAAGTGGAGAGCCTATTCTTTCTTCCTAGTCTGTTCTTAGGAACCTTAACTGTAACTGGTTCACCACTGAAACACTCTGGTCTTGATATACTGGTGAGTTACCTTCCAGCATCACAACACCCAAGCCAGCACAGTACAACACATTGATAGAGTGGTAGGCATTCATCATAACTTCATTTACTTACCTTAGTCATGTTGTGTTGACTTCCCTACACACCAGGGGAAATGGTATCATACACTTTATAAAAGTGGTATCGTATAATATGGGTCCTTTTGTAACTGGCTTATTTTATCCAACATAACATCCCCCAGATTCATTCATGTTATAAGATGTTTCACAAGTCGTCATTATTATGTACCATTGTGCGGTGATCCAATGTACGTAGGCACTACATTGTATATCTATGTATATACAACATAGATTGTATTCCATACATGTACATGAAGTAAAAATAATTATCCATGTGTTTAAAGCATGTGCTACATTTTATCTATTTATCCATTAATGACAACATAAGTTATTTCCATAATTTCCTATTATGAATAATATTGCAATAAGCATACATCTATTTGTATCACTGCTGTTATTTCTCTGTAATGCTTACCAAGGAATGGGATTGCTGGATCAGATGGTATTTTTACATCTAACTTTTTGAAAAAGTGCCATACAAATTTTCAGAGTGGTTGTACCATTTTATAATCCTATCACACAAGTTTAAGAATTTCAATCTTCCCACAACCTCACCAGCATTTGTTTTTGTTTGTTTGTTTGTTTGTTTTGATCATTGTCGTTTTGAAAGGCATTTCATTTTAGTATTGATTTGCATTTCTGTAATAGTTAATGATCAAAAGCATCTCTTAATGTGTTTGTTAACCATCTTTTTGATAAAGCGTCAACCCTTGAATTTTATACACAGCAAAACTATCAACCCAATGGAAGAGAATAATATAGCTTTTTTGAACTATATAGGGTGTCAAAATTTGCTTCCTAAGCTTGCTTTCTCAGGACCATATCAGAGGATGTGCTTCATTAAAACAAGGGAGTAAACCAAGAAAAATTGAGACATGAGATCCGGGCTACAGACCCTCCTGCACAGTACAAGAGCAGAGGGAAGCCCAAGATGACAGCTATGTTGTAGGCGTGAGGAGCAAGGACATCAAATGGGCCAGCAGGATGGACAGCTCCAGGAGGGATGTCTCTCGGGAGAAAAAGAACTGACAGATTAACTGACAGGTGTGGCCGGGTGTAAAATTGGATTGAGGGCCTTTGTACAGAGCTACTGGAGGGTATGGGAAGAGTCACCCGGACATTCAAAGAAAGCCAAGCAAAAAGAAGCAAAGGTCAGGAAAAGAATGAGATTTTAAGACACTACTCAACTAAGCTGTGAATAATAGTCACCCACTCATAATGATAAAAATAGTAAATCTAATTTAAATTAAAAATGCACAAACCTATGGAGGGAAGTTAGAGGGATGTGACGTATATGTGAGTAATAAGTGGCTTTTTATCATACTTAAAAATTAATAATACCTACTTGATATATGAATGAAATCAGGAAATAGCAGCATAACCTGTCATTTTTAATTGATGAGGGGAAAATATCCAAATAAGAGCTATGAGAAATTAGAAGTCGTTGTTTGAAAGAATTGCCCTTTTAGGGTTGAGATGGGTGGAGGCATTAAAGGATCATCTATTCATTATAAGTCTTGATGCCTGATATGCATTGGTTAAGTATTTGGCAGCTAACTACAAGGTTCAAAGCTACCAGTCACTCCATGGGAGAAAGATTTGGCAGTTTGCTTCCCTATAGGGCAGATTTACTCTTCCTTTAAGGTAGCTACAAAGTGAAATTGATTTGACAGCTATGGTTCTGTTCACCTATGGGGCCCGTTGGAACATAGTTATGTCTTCAATTGCTAACTGAAAGATTGGCTGTCTGAACTTGCCCAGTGGTTTTGAGGGAGAAAGACTAAGCAATCTATTTCCATAAAGATTAAAAACTAAGGAAGACCCTTTAAGGCTGTTCTTTCTACCACCACAAGGGATTGCTATTAGTTTAAATGAACTAGAGGACATCTAACAAAAACATAATGCGGCTAGTTATTAGACAATATTTTAGTCTGCTAATATTTTTAAGTGAATTAAATTTTAGTATAATTAAATTTGTTCTTAGGTGCTGTCAAGTAGGTTCTAACTTAGTGTGACTATATGTACAACAGAATGAAAAACTAACTGGGCTTATGCCATCCTTACAACTGTTCTTATGTTTATCCCATTGTTGCAGCCACTTGGGTCAATCTATCTTACTGAAAGTCTTCCTTGTCTTTGCTTTCTTCTGCTTTAGCAAGCATGCTGTCCTTTTTCAGGGACTAGTCTCTCCTGATAACATGTCCAGAGGACTTTAGATGAAGTCTAGCCATCCTTGCCTCTAAGGAGCCTTCTGCCTATACTTATTCCAAGACAGATTTGTTTGATCTTTTGGCAATCTGTGGTACTTTTAATATTCTTTGCCAGCACCATAATACAAATGCATCGATTTAATTTTGGTTTTCCTTATTCAATGTCCCACTTCCACATGTATAGTAATTGGAAATACTATGGCTTAGGTTAGGCACACCTTAGTCCTCCAAGGTGTATCCTTGTTTTTCTACACTTTAAAAAGATCTTGTGCAGTAGATTCACCAGTGCAATGCATTGTTTGATCTCTTGATGGCTGCTTTCATGAGTATTGGTTGTGGATCCACGCACACTGATTGTGGATCCTTAAAAATTTCTATCTTTTCTACTTTTAGCATGTTACCAATTGGTCTACTTATGAGGATTTTTGTTTTCTTTTTTCCTTTACACATCATATAATTAAATCATAAATGATATTAAGAATGTGCAATCATCATAAGTCAATTTCAGAATAATTTCTTCTCATGCTCATTGTTTTTAACTCCCTATTTCTCCACTCTCCCCAACCCCTTCAATGCCCCTACCCAGTTACTGTCTCTATTGATCTACCTATCTTGAATTTCTTGTGTACAAAATCATATAAAACAAAACCAATCATACAAAATTATAAAAAGCATATAAAACAAAACCAATAACAATGACTGGACAAAACATAGAAAACCCTCAATGAGAAAGCAAGAAATATATTATTCTTATAAATCATTTTATTGGGTGCCCTTACAACTCTTATAACAATCCATACAACCAATTGTATAAAATATTATTGTACATAAGTTTCCATCATTATTTTCAAAACATTTTCTTTCTACTTGAGCCCTTGGTATCGGCTCTTTTTTCCCCTCTTTCCCCTCCTTCCCCCCACCCTCTCACCCTTGTGAATCCTTAATAAATTATTATTTTCATATCTTACACTGTTTGCTGTCTCCCTTCACTGACATTTCTGTTGTTCGTCCCCAGTGCATGCAGATGAATGGAGGTGGGGGTGGGGGGGGTGCTATATGTCAATCATTTTGATCAGTTCCCCTTGAGAAATCAGAAAATGTTCCAATCTGAAAGAACTTTAAAATGGATCAAAATGAAGATCAAATGATAGAGTATTATATTCTAACCTGATTACATCTGCCATCATTGACTTTACAATGCTCTCTGTCTTGTGGCAGGCTACTCACATCCTTCAACTATGGTCAAAGGGACGTCACCAGAGACTTAATCCACGTGGGATCCCTGTGAATAGATTTTGGGTTTCCACTGTGCCAACTGGAATGTTCATCATTTAAGACTGGGGTTGGCATCTGAGATGATGGTTTGTTTTAAGACCTGCTTGAAAGACCCTGGATGTTATAGTTTCTAGTAGCCAGGCACATCCGGTTTCTTCATTATTTTTTGCTACAGCACTCAAATCTTCAGTGATTTCTTCATGAGGGCTAGCAGGAAGCAGGGCCATTTCATAAGAGTTAATTGTTCTTAGATGGGGCTAGAATTAAGTGTGTGTCTTATATTCATGCATTCATCTATGATTTATGTAGATACATGATTTATATATATGTCTCTGACATCAGGATTGGAGAAAGGCTTATTAACAACCTGGGATATGCAGATGACAACCTTGCTTGCTGAAAGTGAGGAAGACTTGAGGCATTTACTGATGAAGATCAAGGATTTTAGCCTTCAGTATGGTGTATGACTCAATGAAAAGATACCAAAGTCCTCTCAACTGGACATAATCAACATGGTATACCAATAGGTAATGCCATGAGAAATGGAGAAAAAATAGAAGTTGTTCAGGACTTTGTCTTACTTGGATCCATGATCAATGCTCATGGAAGCAGTGGTCAAGAGATCAAAAGATGCACTGCATTACGTGAATCTCCTCTTTAGAATACTGAAAAGCAAGGGTGTTATTTTGAACTCTAAGGTGAGCATGACCCAAGCCATGGTATTTTCAATGGCCTCATGTCCATGAGAAAGTTGGACTTTGCATAAGGAAGACCAAAGAAGAGTCAATACATTTGAATTGTGATGCTGGAGAAGAATATTAAAAGTGCCAAGAAATGCTAAAAGGGCAAATCAATCTGTCTTGGAAAAAGCATGGACAGAGTGCTCCTTAGAGGCAAGGATGGTGAGATTTTGTCTTACATACTTTGGCCCAGTCCCCGGAGAAGGACATCATGCTTGGTAAAGTAGAGGGGAACAAAAGAGAAGGCCCTCAAGGAGCTGGACTGGCACAGTGGCTGCAACAATGGGCTCAAGGAGAGCAACAGTTGTGAAGATGACGCAGGACCGGGCAGTGCTTCATTCTGTTGTGCATAGGGTCACTATGGGTCAGAGCCAAGGGGGTGGTACATGAGACCAACAACAACAACAACTGGCTCATTTTAGAGGCATAATTATCCTTTTATGTGAGAGAACAGTATAATTCATCTCCATGGGCATAAGGTAATTCTATTGATAGTATCATTAATTTACCAGCTTGTGTTGTAATCCATACTGAAGGCTACAGTCCTTGACCTTCATCAGCAAGTGCTTAAAGTCCTCCTCACTTTCAGCAAGCAAGGTTGTGTCATCTACATATTGCAGGTTGTTAATAAGCCTTCCCCAATCCTTATGCCACATTCTTCGAAATATATATGATCCAATGCTCTGATTATTTGCTCCACGTACAGACTGAATAAATATGGTAAGAAGATACAACCCTGATGCACACCTTTCCTGATTTTAAACCATTCCGTATTCCCTTGTTCTGTTTGCACAACAGCCTCTTGATCAATGTACAGATTTACATTAAATTTACATATGTACAATTAGCATGCACACAATTAGATGTTCCAGAGTCCCCACTCTTCTCAAGGCTATTCATAGTTTATTATGATCCATACAGTAGAATGCCTTCAGATAGTCGATAAAATACAAGAAATATCTTCTGCTATTCTCTGCTTTCATCCAAGATCCACCTGATGTCAGCAATGAGAGCCCTTGTTCCGGCTCCTCTTCTGAATCCAGGCTGAGCCTTTGGTAGCTCAAAGACAATCTCCCAAGGAGGTTCTTCCCTATTTTATCAACATCACTTAATAGGACAAAGTGGTGAGAGAGTACATTGACTTGGCAGAGTTCTGATAGTGTCTTACAGTAGAGAAATCAAGATTAGAATTTACTGAAAATGAAAGCTTCATTTTAAGTAGGGACTTAATATTGAATAAGAATTATGATACATCAATTCAGAATTGCCAGAAACAACAAGGCAACGTGTTTTAGAGGAAGTATTCAAAAGACGGTTGAGCACAAACTATTAATGCTTTCCATCAAAGACCACGGCAACCCTATAGGGCAGGGCAGAAGTGCCCCCATGCGTTTGTGAGACTGTAGCATTAAAAAAAAACAGGAATAGAAAGCCTAATCTTTCTCCTGCCCATGACCCATAATTTGAGATAAAATGAATATTACAGTAAACAAACATGGTACTACATAGGGGATGTTAATTATAATCTGACAATTATTAAACCTCTAAAGTTGGAGACCTGACCCTTGATGATCTTTGTCTTCCTTCAGTGATTCAGAAACAATTTGAGGGGCCTTATTTCAGAACTGCCACTCGCAGTCAGTCCCCGATGTGGACAGAGTTAGCATTACATTGAAGACAGCTATTCTCTTCTTGGGGCTTGGCTGCAAAACTAGATAATCAGGGCATTGGTTTTCTTTTCTTTTTGAACCATTTTAGTTGGGGCTCCTACAACTCATCACAATTCATACATACATTCATTGTGTCAGACATATTTGTATACTTGTTGCCATCATCAGTTTCAAACCATTTTCTTTCTACTTGAGTCCTTGGTATCAGCTCCTCATTTTTCCCTCTCCCTCCCTCATGAACCATTGATAATTTATATATTATGATTATGTTTTCATGTCTTACACTGACCGATGTCTCCCTTAATCTACTTTTCTGCTGTCCGTCCCCCAGGGAGGGGGTTATAGTAGGTCATTATAATTGGTTCCCCTTTTATCCCCCCACCTTCCCCTGACCCTCCTGGTATGGCTACTTTCAATATTGGTCCTGAGGGTTTCATCTGTCCTGGATACCCTGTGTTTCCAGCTCTTACCTATACCCATGTACATGCTCTGGTCTAGCCACATTTGTAAGATAGAATTGGAATCATGATAGTGGCAGGGAGGAAACACTAAAAAACTAGAGGAAAGTTGTATGTTTCACAGGTGCTACACTGCACCCTGACTGGCTCATCTCTTCCTGGTGCCCTTCTGTAAGGGCATGTCCAACTGTCTACAGATGGGCTTTGGGTCTGTAATTCACTCCCCACCCCCATTCACATTGATATGATTTTTTTTCTGGGTCTTTGATGTCTGATACCTGACCCCAACACCTCATGATCACGCAGGGTCATGTGCTTCTTCCAAGTGGACTTCATGGCTTCTCAGCTAGCTGGCCACTTGTTTATCTTCAAGCATTTGAGACCCCAGGCACTATATCTTTTGATAGCCTGGCACCATCAGCTTTTCTCACCACATTGGCTTAGGCACCCACTTTGTCTTCAGGGATCATATTGGGAAGGTGAGCATCATGTAAGGTTAATAGAACAAAGTGTTCTTGCATTGAGGGAGTATTTTAGTAGAGACCCAATGTCCATCTGCTACCTTAATACTAAAACTATAAATATATGTACATAGATCAATTTCTCCATCGTCATATATAAATATATTTACATATGTACATGCTCTTATTTAGACCTCTATAAATGCCTTTGCCTCCTACTTCTTTCCTCTGTTTCCTTTAACTTTCCTCTTGTCCCACTATCATTTGGGTTTCAGTAATTCCTCTTGGTTACATTGCCCTTGATCAAGCCCTACCAGACCTCCTACATCCGCCTCACTGTCAATTTTAGATCACTTGTTGCTCCCTTGTCCCTGGGTTTGTTAACACCCACTTCCTTTTTCCTGCCTCTCCCTCTCCCAATGTAAACCATTGGTCCCGTTGTTTTCCATTCTGGATTGTTTATTCCATTTATCTTATCTAGATAGACATTCAGAGATAATAATATGCACAAAAGCAAGACAGAGTAAAACAAAGCAACAAAACAAAAACAACAATGACCAAAAAAAGAAAAGCCTATAAATAGTTCAAGGTTTGTTTGTTGACCTTACGGAGTGTTTTCTGGTCATGTCTGATGGGGTGCCATGCCCTGACCCCACAGTCTATTATTGGTCCCCGGAGAATACCAAAAATATGAAAAAACAGGCCATTGGTGTTCATCTCCATTTCAAGATAGCTACTATATCTCCTGGGTACTTGGAGCACTTAATCTCTAATTTCTTTATATATTGTTTAATGTCCACAAAAATACTTTGAATGGCATATAACGGAGAACCACAGTTTGTGTTTACTGCATGTTCAAGCAAGTATATTCCTATACTTCTTCTGGTGAAGCACAGAGGTAAAGAGACACATGGGTCCCCATGAGCTGTAGTCCACTGGAAAGCAACTGGTTGGTTTCAGATTTAGTGTGTCCAAGTCCTGGCCTCTGTGTTAGTCTGGGTACTTTAGAGAAACAAATCCGCAGAAACTCATATAGGAGAGAGTTTTATAGAAAGGTTAAGGGCACATCAAGAAAACATCCCAACCCAGTGCTGCCCAAGCCTGCAAGTCTAACTTGCTAGGTGACCACCTGGATCCACTTGTTGAGTGGACTTGGGAGAAATGCAATGTGTTAGTCTGGGTACATCAGAGAAACAAATCCACAACATGCCATATGTATAAGAGAGAGTTTTATATAAATGGTAAATGAACATTATGAAAGCCTCCAAACCCAGTGTTGTCCAAGCCCACAAGTCCAACATTAGCCCATATGTCCGACACCAATCTAAAAAGTCTGCCTTAATCTCACAAAATGCACACAATGATGCCGGCTGCAGGAGGAATGCCAAATCAGTGAGCGTGTAAGCATCTCAGCACTGGCAGGGGTCTCCACACGGCTGCTCCAGCACCCAGGGCTGCATCAGGGTAGGTCCATGTGGCTTCTCCTCAGGGATGTCTTTCAGGAAGTGAGCCTTGTCAGTTGAATCAGGAAACTGGCTAAGGTAGTTGCACCCTGGACTGACCATCAGAAAGCAAGAGACACGAGAACTAGAAAGGCGAGATTCATGGAGCCATTTATCCCCCTGACCTTCAATTAACCCCACGTGTGTTTATCGGCCAGGTTGGCACAATAAACTACCTCAGCCACTCATTGCTCATATATACCTGTCCTTGGACTTCCTACTCCTGGAGACAGAATGTTCAACAGTTTCTTCCTTCCTTCCTTCCTCTCACATATAGAGTTTGTTTTCTGATAAAAACAGAACCAGCTTTTTTGTTTTCCTCCCAAAACAAATCCGTGGGCACAAAATCTTCAGCCTGTAACTACCGACACAGTTGCCACAAGTATGCGATCTCCTATCCACCCCCATCTGGTGCACAGTGTCTCTGGGCTGGCCTTTAATCACTGTCCCCTTGTGCCCTTTATGTTGTTCTATCTCAAGCATCTAGAAAAAGGCACAATCTTGAGGACTGTTTATTGTTGTTGTTGTTGTTGTTTGAAGGTGCCATGAAGTTGACTGTGACCCTATGCACAGCAAAAGGAAACATTGGCTTGTCCTCCATCACTTTTACAATTGCTCCTATGCCCATTAGGAAAACTCTAAAAAACTGTTCTGCTGGGGTTTTCAAGAACACTCCTAGAGTTGACTTCATACCACTAGCCCATTGACACGCAATTATTTTTTCTCAGGAAAAAAAATGTCTTCCCAGGTAATTAGGTTGTGATGTGTCCCTGAAAGGTTCGGTCAGATTTCAGCCTTAGAGGGGAGTTGGTGGGGGATGTTTTTAAAAATCAGCATCCCTGGACAGCACAAAAATTTCATAGCTTGGGCTGCTAGCAGAAAGGTAGGATGTTCGAGCTCACCGGAAGTTCTTTCCGAAGAAAGGCCTTGCCTTAGAACTTCGTGGCATGCAGGCCTACTCTGACGCACACATGGGCTCACCACGAGCTCAAGATCACTCCACAGCAACCAGATTTTTGGTTTGGTTTGTGTTTTCTCAAGTGAAATCCACCCACAAGGTGGCAAGGAGGCAGCTTTCTGAGACCATGAGCTTGCACCTTCAAGTTGATTCCAACCAAGAGAGATCCAATGAGACAAGCAGAACTGCCCTAGAGGATGTCCTTGGCATTGATCTTTACGGGATCAGATCATCTCACCAGGTCTTTCTCCCTCAGAGTTACTGGGGGTGTTCAAAGTGCCAATCTTTCAGCTGGCAGAGGAGCACCAAACTGTATACATAGGTACACCACCAAGGCTCCTTCAACTATGACCTAGAAAAGCAACACATAAATAAATAAACAAAGCTCCCCTTTAAAAAATATGCTTTCATTTAAAGACAAAGTCGGGTCGGATTTTCAAAACTAGACTTGGTTAAAGAGGCAAAGGTGAACTCTCTCAGCCTTGCCGCTCCCTCCCCTGAAAGCCCCAGCCAGCCGGGGCGGTGGTGCCTCAATTCACCTCCCCCACCCCACCCCTTCCTGCCCATTTCACCCCGCCTGAGACACAGAACAAGACAGGAGATTTGTTACCGCTGATGTGTGGCCCTTCGGAATGAAGGGGGCTTTTCATTAACAAAGTAGCAGGCGGTGTCATCTTCCCCTGAGTCGGAATCATTCACTATTAGCACAATGTGTTATTATTGTATTTTTAATTGAAATGTAAATTCTGGGAACACTCTGACCCAATTTACTCCCAGGGAAAAAAGGGCAAAATTCTCATTTTCAAGGCTCTAGAAATGCAAGTTAGTGTTATTAATGATTAAGCTCCTTTTCCTTCCCCCCTGCTGTGGGTGGGGGCCAGAATGGAGCCTTCTCATACAGGCACAATAGTAACATTACCCCATCCTTCAAGCCAGTGCATTTGATTGGCAAGGTAGATGACCGGGTAGAAAGCTCCTATGCTCTCCCCAGTCGTTCCTGGGGTTCACACCTGGGCCGGGAAATGGCCAGAGTGGAGAGATGTGGTTTCAGGTTTTAAATGACAGGGATGATTGATGCGTGATTAAACGATTGATTTGGAGAGGAGATTATTGTCCGTCGGTTTCAAAGAAACTCTCTTTGTAAGAACAGAATGGAGTGGAGACAGGATGATTCAGGGGTTGATTCAGCCTTTGCCCACAAACATTGTACCATCGCACGCCCTTGGCTAATGTTTCTAGAACTTACAATAGAATTCAAAGGGCAGGCCCGACTCTCCTATAGCCAGGAGAGCATTCACTTTATGGACAAATATTTGCTGAGCACCTACTAAGCGTCAGGCACGATAGACGGAATAAAAGGCCAAAATGGATATTTTACAAATACTTCTGCTCTTCTAAGCACCCTGCCAACATCCCACCCTAAAACCAACCAAACGCTTTGATTCTGACTCATGTTTTAGAGAGAAGACCTGAGCTCCCTGGGGTTTTCTTGGCTGAAATCTTATAGAAGCAGATCCCCAGGCCTTTGTAGGGCCATGGGGTGTGCTCAAACTCACTAACCTTTGGACTAGCAGTTGAGAGCAAACAATTTATACCATCCAGGGACTACTACCCCCACTTACTCATTCTATCCATTGAGTGGATTCTGACTCCTGGTGACCCCGTGTTTGTAGGGTAAAACCGTTCTCCATTGGGATGCGTGTGCCTGGAAACGATCATGTGTATTTCTCTGCTTAGTTACTTATTGCCTATCAGTTTTTACCACTCTGTTCCCCTTACGATGTCAGTTTGTTCCACGAGTCCCACATGTCCTCTGGGGTATCCTTATCCCTGGGGCCCCTGCAGTGGGCAGATATAAATGTATATAAAAATATAAATACAAAGGTATGTAAAATGCATAAAAAGTACAAAATCTCCATGGAACTAAGAAATGTACTATGTTTCCTCCCAGTGCCATCAATGCAACATGCTTACTAAGTACCACCTACTCAGAACCACATACAGAAATAAAGAAAGCGCTGTTTTTACTGAGAGGAAGCTCAGGGTCAATGAAAAAGACAATAATTACTCTAGGCCCAGTAATAATGTAATAGAGCAGTGGTTCTGAACAAGACACGATCATGCACACCTCTCCCAGAGATCATTTGATACTATGTGGAGATGTCTTTGGTTGTCTCAATTGACAGCGGGTGTGTATGAGAGTGTGTGGATGTGAGCATGGGTGGGTCTTCTTGGTATCTAATACAAACATCCTATAATCCACAGAACTTCCCCTTCAACAAAGAGTTAAGAATTATCTGGTTCAAAATAGTACTGGTTCTGAGGTTAAGAAACCTTGATATAAACAAGTTGTTATAGAAGCAAATGTAGAGGTGAAGCGGGGCCTAGAAACAGTGGGCCTGGGCCGGCTTGAGGCATAGCACTGTCATGCTCTCCAGGGAATCGAGACTCTAACTTCGAGAGTCACCTCTAGAGACAGAAGCTTGAGGTCTCCAGCAGCCAGCTAACCCTCTCTAACTTGTCCAGTGAGCTATATGATATCAGGGGACAGGAATTTCCCAGTCCAATCCCGTCCTTGGAGAGCAGTGACAGCTGAAGCTTTGACTATAAGATTACCTTTTACAGGTTCAGTGGTAGAATCCTGACTGTCCACTCGGGACGAAAGGGTTCCGTTCCCGGTTTTGTGAACATGGTTCTGGCCTGCAGTCAGGCTTGCACGGTGCTGTGCTGCTGAGCAGGTTACAGCATAGCTTCCAGACTAAAATGGACCAGAAAGAAGAGCTGGTGGTCTACTTCTGAAAACCAATCCACAAAACCCAAAACAAAACAAAAACCCTACACAGAGGGTAGAGGGGGGGGTAGGATGGTAAGGGGGAACAAATTATAGGGATCTACGTATATCCTCCTCTCTGAGGGACGGACAAAAGAAACGTGGGTGGGAGACGTTGGACAGTGAAAGATATGACAAAAATAATAATTGATAAATTATAAAAGGTTCATGGGAGAGGAGGGAGGGAGGGGGAAAATGAGGAGCTGATGCCAGGGACTCAGGTGGAGAGCAAATGTTTTGAGAATATGAGGGCAACGAATGTACAAATGTGCTTTACACAACTGGTGTATGTATGGATTGTGATAAGAGTTGTATGAGCCCCCAATAAAATGATTAAGTGGCTTCTTATGAGAAAAATGAAAATAAATTCAACTTGAGAGAGAAATGACTGGCAAAACCAAGCAGCAGGTGGGATTCCAGGAGGGATCAGGGATCGGGCATGTTAGGCAGGCTACTTCCCTTAGCCCAGCCTAGGTGAGAAAAGCCTCACTGTTTGTTATTAGACCATCCCAGGTCAAGTCCTCAGGGGTATGTGGTTTTCTTTTTAAAGAAACTTGACATTTCATTACATCTACTGTAGCCCGTTGATAAAATACTTGAGGCAGAAATGTGTGAGATGGGAGAGAGTCAAAAACGGTTCAAAGCCATAAGAAGAATCGGTATCTTCCTGGGTTCCACCATCTCCGAGCATGACATGAGGCTGCTGTACATACAACCCAACAGTGAGGTTCGAACTGATAAAGCTTCCACCTCAGAGAGTCCTTGGGGGTTGGGACAGCAACCCAGGGGATCTCTGCATTCTCAAGATCAAGTCTCTGGGCTCAGAGCAGACATCTTGGGATCTCTTTGGTAGTTCCCATCCCTATCAGATGCCCCTTCTCATATGTGCCCATGTTGTAGTCAAAGTGGACAAAGGAATAAGACCTAGGACATTCCATGGGAGCAAAATCCACACGAGAATCCATTCATCTGTTCTCATTCACTCGGGAGGAGTTCCAAGCTCCAAGTCCGGCAAGGTAGGAAAGAGGAGTCCGAGAGGGAGTAGATTTACTCTCCACGCACTCACTGCCATCAGTCAATTCTGGCACATAGCAGCTCATACAGGGTGGGCAGAACGGACCTGTGGGTTGCTGAAGATGCAAAACTTTACAGGAGCAGAAAGCTTCCTCTCTCCTGCAGAGCATAGCCGGCCCTTCCTATTGAGGAGTTTATAATCTAGCTAAAGCAAGATGCACATGCATCACACTTGCCCAGCCTTTTGCATGGCAGTTACACGATGATCCTCAAAAGACAAGCCATGTTGTAAGAATCCATGGTACAGAGAGCGCTCTGGCCTGGCGGGTAATCCGAGAAGGCTTCCTGGCAGAGGTGGCCACCTCTCTGCACTCTCATTAAAGGATGGGTAGGATTCTCTGGATCCTGTCCTTTGGGAAGTTCTCTGGGAAACACAAGGGAAAAACAAGTTATGGCCCAGATGAGGAGGAAGGTTCATGTTTGGGGGGTTATTGGGTTGTTTTAGGCATACTGTTGTTGTTAAATATCTTTGAGTCAGAACTGACTCTGTGTTCAACAGAATGAACTGATGCCCGGTCCTGCATCATCCTTCCAATTGTTTTCATATTTGAGCGCATGGTGGCAGCCCTGGTCTTAATCCATCTTGGCAGGGGTCTTCCTCTTTTTCGATGACCCTGGACGAAGCATGATGCCCTGTTCCCGGCACTTTTCCTTCCTGATAACAAGTCTAAGGGGCTTGAAAAGTCTCATCAGCCCTATTTCCAAAAAGCATCCTGGTTGTACTTCTTCAAAGGCAGGGGTGTTTGTTCTAAATCTTCTTTGTTTGTTGTCCAGCTTTTACATGCATAGAGGCTGATTGAAAGTAACATAGCTTGGGTCCAGTTCACCTTAGGCCTCAAAGCTACATCTTTGCTTATTAACACTTTAAAGAGATCTCTTGCAGCAGATTTTCCAGTGGAAAGATTGATTTCTTGACTACTGTTTCCATGATAAAATCCTTGGCAACTTCAACCTGTTATCATGTTGCTGCTTATTGATCCCGTTGTGGGGATATTTGTTTTCTTTATGCTGAGGTGTAATGTAGTCTTTGATCTTCATCAGTAATGCCACCAGTCCGCTTCACCTTCGGAAAGCTAGACAGTGGCACCTGCGTATTACAGGTTACTATTGAGTCTCGGTTCAATCTTGATGAATATGTTTCCTCATACCAGTCCAAATTCTTAGACTTTTTGCTCGGCCTAAACATTAAGTAAGAAAGGTAAAAGTATACACCCGTGGTGCACACTCTTCCTGATTTTAAATCATGCAGTATTCCCTTGTTCTCTTGGCTGTCTGCCTTTTCGTCTCTAGGTAGGTTCCACTGGAGCGCAATATGTGTCTGGAATTCTCATCCTTCACGTGTTTCTATGGTCCATACTGCATGTTGCCTTTGCACAGTCAATAAAATACAGGCAAATACCTTTCTGGTTTTCTCGGCTTTCAGCCAAGATTCATTTAATATTAGCAATTATAATGCTCACTATGTGTCCTCTTCTGAATCTGACTTGAATTTTAGACAGTTCCTTTTGATGTCCGGCTGCCGTCATATTTGAAATAGTGTCAGCAAAAATTTACATGCATATAACATTAATATTGTACAATAATTTCCATATACTGTTGAATCACATTTAGAATGAACATAATATGGATATCTTCCAGTTAGTTACCCAGGTAACTGTGTTCCAAAATTCTTGGTACATATAAGTGAATTTTTACAGTGTTTTGTCCATTTCTTGAAGCATCTTAATTAGTAAACTGTCAATTCTTAGAGCCTTAATTTTCACTAACGCCTTCAATACAGCTTGGACTTCTTCTTCAATAACATTGGTTATTTATCTTTTCTTTTTCACAGTATTTTATTTATTGAATATGTTTCAACATCCAATCAGTATTTATATATCCACTTTTATGCATGTGTTTTTTAAGGTTGTTTTTTTTTTAAATAACTTTATTGGGGGCTCGTACAAGTCTTATCACAATCCATACATCCATCCGTTGTGTCAAGGACATTTGTACATATGCTGCCATCATCGTTTTCAAAGCATTTTCTTTCTACTTGAGCCCTTGGTATTAGCTCCTCATTATTTTCCCCTCCCTTCCCCTCCTTTCCTCCCTCATGAACCCTTGAAAATTTATAATTTTTTTTCATGTCTTTCACTGTCCTATGTCTTCCTTTACCTCCTTGTCTGTTGTCCATCCCCTTGGGAGGGGGTTTATAGGTAGGTCATTGTGATCAGTTCCCCCTTTCTCCACCTACCTTCCTCTTCCCCTCCTGGTATGGCTACTCTCAATATTGGTCCCAAGGAGTTTATCTGTCCTATATTTCCTGTGTTTCCATCTCTTATCTGTACCCATGTATATGCTCTGGTCTAGCCAGATTTGTAAGGTAGAATTAGGGTCATGATAGTGGGGGGAGAGGGAAAGGAAGCATTAAAGAACCAGAAGAAAGCTGGTTCATTTTCTCCCCCATGATCCTTCTGTAAAGAGATGTCCAATTGTTTACAGATTGGCTTTGGGCCTCCACTCCCCACTGACCCCCCAAACCCCAACAAATTCACATCTTGAATTTTTCTCTAGGTCTTTGATGCCTGATACCTGATCCCATTAACACCTTATGATCATACAGGCTGGTATGTTTCTTCCATGTGGGCTTTGTTGTTTCTCAGCTAGATGGCCACTTGTTTATCTTCAAGCCTTTAAGACCCCAGACACTAGCTTTTGATAGCTGGGCACTATCTGCTTTCTTTACCACATTTACTTATGCACCTGCTTTGTCTTCAGTGATCGTGTCAGGAAGCTGAGCATCACAGAATGTCAGTTTAATAGACAGAGTGTTCTTGCATTGAGGGAGCACTTGAGTGGAGGTCCACTGTCGATCTGCTACCTTAGTACTAAACCTATAAATATTTGTACATAGATCTATTTCCCCATCATTATATATAAATATATTTACATATGTACATGCCTATATTTAGATCTCTATAAATGCCCTTTGCCTCCTGGTTCTTTCCTCTATTTCCTTCGACTTTCCTGTTGTCCCACTATCATGTTCAGCATTCAGTTGGGTTTCAGGAATTCCTCTTGGCTACATTGCCCTTGATCAAACCCTACCAGACCTCCTGCATCCTCCTCATCATCGATTTTTGGACACTTTTTGTTCCCTTGTCCCTGGGTTTGTTAATAACCACTTCCTTCCCACCCTCCCCCCTCCTCCCCCAGGTTCCCCTTAAGCTGTGGGTCCTATTGTTTTCTCTTATGGCTTGTTTATCCTGCTTATCCTATCCAGATAGATATGCAGAGACAGCAGTAACCACAAACACAAGACTGAGCAAAACAAAGCAACAATGGAAAATAAAACATTAGCTACAACAAACAACAAAAGATAAAGAAAAGCCTATTTCAAGGTCAATTTGTTCAAGGTCACACCCTGGCCTCACAGTCTATTTTTGGTGTTCCCTGGGGACTTCATTGCTCTGCTCCCCTTGCTGCTCTGTTGCCTGGTACAATTCCTCCCATGTGTCTCCAGTGTTGTCCCCCATGGTGCTATGGGTCAGTGAGGAACGTCGTGTCTTGTGGTGGGGTCGGCCCTATGGTCCTCTCTGTGCATTGGCTGCTCTGAGCAGAAGTATTGTCCTCAGGGCTTGGTGGGCCATGATGTGCTTCACTCTTTTTACCTCCCCCCTCATTTGCTCCTGTGTGCTCTATCAGACACATCCCTCTCCTTGAGCTATAGCTTCGGTGCTGTCTTCTGAAATGAATTCTCCAGTCCACTTATTTGGTAATGGGGTCAGCTCCTCAGGCCTCTCTATGCCTGCTTCAAGTCAGTGAGTTGAGTTCTTGTCTTGGAACACCAGGTTGAAGTCTGGTCCCTCTTTCCCTGTGGAGATATAAACAAGTGCCCTGTTCCTTTGGTTACGTATGTCTTTTCTTGTCCCCACCCCACACCCCCCTTTTTAGTTGGCTACCACATATATCCCTGGGTTTAGTCTGGCCCCTGCCATCTTACCTGGACCTCACCCCAGGAATGTATGTATATAGTATCTTCTTCCCTATGCCCCTTTTAGATGTTTTGAGGTTACCTCAGTGGACTCATATTGTACTTGTCCTTTTGTGCTTGGCTTACTTCGCTTAGTGTAATTTCATCCAGTTCGTCCCATGCAGCGATGTGCTTCATGCGTTCATCACTGCTTTTTAGGGATGCATAATATTCCATTGTATGTATGTACCCCAGTTTTTTAATCCATTGTCTGTTGATGGAAATTTGGGTTGTTTTCAACTCCTTGCGATTTTGAATTATGCCACAATGAACATTGGAGCACAGATGTCTGTCCATGGTTTGTTTTTTGTTCTTTCTGGGTAGATGCCCAGTAGGGGGATTGCTGGATTGTATAGCATTGGTTCTTGATCCTATGGTACTTCCTGAAATGATTGTGTTAACCAGTTCATTTTTGGTACAGTTACTCTTGTGCATTCCTTCCCTATTTTTTATGCATTTTGCATCGTTCTATATTTTGTCCATGCTGTTGTTGTTAGGTGATAGCTCATTGTTTTTGACTCATGAGCTTATGTCTAATAGCATGAAACATTGGGACTTGAATGCAGTCACTAGGACAGCAGCTTGAAATCCACTGTCTAGACAGGTTCAGTGGGCAAAGGAATCCCTTAGTTGGGCCGGTGATGGGAGGGGGACATTGGAGAGAAAACAGGTTTAGAGGACTCTGTTCTTACAAGGAGTGGCCAGAGCAAGTCTTGGCTCCTCTCAGAACATTCTCTACAATCAGAGTTAAAAACATACACACGCTACCTAAAATAATAATTAAATAAAACACTTCATAATGTCTTCTCTAGGAAAGTGTATACCCTTGTCCAGGGTCCCGATGATATAATCCAATGATAGAGCCTAAGCCTTCTTTTCCTAGACATGAGGTGAGGGTGTGTGGCTGGAGAAGGAGATGCTCTGTGCGTTACCAGTGGCTCAGCAGTTTCTAGGCAGGGAATGGAGACGGCCAGGAGGGGATGGGCAACCTCACATCCATCCTGCAGGAAAGTTCCTCACTCCCTTTGTTTAGAAACTAGCTAATCTGAGCATAGTGAAATGTCATAGCTGCTCGGACTAACAGAGCTGAGATGGCTTTGAGTCATGTAATCCAACCATGCCTCGTGGATGAGGGCAGAGAGGACCTAGAGATTATCCCGACCATAACTGACGATTCCAGAAGTCTCAGGCAACACGAGCTGACAGGGGTTACATGTGTCACATCTATACTTGAGTTAGTCTCTAAAATCCAGTGGTATAATACCCAAGTTTCTACTTTGGCTCTAGTGGACATATTTCAATTTTCTTCAACTTAAACTTGCATGTAATCAATTGATGATCTGTTCTAACGCTGGTCCGTGGCCTTGTTCTGACAGGGGATATCGAGTGTCTCCTTCGTCTCCCAAGTCCATGTTTTATGATCTTACAGAATTGCCATGTGGGGTTTCCTAAACTGTAGTCTTCATAGGAGTAGATGGCCCTGTCTTTTCTCCCTTGGAGAGCATGAGTAGGTTCGAACTACTAAAGTTTCCATTAGCAACCCAGGCAGGACCTACCCGTGGCACCACCAGGGGTCATTCCACAAACATTTAGACCCATTTATCCTTCAGCAGCCCCACAGATGAAACCTTAGCACCTCAAATTCAACAGCTCCCACCTTGTATCTTGTATTTCCAAGCCAAAGACTTTCCTTAGAATCTCTGTTCCAGGGAATGGCACTATTGTCCACCCAATCACCCAACCCAAAGGGGGAAGTCATCTTAGACTCTAGTGTCCCTCATCCCTTTCTAATGGTGACTTCAAATCTGACCTTCTTGGTGTCTTTGCTCCATAATATCACAGCCACTGCTGTGACTATAACTCAAGCTTCGACTTCTTTCTTGCCTGAGTTTCCTTTCAATATCCTAATTGCCTCCTCACTTCCAGCCTGGATTTCCTCCAATAAGTCCCTCCCAGAAAGCATCCGGTCACAAAAGCAGCCGATGTTTATTTAGCACCTATTATGTGCCTGGCAAGGCTTCAAATAATTTCATTCTGGTTGGAACCCCGCTGAGAATTTGCCTTTTCCACCTCAGGTATACTGATTCATAATCTAGAAACAAGATCCTAATATCTGGAGATGTGGATTCTGACTCTGTATATTCAGGGTAGAAATGCACATTCTCAGGGCAGGGGGTGGGGGTATTCCAAACTAGATCAAAATGGCTGGAAGCCTTGATCCCAGACTCCAGTACTATGGACGTCCACTCCACTGTTTCCTTTCACCCTTGCAGCTATTACTCTGCGGTTTATAGTCTCTGACAGATAAATGGGGAGAATTAGGGAGTTGAGACACATACTAGCCCAAGGCCGTGCACTCGTAAGTGACAGAACTGACTTGATCCTAGTGTCTATCTAGTGCCCAAGGCCCTCCTCATAACTACAGGCTCTATGGCTTCCTATCATTGCCATTATAAAATATGCAATAGATTCACCGTGGTTCCAGGGCCAACTCAAGAGCAGCTAATAGCAGTATTGCTAGTGGGGACATTGACCTTGGCTGAGAATGGAATAAAGGAGATCATGACTGCTATATTCCATTATCTTTTCATTCTACTTTCCAAACAATTTTTGATAGCTTTTCATATTATCACAGAGCATATATCCCATCAAATACATTATTGTTAATCTTCACTTCCAGGGGGGTCAATTCCAACTCGTAAACAGTGGCAAACTACTCTGTCCATGGAGTTTGGCAGCACCGTTGGCACACTAGCCATGGGTTAGGTGTGCAACAGTTGGGCACATTCCTTAACTAGTCTCTACCTCATTGTCCTTATTAGAAAATGTAGCTAATGGAGATAGCAACATTGGGGATTTCTATGACTATAAAATCAACCAAAATGTCTACAACAGACTCAAAAATTTTCAAATAACAAATTTAAACAGTTTATTTTTTCCTTGTCCAAGATTTTCAAAGTGTCCCTTCTGATTAAGAAAAGCATCCCTAGGTGCAAGGTAGTACCGATGAAGAACACAGCTTTCCCCCAGATCCTGGATGCTTCCTCCCCCCAACTACCATGATCCGAATTCTACCTTTCAGGCCTGGATAGGACAGAGGCTATACACTGGTACATATGAGGGCTGGAGGTACAGGGAATCCAGGGTGGATGATACCTTCAGGACCAAGGGTGTGAGGGACGATGCTGGGAGAGTGGAGGGTGAGTGGGTTGGAAAGGGGGAACTGATTACAAGGATCCACATGTGACCTCTTCCCTGGGAGAGGGACAGCAGAGAAGGGGGGAAGGGAGACTCCGGATAGGGCAAGATATGACAAAATAACGAGGTATAAATTACCAAGGGCACATGAGGGAGGGGGTAAGGGGAGGGAGGGGAAAAAAAAAGAGGACCTGATGCAAGGGGCTGAAGTGGAGAGCAAATGCCTTGAGAATGATTGGGGCAGGGAATGTATGGATGTGCTTTATACAATTGATGTATGTATATGTATGGATGGTGATAAGAGTTGTATGAGTCCCTAATAAAATGTAAAAAAAGAAAAGAGGAGAAAAAAATGATTAGGGCAAAGACTGTACAGATGTGCTTTATAAAACTGATGTATGTATATGTATGAACTGTGATAAGAATTGTATGAGCCCCTAATAAATTGTTAAAATTAAAAAAAATAAATACTGTAAAAAAATAATAATAAAGTGTAGCTACAGGGAAAAAAAAACAAAATAAAAGAAAGAAAAAGAAAAGCATCCCTAGAAGTTGAATGGTCAAGTCACAATTGTACATGCAAGAAATTACATGTGCTTAAAAAAAATCTATAAACCAAGAATTAAACCCAATGAAGAAGAGCCACTTGGCATCTCATATTGCTTGCTGTGTGAGCTTAGGATCCACTCCAAACTGGCCATTGTGGAGAGAAATAAAATCCAGCAGGGAGTAATATGAAATTAAAAGACTATCCATAAGCTATGACAGGCACTTCCTGAGAAATGCATCCTGACCATGTAGCAGTAATTATTCTATATATGAGAATTAGTCAGCTTAATCTGTTCTTTTAATATGGATTGATTGGGTTAGCAAAGTCACTAGGGGGAAGCGTTTGTATTTCTCTGGACTATTACGGTTACTCATGAGTGTCTCTTGCTTATTTAGCAAGGTGAGAGAGCGTGAAGTAGGGGACAATCTCTCCCTTCTAGGAGTTCAGATGGATGGGATACATTAACCCCATCTTCATAGAGTAATGTTTGAGAAAATGCCCAGGTAAAAGAGGAAGACCATGGAGGCCTTGTAAGCAGAAGAGTAGGCTTACTGAGGAGAGGATCTTTGCTTCAGGATATCTAGAGTTTGGGAAACACTGCTGTGAGCATTGCACTGCTTATGCGAGCTTCTCTGTTTTCACAGTTGTCTCATTCAGTGATGAAAACAGAAGGCTCTGCCTTGAAAGGAGTCAATCAAGGAGATGAATGGACACAGTGGCTGCAACAGTGGGCTCAAACACACTTCCTATGGTGAAGATAGGACTAGGGGATTGCTTGGTTTTGTTATGAAAGAATTGCTATGAGCCATTTTGGGTCGGAATGCACTCAGGGCTTTAAGAATAGAGAAGGAACTCTGGAGGCACAATGGTTAACGCCCAGCTGAAACCAAAACATCAGTCGTTTACCTCCGTCTGCTCTGCAGGAGGAACAGGAGGCAGCTTGCTTGGAGACCCTATGGAATTCGCTGTGTTATAGGGTTGCTGTCAATTGGAATCGACTTCATGGCCTTGGCCTTTGGCTTATGAGTCTGAGCAAACTCAACAGCTTCTGATAACAACAATCCATCTGGAAAAGGATTCTGGGAATCAGTTGTGATCTTGACAGAAGCCTTCTCCGTCTGGAACTCTGTTTTTCTATCTTTGAAATGGGTGGCAAGATGAGTAAGGAATTCTCCGATTGTACTTTCTGCTTTGCTGCTGGAGGTTGACAATGTAGACAAGTACCAGGTCAGGACCTCTGGTCAAGATTCTTCTCCTGATGAGCTAGTGCTAACTTCAAACACATCGTGTCCCAAAGTAAGTTCATTCTTCTCCCAGAAGTGTCTACATGTTCCTGCTTTGTCTCTGAAACACCCGCCCTCCATTTTCATTCCCTTTCACTCTGCCCTGATCTTGACCTTCATTCCTTCTCCTGGTGTGAAATCCCCTCTCCTTCCAAACTGGTGTCCCTGCCTCCCTACTTGTCTTCCCAAATACACACTTCACAGTTAACCTCCTTGGCTGGATCAAAAAGGACAATCTAGTCACTTCAAGCTAAGATACAAGTCTGTTTACCTGGCAAAAAATTCCCAACATTTGGCCTCTTTCGATATCTAGTAGTGTCCTTTGGTGGTAGGTATTTATAGTTAATGTACTTGCTCCAAAATAAAAGATTGGATGATTGAGTCTACTAATAGGCACCTTAGAAGAACAGGCTGGTAATTTAGTTCAGGGGAAAACCATCAGCTATTGGAGCCTGACACAGCACAGTGCTGACAGCTTTGACTCGCATGAGGTCACTACGACTTGGAGGGACCTGCTGACAACTCGTGTTGCTGGTTATATCTACTGTGGAAGCATTTTTACTTACCTTTGTATTTCACCCATAAACTTTTATCTAGATTTTGTTCTACATCTTTTAAGAATCATCTCAGGTGTCACGTCGCCCTGGAAGCCTTCTCTAATCAACGTACACACCCCAGTTTGAGATAGACATTGCTGTCTTCTGGGCATTTAATGCTACCTGGGCATCTTTCCACTATTGTTTTTGTCACATGACATGATAATCATTTATTGAAACGACTGTCTCCCTTCCTACATTGTCATCTTCTTAGTATCTAGCATGGAAACTGGCACAGAGTAAATGCTCACTCAATATGAGGTAAACACATGACAATTAATATTTCATTATTAACTCAGTAAATTCAGTATTCTGCCTACAGTGCTCTTTCAATGGCTGTTGAGTCTTCCTCTTCATATCCTGGCTTTGCTTAGGTCATAGCATATGAGGACAAGGTTAAATTTATCTTACACATCAATATTGTCCCTCCCAGGAGAGTGTAAGTTTCTAGAAAACATGGCTGCTTTTTGCTTTATACTCTGTCCCTTTGCTAAATAAACAGTAGGCACTCATGAGTGACTATAATTGTCCAGGGAGATGCACACCCTCCTGAAGCATCACTAGAACATCCTTCAGGCCCCCTCGCCCACCCCTGCTTCTATTTTGCATCCTTCTAGATGAAGTGCATTTTGCTACTCCTAAATCACCATCCATACCCGTTATACCATGCCATAGCACCAGATACAATTATATATGGAGCAAAGAAATTTCTATTTTGGTCTTCAGAAAATTATGTGATTTTACTTAAGTTCAATTTTAAAACATGGAATATGACTGAACTTAATGTTAGTACTTAAGAAAATGTTCATGGTAATTATAGATGAGGATACATATATGCAATTTATTTCAAATTTAGTAATACAAAAAAAAATCTGGATCCTAACATAACTATTTATAACTTGGCCAGGAGAACTCTGAGAATCCCAGTTATTTCGCCAGAATAGGTTATTCTTCATGTATCTTATTTAAGCAATAATGCATGACAGAGCGTGAATTATGGCATATTAATTCTCACCTAGTGTGCTATTAGTCTAACGCTGACGGCCGAGAGCTGTCAGTGCAACTAGGCATGAATTAATATCTAATAATTCCCCTGCTGGAATGTCTTATTGAGATTATAGCATTTTATTATTAAAGGTTATTCCTTTAAAAATGTTTTTGTATGCTAATTGGGAGATGGGCGCTCCACATTGAAAGACTTGCCTGGGTTTTTCCAGCAGCTCTCCTGCACCACCTCCCGTGTCCCCAGCATGAACTTCACACGCACATGTCCACTTCTGGAAGTTTTCTCACAAGGGCGCAGAGAGGGGCTCCTTGGCAATTGGAAACAAGACTGTACAATTCCATCCAGAATAACTGATGGGAGTTTCTTGTTTGCAGCCCTACCCAGGGGTAGAGCACAAAACGTGGAAGACACTTGAGCAGGCCTGAGTCTGAAAGCAAGGGCACGATCCTGGCTTTTACCACTGATTAGCTGCAACTCGTGCACTACGTATTTTGAAAAACCCATTCCTCTCGAGCTGATTTCAATGCATAGCAACCATACCGGACAGAACCAATCTGCCTCCAAGAGTTTCCAAAGTGGTAATCCTTATGGAACTAGACAGCCCCGTGTTTCTCCAGCAGAGTGGCTCCGAGATGGGAACTGCCCATCTTTCTGTTAGCAGCACTTCATATGTCACCTGCAGGGCTCCTTCCTACGTACGTTAGAGGACAGGCAGAGAACTTTCATCTAATCTTTCTCCTTTGGGATGCTGTATAGAAAGCTGACTTCTATGCTGTGACAAGACTGAGGGTAGCAGCTGACATGTTCTTCTGGCCTTCAAAGGATTCCTATTCTCCCCGTATCCGGGAAGATTTGTCCCTAGCTCCTCAGTTTTCCTGTCAATTGAATGGGTGTAATGCATAAGTAGCCTCTTTGCAGCCCCTCATTCCATGTACTTGTTTTTCAGATGGCAGCCAGAGTCAGCTCTATGAATGCAGTTTTCATTGTGTGTGTGTCTCTCTCACTCACAATTCACTTTAACTTCTGCCTGGCTATTGTCTTCCTCCCAGCACAGACTAGCCGTGCTACGTCAGCATTTAAATCCATGCATCTTGCTTGCACAAGAGGCACTGGGCTCAGTACCCAGACTACCTTTCTGCAGTTCAAGCCGCTGGTGACTCTTTCTACCTCATTACCAGTGAAGGTGCTGCTGACACTTCACTGCCTTTATGTGAACTTTCCCCTGGTTAATTCGGATGCAAAATTTTTTGTTGCTGTTGTTGTTGTCAAGTTGAGCCCCCACCATCTGGCAACTTCATGCACAACAAAACAAACTATAGACTAGTCCTCTGCCACCTCTATGGCCAACCATGGATGGCAGCATTGTGATCTGTGGCAGTGACCTAATCTGGAGTCAATTTGAGGATTAAGGGTGAAGGGTGGAGTCTAGCCTGTCAATTGGAGATAGCCAATGAGGCCATTGTGTGGGCATGGCCTTCTCTTGAGAATTCTGGGAACTGCTGATTGTCTTCCTTGGAGATGAGACTCTCTCTCTCTCTCTCTCTCTCTCTCTCTCTCTCTCTCTCTCTCTCTCTTTCTCTCTCTCTCTTTTTCTCTCTCTCTGGTCTCCCTGTGAGACATCCCTGAGGAGAAGCCACGTTGACCAACCCTGATACAGAGAACCCTGAACCTGGAGAAGCCATGTGGAGACCCCTGCCAGCGCTGAGATGCTTACAATGTCACTGGATCCAAAGCCTTTCTCCCCACTGACCTGTAACCGTCCTGTATTCGGCATCATTGCATGTGTTTCGTGAGTCTGAGGAAGACTTTATAGATTGGAATCAGACATATGGGCTAATACCAGACTTATGAGCTTGAACTGGACTGGGTTGGGATGCTTTCTTAATGTACGCAGGCCTTTATATAAAAATGTGTTTTATACACATATGGGTTTTCATGGATTTGTTTCTCTAGTCTACCAGGACTAACACATGATCCATAGGATTTTCACTGGCTGATTTTCAGAAGTACATCACCAAGTCTTTTTTCCTAGTCTGTCTTAGTCTGGAAGTTGTGCCGAAACCAGTTCAGTATGCTAGCAACATGCAGCCATCTCTGAAAAATGGGTGGTGAATGTAAATGAAGTGTATTGGCTGGGAATCAAACTTGGGGCTCCGGCATGGAAGGTGAGAATTCTACCACTGCCCTCTAGTAGGAAAAATTTAGATCCTTCTAAAGCCAGAGAAACCCTCCCACATTGTATGTGGTAGATGTTCTGGATCTCTTCCCTCTGGGAACTGAAGAGTGACCTTTCTCACCTTCTTTCAAGTTAGGTGTGACCTGGGAAGTGTGAGTAAAAGTGTCACCTCTGGAAGAGATACTGGAGCATTCGGTTCCTTTGTGATTGTGGAAGTCCTGTAGAGCTCCAGCAGCTTGCTGCTCTGAGGGAGCAGAAGGAGGAAAATCTCCAGGCTGGCCATCATGAGTAATTAATCCTTTCAAGTCTGGGGGCTGTTTCCATTGGAAAGCATAGTCTAACCTGATGGGTACACCCAAACTTCTTGACCCCTTCGCCCTCTCTCCCACACTTGAGCAGATTCAACTTTATAGTTACACCAATTATCCTGATTGCAATTGTTATGTGAAATGGTTTGCTTCATGTATTTTCTTCCCACTGTACTCAAAGCTGCACAAAGACATTGACCATGTCTATCCTCACCCCTGCCTTGCTACCACTACCATGTGAGTGGCATGTATTGCTCTTGTTGTTTGGGTTGTTGTGGTTAGGTGTTATTGAGTTGGTTCTGATTCACAGTGAAGTTATGCACAACAAAACGGAATGCTGCCCAGTCCTGTGCCAACCTCCCAACTGTTGTCATGATTGAGTCCATTGGTGTGGCTCTCATGTCAGTCCTTCTCATCCAGGGTCTGTTTCATTTTCACTTATCCTCGCCTTCACCAATGATGATGTGCTTCTCCATGGGCTGATCCCTCCTGATTAAATGCCAGATATATGTGAAGCCTCACTTCTATAGAGCAGTCTGGCAATGCTTCCTCCAAGACAGCTTGGTTTGCTCCTCTGGGAGTCTGTGTCACATCCGGTATTCTTCACGAAAACCATAATCCAGATGCAGCACCGCTTCTTCGGTCTTCCTTATTCGTGGTCCAGCTTTCACATGCAGGGGAAGCTGCTGCAAAGACCATGGCTTTGGGCAGGCACAACTTAGTCTTCAGCGGGACACGTTTGCTATTTAACACTTCAAAGAAGTTTGGTGCCACAGATTTTCAAAATAAGTCCCTTGATTTCTTGACTGCTGCTTCTATGAGTGTTGATCGTAAGCTCAAGCACAAATTAAATTCTTGACAACTTCAATGTTTTCTGTGTATGATTGTTGTCTGTCGGTCCAGGTGCAAGGACGTTTGTTCCCCTTGACATTGAGTTGCAGTTCATCTGGAAGGCTGTAGTCTTTGCTTTTCAAGCACTTCAAATTCTCTGGGTTCTCACCAATCCAGTTGTATCATCTGCAGACGGAGGGTTCTTAATGAGCCTTCCTCGGATCCTGATACTAGGTTTTTCTTCATATATCCCATCTTTTTTGGATTATTTTTTCTGCATAGATTATTAGCACTGTGAAAGATGCACATCCATTCTTCACAATATCATCCACAGTTATGATCCACAATGTCTGTGCATTGTCAATAAAATAAGTCAACATCTTTCTGGTGGTCTCTGTTTTCAGCCCATGTTAGATATTAGATTATATTTGTTGATTAAAAGAATAAATTATGAATGAATGCATAATGATGTAAATAAAATCACTTGGGAAAACACTATAGAAAAAAAGAAAAGGTATTGTCATCTCCCCAATCAGAAATTTAATGAGGCCATGGCAGTTCAATGGAAGAAGATTCCAGGTCCATGAAGGATACCCAGCTGGGACTCCTGTCCTAGGCACCTCTCACACAGCCGTCATCTGTGTGTGTGTGCTGTAGAAGCTTGTATATTACAATGATGCTGAATAGGTCTGTTTCAGTAGAGTTTCCAAACGAAGACACACTTGGAAGAAAGATCTGGCAACCAGCTCTAAAAATTAGTCAATAAGTTTCCATGAGTCAGGGGCTAAGCCAGTAAGAAGAGATTTACTAGTGTAAACAATTAAAAATTCTGAATGTTACATCAGACAACGGCTCCCACACTCAGAGCAATAGGCTTTATCTCAAACTTCCTGTGTGATTTTGAGCAAGAGGGTCTCCCTCTTTGAACTTGGCTCTTCATCTGTTAAATGAAGCTTATCTTTTCTGAGAGCTTCCATATGTAGGGCAGAGAAACAAAGTCCTAAGTGATGCTAAACAAGCCACCCCCCAGCCCCTACCCCCCTACACTTTTCCAGGATGATAGCAGTCACTACCCCCTGAATCCTGCAAGTCAGCTGACCTATCCAGTGGAGAGAGTCCCCTTGGAGTTTCCCTTCAGCAATGTCCACAGTAGGAAGTCCCTTAGCCAGCAAAGAGAAGGAGCCCTCTTTTTTTCAGTGAGTATGCTGAACATCACCTTCCAATTGAAATTGGCAGCTGCTGGGTACAATTCAGAAGTGAGGCAAGTAAATATGACCACTCAGATGACTGGCAAGGGAAGGGGCCTTCCAGGGTCTGAAGTTCAAGAAACCTTTCCACTGCCCCTACAAAATGAGAAGGGCTCAGGAAAGCAGAGAAAACGAAGTTGCTCATATATTAAAAACTTAATGCTTTTCAGCTCCAAGAGCAGCCAGCTGGGCCCTTGTGTGAATAAAGGTACCACGGAAAACACTGCCCAGCACATGACACATCAGTCCTGCTCTGCTTCTTACATGGACCTTGAAGCTGTAATTAAGTTTTGAGAGAATCCAGGGAAACTTTCACAAAAGCAACACCAGCTTAGAAGTCTGAGGAGCAGTTGCTTCCTCGATAATAATTCCAAGCAACTTCTTGTCTTCCCAATGGTTACTCTTCTGCGGAGGTTTGGCCTTGGGGGGATGAGAGGCTAACAAGACTAGGAGATCTCAAATACACCCTTGATATTCAAGTGTTGGGGGATTCTCTCTTTTAATTTTAGAGACTTTCATGGAACTTCTGGCAGAGTCTCTGAAGCTGCCTGTGTCTGTATCTACTCTCTTCTCCAGCTACTAGAGGAACCCACATTTCCTTTCCCTTAAGTCTGGAGGCAGACTGAAAACTGAGCTCTGTCTGAGCTCCTGGTGGAACCTATTCAGAAGAATGACTTCCAGTCTGTAACACACCCGCATGTGTTTCTGACCTTCCGGGAGTCCCTGAGCAACCCATGCCATGGAAGATAAGTCTTTGTTTCCAGTCTTTGTCCAATGCCTAAACCTCAGGCAGAAACCAAATCGGTTGCTATCAAGTCAACTCCAGTTTATGGTGACATTCGTGTGTGTCAAAGAAGAACTGTACTCCACAGGTTTTTTCAGAGGCTACTTTTTCAGCAGTAGATTACTGGAGCTTTCATCTACAGTGTCTTTGGGTAGACTTGAAGCTAGGTTAGCAGCCAACAGAACTAACGGTCTGCAACACCCAGGGGATAGGTATGGACCGATTTTCAATCCATCAGCGATAATAAAGCTGCAGGGATCATCTACAAAAGAAACCAGGCGATCAAGACTTTGTTTTTGTTGGAGCTGATACCAAGGGCTCAAATAGAATGTAAATGTTTAGAAAATAATGATGGCAACGTATGTACAAATATGCTTGATACAATTGATGTATGGATTGTTATAAGAGCCCCCAATAAAATGATCTTTAAAAACAAATGGAAAAAAAGGAATTTTCTATTGTTGAGTGTTACTGAGTCAGTTACAACTAATCCCCACCCTATATTTATAGCAGAGTGAATCACCGCCCAGCCCGTCCCCAGTGTTACAGTCACTATTTTAATCCATCTGGTTGAAGGACTTCCTTGTTCACCAACCTGCTTCTGATGTCCAAAGTATGTGAGATGAAGTATTACCATCCTCACTTCTTAGGAGCATTCTAACTGTACTTTTTCCAAGACCGTTTGGTCCATTCTTCTGGTAATCAATGATATATTTAATAATCAAGTCTTTTTAAGCCTGCCTTATTCATTCACCAACTCTCGCACGTACATCAATCCACTGCCATTGAATTCATTCCGATTCGTAGGATCCCTACAGGACAGAGTAGAACCGTTCCTTTGGGTTTCTGAGACTGTACATCTTTATGGTAGCGACACCTATGGAGCAGCTGATGGGTATGAATTCATAACTTTCAGTTAGCAGTCCAGTGTCTAGCCTACAGTGTCTGTCACGGGGACACCTCGCATGCATGAGGATAAATACCATATACACGTTGCATATGCATAATATACAATGGCTTTGGTCAACCTCACTTTAGTCCTCGAGGTGACGTCTTTGCTTTACAATGATCTAACGTAAACTTTTGCAGTAGATTTTCACAATATATTACATTGTTTGGTTTCTTGACGGCTGCGACCATGGGCATTGCTTGGGGATATAGATCAAATTAATGCTTTCACTTCAATGTTTTCTCCTTTTATCAATATGTTGCTTATTGGCCCCATGTGTGGAGGTCTTTTTCCCCCTTGTGTTGACATGTAATCTATATTGGAGGCTATATGTAGCCATTGTGCTTCATCAGTAAATAGTCAACAGCCTCTTCACACGTAAGGACTTTCACCTCCGTTTTACTCTCACTTTTCAGGCCACGAATTATTATGTGGCAAAGTCTGTCACTTCCTGGCTTGCCTTGATGGTCCTGCTTCCCTCTGGGAAAATAGCTCCTCACTTTAAGGAGCAAAGCCCCCCTTAGCTGGGATAATGATTCAGTGAGACAATTCTCACGTGCTATGCAAGATCCAGGTTCGGGACCTTCTGCAGAGTCGCCGCCCAGCTGCCAGTGTTGCTGTGATGCTGAGGAGATTTCAGCGGAGCTTCAGACTCACATGGACTAGAAAGTGAAAGCTAGCTGATGGACTTCCAAAAATCAGCCGAAGAAAACCCTATGGACCACAATCTCATCTACCACCAATCACGGGGATGATGCAGAATGAGGCAGTTTTTGTTCTGTTGTGCCTCAGGTCACCAGGTGACGAGATGAGGTGTCATGGATGACATCGAACACAATTAAAGCAGTGCCCCCCCAAGCCCTCCGTACACACTTTGTTCTAGGAAGTATGTGATTGAGAAGACAGAGGAGGGGTAACCCATTGAATATACAGGATTATTCAGGTAAATGCAAAGAAGTTAACTGTGAAGAATCAGATTCAAAGCTCCCAGGTTGATCTGTGGGTTAACCAATAAACCAGATTGCCACAACAGAATCTTATGGATGCTGGTTTTAAAAAAGCCATGATCCCAGGCCCCAATGCCTACTTCATTTTTGTTCTGGGGTTGGAAACCTGTATCTACAGTTTGAAGAAACTGAAGATCACGAGCGTGAGCTCATGCTCAAGGCTTGCCACTTGCCCAACTTGATTCTGATGAGACATGAGGTCCAAGAATCTCGGCAGTAAAACTTAGTTCCTCCCATTTCTCTCTAAGTTTCCTTAAAAGGAGGCAGGTTTGGAAGTTGACAAAAATGGTGGTGAGCATGGACTAGTGGAACTGACTGACTTGAAAAAATGCACATTTTTACAAGTCCTTTCCTCCTGCATTCTCTTTTTCCAGTGAAGGTTGTTGCTATTCTTGAAAGCCTGTCTCCACTCGTTTACACATGCTGGTGTTGCCTGATAGGCAGTGAATTTTCTACTCAGAACAACCCCACGTGACAGAGTAGAACGGCCCAAATAGGGTTTTCTTGTCTGAAATCATTACCGAAGCAAGATTTTTTTTTCTTGCCAAGCCACTGGGTCTATTTGAGCCTCCAATTTTTCAATTAACAAAACAAAACTCACTGCCTTAGAGTCTATGCCGACTCTCAGAGAGGCTGGCGGTTTCCGCAGTTGACCTTGTAGTTAGCAGCTCAATGCATAACAACTCTGCCACCAGGGATCCTAACCACGCACTGAATTGTCAGGGTGCCTAGACTTCCTCATAACCCAGGCGATCTCTGAAGCTTTTTTAAAGGGTCTGAACGAATGTCACCAATTTTCTACCAGCTTCAGAGTGATGAATTGTGGTGACCCTGCCAGGGCTCCGTCTCCCAGCCGCACCCAAGCTGTAAGACTGTTCCCCCCTCCCTGCTGTACGGAAGTGAAGTCCTCCCCATCCTTGCCTCCTCAGTGGTCCACTTTCCCTCTTGGTAAGCAGCTGGGCCCTTCTTGGCAGCTGCTGCAGATTAGTAAATTACAAATTCGAGATTAAAAAAGAAATGACTAAAGAATAAAACCTTTAGTCTGGCAATTTGAAGTCAGGCTGCCACAATGAACACCTGTTGAGAAAGCCCATTATTAGAAGCTGGAGGTTCTGGGTGAAAAGATCACTGTGAATTAATTTTGATTGCCTCACAAAACTCTGCATAACAAATGAGCTCCACTGGGGGTGTCCGGGGACTTGCATTTAAGGGGGGGGTTGGGGGGAGATTTTGTTTCAGCAAGGTAATAGAAGCTACCCGACATTAAAATCCACCTTTGGCTGCACTTGTCTCTATCCCTCTGTTGAAACAGATTGTGTGTGCTAAGGTTACCACGCTTTATGCTTCTGGGGGAAAAAGAGAAACAATTGATATCAAAATCTTTTTAAAAGGTTAGCTGAGAAAGCATGAGGTCAGAGACTCATGACTTCCAAATTGTTAAATCATTTATTTACGTTTGCGTCTATGTCAATGTAGGTTGGGTGTATCTTGGTGAGTTAAGCAGTCCTTGTTTCATTTTTTAAACACGTATGCACACCTATACATATCCATATTTTGAGGGGGGCAAGGGAAGAAGAGAGTGAAAGATGCATTAATAAGTGGCTTCACTTTCTGTAAAATCACCTTTGTATTTTGTAATGTCTTCAAAAATGCCAGTTAGGTATTACAGATCAGGAGACACTGCAATAGACAGGATGGGGCAGGGGCAGATATACTGAATATTAAGTAGTTTCTTTCTTTCCTGAAAAGAAAGAGACTGACTAAAATATGCTGGAGTCCTACCTGTCTGTCAGCCCTGATTAAATCTAAAAGCAGGCATCCCATCTGTTTGCCCAAATGAAAAGTGTAATATTCTACTAACTACTTTCTATTATTGCTCAACTTAAGAATTTCCTGCAAAATGATCCTCAGTTCATTTGAAGTTTATTTGACACACAAAAGGAAGCTCCGGAAAGCTTGATGCTTTTAAGCTAATAAGCATTATATCCAGCTGACTCTGTGGCTGAATTGTCAACACTTGACCATTAATAGGATTATAACGTGAATTTCCGTACTGTCCGACGTCCTTCGTCAGGAGACACAAACCTAGAAGTACCCTCACAGCGCAAGTGACAACCGAGTCTCTGGGGGAAATCTGGACACTGGGTCCCCAGGTTTATTTAGAATCTTTATGGCAAATAAGTCATCAACCAATTAAGAGTGCGCAAATTCTATAAAGCCCTGCTGCATTATGTAACAATATTTTCTCTACCAAGCGTATCACTTTACTAAACGAACCGTAATGATTTTGTAGTTAGCTTCCCGGTTTTGAGCACCTCAAAACCAGACCTCTTGCCGGATCCCCCACTTCCCTGCCTCTCTCAAAGTTGGAAGATGCCTTCTACTTCCCTTTCAGCACACAGATCTGGGGAACTCTGCTGGGAGCCAAGCCTCCCGGGCCGTTTGCAAATGGCGCTGGGCAAACAATTCTGAGATGCCCATTTCTGCTCGATTTGGACATTCTTGAAGGGGTTCCTCGGATGTATTAGATAATTGAATATACCTTTCTCCCTCTGGGAACAAAAATCAGCCAGCCGACGGCATCACCCAAACTCCCAAGATCCCTTAGCCCACCAGTCAATTTTATGACAAAATTAATCTGGAGCGTTAACTTATGGCGTCTCAGAGGGAGGTCACGGAGGCCGGTAAATATGTAAACAGGGCTTTTTTCGGTTTCCGCTTCGCATGAATACAAAAGAAATCGCGGCCCTCCCCGCGCTGGAAAGTTCTTCCTTAAAGTTAATCAAATGTGTCAGGTTCCATAAAGGCTGGAGCAAGGGGGTCCACAGGTGCGGGCGCGGCGCGGGCGCGGGCGCTCGGGGCAGCTAATAAAAAGCCCTGGGCAGCGCGCGCCGGCTTCCCCATCAATTCCCATCAAGCATTATTAGAGTCATCTGCCGCCACGGAGGTGCGTCCCCCGCGCCCCGCAGAAGCGACAATGACATTTGGCCGCGCTGCAGGTGCGGCTGTGTGTGGCCGCGCGGCCCGAGCTGGGCAGCCTTTGTGGCGCTCGGGCCCTTTGATCTGGGTCACAAAGGGCCGCGGAGCCCCAGCCCCCCGCTCTCGGGGCGGGAGCGCCGGGCGGGAGGGAGGGCGACGGGGCGGCGGCGAGCGGGGAGAAGGGATCCATAATATTTATTTCAACAATAGCTTCAAATCTTTTTAAACATCATAAGAACACGGCTCATTAAGCCCACAACAGCCTTGGAATTGTGTTATAAAACCGCAAAACAGAAATCAATACATTTGCTAGGACGGAGGTAATGAAATCTATTGAGTTGCCTGAGAAGTGGTTTGTATGAATCATAATATTATTATGGGCGCATCAATTCCATTTCCAATACTTAAAGTTAACCAGCTAGCGAAGAGAGGCCTGAACCCTCGTTAAACAAGCTCTCGCGGGTTACTTGCCAGGGCGGCGCATCCTATAAATAACCCCCCCCCCCTTGGAAGGGGCCTGGATCAATGCCGCCCACCCCCACCCTGAGCTTCAGCTGCTACAGCCCGATTGCGTTCTGCCTGATCAATAGGGGCTCACAATGGCCGCGAGAAAGCCGCAGGGCGGCCCGGCAGGCCGGCCTCTGAGACTGGAGCCTGCCCCGGGAGCGCAGCGACCGTGAACGGGCTGGCCAGCTGCTCAGCCCCTCCTAAAGGAGGCTGCAGCTCTGGTAGGCGGCCCCAGACTCTATTGCACCTTCTGCCCTGGTGCTGGGGACTCTGCGAACCTATGGCCCCCAAACAAACACTCAATGGATGATCTACAAGTAATCGCGCATTACTTTCTGTTTTGCAAATGAAGGCTGCTTTTTTCTCTCCTGCTGCCAGTGAATTAAACAACTGGATGCATTTTTCTCCGTCCTTCCTGATAAAATGTTAAATAGAAACTGACACTGTAAGGCCTGTGGTGGCTGTTAAGCTCCATCCGGTCTGTTGGGATTCCCAGAGACCTTGCATGACAGCGTAGAACTGCCCGGCTTTTCTAGGCTGTGTTCTCTACGGGAAGGGAGAAGGGTCACACATTCACCTGCTAGCCAAAAAGTTGGAGTTAGAAACCGCCAGCCACTCTGGCAGTCTGTTTCTGTAACGCTCTGCAGCCTTGAAAATCCTGTGGGGCAGGTCCACTCTGTCCTAGCAGATGGAGTGGAGTTGGAATTCTAAAGCACACAAAAGCAACAAATTACAAACAAAACAATCTCACCGCTGCCACCGAGTCAATCCTGACTCATGGTGTCAGAAACTGCCTCTGTGGGGTTCTGAGACTGTAGCACTTTGGGGGAGACGAAAGCCTCTTCTTTCCCCCTGGAGCAGCTGGGGGGTTCAAACGGCTAACCTTGTGGTAAACAGCCCAATACGTTGTGATGAAGGTTGTTAGTTGCCATTGAGTCAGAGCACCCCTTGGACAACAGAACAAAGCACTGGCTGAGCCTTCGCCACCCTCACAATTGTGCTGCTGGAGACCATGGTTGCAGCCACTGTGTCAGTCCATCGTGCTGAGGGCTCTCCTCTTTGTCACTGCCCTTCCACTTGACCAAGCTCCATGTCCTTGTCAAGGGAACTGCCAGAGTTCAGGCTGGATAGAGGATGGGAACAAGGGATATCACTGCTCATGGCTAATGGATCTTGGCTTAAGGAAGAGAAGACCAGAAAGATATTTACCTGTGGTTTATAGACTACACAAAGGCATTCTACTCTGTGAACTCTGACAAACTATGGAAAACCTTGAGGACAACGGGGACTGCAGAGCACTTGATTGTGCTCATGTGGAACTTGTCCATGGATCAAGAGGCAGTTAGTTGTACTGGGTGGTTTAAGATCAGGGAGCGTGTTCACCAGGCTTACACCTTCTCACCACACGTGTTCAATCTGTATGCTGAGCAAATAACCAGAGAAGCAGGCTTATATGAAGAAGAAAGTGTCATCAAGAGTGGAGAGCACCTTATTAACAACCTGTAATACGCAGGTAGCACAGCCTTGCTTGCTGGAAGTGAAGAGAACTCGATGCCCTTGCTGAAGACCAAGGACTGCCGCCTTCAGTGTGAATTAGGACTCAATGATACATGGAGAAAAAGACGAAGTTGTCGAGGGTTTTGTGTTGCTTGTATGCCCAACCAACGCTCATGAAAGCAGCAGGCAAGAGAGCAAAAGACAAGTTCATTGGTAAATCTGCTGCCCGTGACCTCTGTAGAGTACTGAAGAGCGAGCATGTTACATTGAAGACAGCGGTGCACCGGACCCAAGCCATGATCTTTTCAATTGACATTGAATGAGGAAGGCTGAAGAAGAATCGATGCATTTGTATTGTGGTGCTGGAGAAGAATATTGAAAGTCCCATGGACAAACCACTCTGTCTTGGAAAAAACCTGCCAGAGTTCTCCCTTAAAGGCAAGGATAGCAAGACTTCAGATCTTACATATGTTGGGCATGTTGTCAGGAGAAGCCAGTCTCTGGAGAAGGACATCCTGCTTGGGAAAGTGGAGAGGCAGCCAAAAAGAGGAGGGCCCTCAACTAGAGGGATTGACCCCGTGGCTGTCACAAGGGGCTCAGGCATCGGAATAATTGTGAGGATGGCTCAGGACTGTGTACCGTTCATTCTGTTGTGTACAGGGGTGCTATGGATCGGAGCCTACTCAACGGCACCCAACGACAGCAGCAACGACAGCCCCTCCTGATAATATGTCCAAAGTACACGAGACAATGTCGTCTTTGATTCTAAGGAGCTGTCCTTCTTCTAAGACAGATTTGCTTGCTCTTTTGGCAATCGGCATTCTTCAGCAAAGAATTCAAATGCATGGATTCTTGTTGTTATTATTAGGCAACATCAAGTTTGTATCAAGTCATAGTGGCTCCATCAAGTTTCCCAGGCTGTAAACTCTACTAAAGCAGAGGGCCAGACCCTTCTCCCGTGCAGCTACAGGTTTAAAATTCCAATTTCTCAGCAGTCAAGTACCATGTGAAAAATTGGAGACAGATGAATGTTTTGTGGGGTCTGCAGGTTATGCAATTCAGATCCCAGTGGTGCAGTTTACATAGGAGGCTTCTAACTCAAATATCAGAGGTCTGAGGTCACCTAGAAGGCGGTTCTCAACCTGTGGGTCGCGAACCCTTTGGGGGGTCAAACGACCCTTTCACAAGGGTCACCCATTTCATAACAATAGCAAAACTACCATGATGAAGTAGCAACGAAAATAATGTTATGGCTGGGGGGGTCACCACAACATGAACTGCATGAAAGGGTCGCGGCATAAAGAAGGTAGAGAACCACTGCCTGAGAGGCTCTGTGGCAGAAAGACCTGGTGATCTCTCTTTAAAACATCCGCCACCAACTGCAAATTGTATCAAAACAGAAACCCATTGTCAAGACTCCTCATGGACCTGGGCAGCAAGCATAACAGGATGGTCCCAATGCCGGAGGCTTCTATGATTCTAGAAGAATCCAACCAGAGAAGTCAGGCCACCTGAAATCTTTTTATCCATTAATTTCTTCTGGAATATAAACTCCCTGAAGGTGTGACCCTTAGTTTCCTTAGCTTTGTGTCTCCAGAGTCTAGTACAGTGTCTGACCCATAGTAGATGCAGGGTTAATCAAAGGACTTGAACGTGGACTACTCAGGGGCCCCAGCTCATGTCTCAGCCACAGCTGTTTCTCTGAGCCTGGAATTAGACGGCTTCTTTGTCGCCCCCAAACCAAACCCAGGGCCTTTTCACAGGGTGCTCAGATAAACTTTTGAAGAAGAACGGTCCACTCCTGGAATAGTCCCAGGTGGTCAGTATAACACAGGAAGTCTCATGTAACTGTGTATGCCACACACACACACACACACAGGCAAGCCTGTGAACTCGTGTACACATACAATGCCAGGTCAAAGAAGGCACTAGCTCGCAAATAATCTAAATTTTAGGAAAGGCTACAACGCAACAGGCATCCCTTGGTGGTTCTAGGCAAAAGAAAAAATTGTAGATCTCCTGAAAAATCAGCCACTAACAACCCCGTGAAGCACAGTTCCTGGGGCCGCAGCGCATCTGAGTTGATTTGATAATAGATATTTTTGTCCTACCTCAGTAGAAATCAACGAAGCAGGGTGTGAGGGCAGGAAGCAGTGTTACTCAGCCTGGAACATTTGGCGGTGTATAGTGTAAGGAGTTGGGGTGCTAACTGTAAGGTATACAGTTCAAACCCCCACCTGCTCGGCGGAGGAAATCCGTTGTTACTTCTGTAACTAATTACAGCCTCAGAAATCCACAAGAGTAGTTTTAGCCCGACCTAGAGGGTCACTATGAATCAGAACCGACTTGATGATGCTAGTTTGGTTTGGAAGGAATTTTGGTTGTTACCACCTGGAGCGAGGAGGTGCTATTGACTTTTATTGGGTTAGAGGCCAAGGATTCTGCTAACCATTTTAGAACACGCAGGATAGCCTCCAAGAAATCGTTGAACCCCAAATGACCAGAGACGAAGAACCCCTTTGTTAAGTTACCCTAAGGGATAACTTCCTTTTTTTAAGGTATAATTTCTTGCCAGAATTAGGAGTGCAACAAATAATTGTGTGAACAAACAGCGTGCTCTGACACTGTCTAGGTGAAGTGAAATGGAGGTGAAGAATGCTCAGACCCCCTGGCCCTCTCTTGATACCAGGAAGCAGGGCCTTCATTCCCGGGACCCACGTGTTTATCACCTCAGTGATTGCCCTTGATGTCCTGCTCTTGCTATTGTTCTGGACCCTTGGTCTCCGGCCACTTGGAGTCCTCCTCCTGATCCCGAACAGGGCACCACTCCCACTGGCCATTTACCTGCTGAGTGTTGGTTCTTGAGCTTCTGTCTGACTTTCAAGGTACCCACGTCATTCATGGGGCTTTGGTAACTCACCCACTTTGAAATCAGTGGCATTATCACACAGAGAACTCCATCACAGCCTCTGCTCGCCAACCATTGCTACGACCCCCTACACCGCCTATAGAATGCGGCTTGATTTTTAAAGCCCCCAAACTCAGGCTATACTGGCCTTCTGAAGCTACCTGCATAATTGTTTCAGACGCTGCTGTATAAATGTAGGTACGGAAACACTGACTGGGCCTCTGTTTCAGGATCCAGAGCTAGGTTACAGTGATTTTTCCAGAACCAGATGTTTCTTTTTTTTTTTTTTATTAAAAAACATTTTATTAGGGGCTCATACAACTCTTATCACAATCCATACATATACATACATCAATTGTATAAAACACATCTGTACATTCTTTGCCCTAATCATTTTATTTATTTTAATATTTTTTTTAATTTTAACAATTTATTAGGGGCTCATACAATTCTTATCACAGTTCATACATATACATACATCAATTGTATAAAGCACATCTGTACAGTCCCTGCCCTAATCATTTTTTTCTCCTCTTTTCTTTTTTTACATTTTCTTCCGACTCTTGCTTTTATTCTCCTGCTGCCTCCTCTCTTCTTTCCTCTCCCTCACTGCCTATCATCTCATGCTTTCCCCAGAATTGCTTACACCTGCCATCTTGGCCATTTGCAGATACAGGCTTTGAAACCACCTGAGTTTCTACTTTGGGGAGACCAGGAAAGCTGTGGTTACATACTGCGGTGATTATATAATCTGGTGTCGATATGAGGATTCAGAGTGAAGGGGTGGAGTTGATGCTGTCAATCAGGTTGCAGCTTGATAGCCTCATTTGGAGGTGCTAAGGAAAAAATAGCTCGTTGGAGGTGGGGCACAGGCTCATGTCCTGTGAGATGGCCGTGGAACTACACTAGTGCCCTGAGCCAGAGGATCCATGTAGACTAAAGACCTCTGACAGCCCTGAGATGCTTACACCATCACTGGATCCACAATTCTCTCCACCTACTTGCCTGTGATCTTCCTGCATTCGATGTCATTGCATGTGTTTCGTGAGTCTAAAGAGGACTTTATAGATTGGTATTGGACATATGGACTAATATTGGACTTATGGCCTTGATCTGGACTGGGCTGAGATGTTTTCTCAATATTCAATTGCTCTTGTATATAAAGCTCTTTCTTATTTACAGATGTGTCTCCCTGGATTTGTTTCTCTAGTCTACCCAGACTAACACACATACTATAGCGCAAACATAATTTTCTTAGTTTGAAAAGGAGTGTGCCATCTTCGTCACCTAATCACAATTACACACAATGAGCTGACTAAGGTCACTACTGGCCATTCTATTGGCCAGGCAGATGGTCACCCAGGCTATGACTTTTATCATTGTGGAACCTGGTAACCAATGTAATTTTGACACACAAAAACTAATAGACAGCCTCATATTTCCACTTGGTCTATCATGATGGATCATTTGGAAAATTGAAGTAGAAAATTAGCTATTCTGTGGTTTTACTTTTTGAATTTTTTATTCTTAAAAATTATTTGTTTTAAAAAAAAATTATTTGTTTTAATTTCCAGGATATAACTGGGGAATAGAGCTAACAGGAGAACCCTGGGGAACGAATCCCTCCATATTGCAGAGTTCAGAAATGCCTAATTATTAGTACTAATGATTTAATTTTGAAACTTCAGAAATGGGAGTTTAGGGAAACAAAAAGTATCCAGTCCCAAATATATTGAACCAAGAAAAAAATAATAAACTCCATCAAACTCTGAGGTAGGATTTGCCACATTTTGGCCATGATTTATGGAATCCATTTTGAGTAAGAAGGTCAAAACGATTTCCCTCTTATTTATAATTTTCAGGTCTATTATGGAGATTCTATCATACATTCATTTTTAAAAATCAAACAAAGAAAACTTTTAAAATTCAAGCAGTTTAGTTTTGTTTCCTATGTCTATGAGTGCTCAAACAGGAAACCGACCTTACTAACATTGAGTTGATGCACACATGGTGACCCTACCTAGTGGACAGGGCAGAAGCTGCCCCTGTGATTTACTGAGACACTAACTCTTTACTGTAGTGGAAAGCCTCGACTTTCTCCCACATGACGGCTGGTAGTTTCAAACTGCTGAACTTAACAGTTAGCAGTCCAACACAGAATCACTTCACCACCAGGGTGTCCGTAAAGCCTGAAGTATATGTGGCCACGGCCATCTTAAATCTGAAAAAAAAAACAAAGCCCTCTATACCTATATTTCTAGACTGTATGGGCATCTTTTGTTATTACTGTCATGTATGCAGAACAAAGTAAAAATCTATTTAACATTTCTTATGTTATGCAAATATGTACTCAAGTTGGAAGAAAATGTATCTTCCTTTACATAATGATGTATTCAATTTGTGATCTGATCAAAATTTAAATGAATAGCAGATAGGATGCTTTTATAATGGGAATAATTGTTTGAAGAGTGAATTTATCAGTTTTGAAGTAAAGGCTGTCATAGATTTCCTTAAAGCAAGACACAAAGTAACAATAGTTGCAATAAAGATGAAGGAGCACTGGTGGCAAAGTGGATTATGCATTGTGCTGTTAACCACAAGGTTGGCAGTTCAAACCCACCAGTCCCTCCACAGGAGAAGGCTTTCTGCTCCCAGAAGAGATTTACAGCTTCGAAATCTCATGAACAGTTCTACCCTGCCCGCCCTTTAGGGTCAGAAGCAAGTCAAATGAGTAACAATAAAAATGGAGAAAATGAGGAGGATGGGGATGGTAATTCACGTTCACGGAGTTCTATGATGTAGCACAGCTTAGACTATGTCTATGTATTTTACCTGGTTCAGGAGCCCAGGTGGTACCGCGGTTCGGTTTGCAGTTACCGTTAGAAACTCTCAGGGCAGCTCTACCCTGTCCTGCAGGTTCACTATGAGCCCTGCTGGACTCGGTGGCAGTGAGTGAGCCCATTCCGTGACTTTATTTTGATGGAACCCCTTCCTCTCTTCTCCGGGGATGAGGCCACATCATCGTGGATTTAAAAGAGCAGCCATCTTTGGCTTACTTTATTTGTAGCATCATCGTTACGGAACAAAGCATGTGGTGGGAGGAAAAACATAGGAAGCCGAATGAGCTGTAACTTTGTGTTCTGCGCTCAATTCTTCTAAATAACCAGCTGTGCTGTGCGACCATGGTTAGATCACCTTAACCCTTTCAGGGCCTCTTTTTTTGTAACCATGATACAAAATTATTCTAGGGCTAAAAATTCTAGGATAGTATTACTAACAACTTTGTTTATAAGGGGTCTCGCTTTGTCCAAACAAAGCCCCCAACCGAAACACTTCCTTATCTATGCATCGGTGAAGTGTGTTCTAGGGTACAAATAAAATGTAAAGAGAACATTTATTAAGATTAAATGGGACAAAGACACAGCTACACCATCAGGATGAGAGGTGCCATTACCATAAGGTTATATGACATGCAAGTCTTCACAATCAGAACCCTAGTTAAATAAAGCATGAAGCAAAGGAAACCGTCACAGATTCATAACTGGCAGCAGATCACTACGTTACAGGTACAGGGGGACGACAGAAACAGGAATGGGACTATAATTAGGACACACATGTTATTAGATAGAAGAGTTTATCTGGACCCTAGATTGGTCCAGGGCCTTCCAATGAAGGCAGTCAGGGCATGGTCGAGACCCCCTGTACTTTACCCAGTATGGTTATCTCCATCAAGGACACCCCCAGGCAGGCCTCTAAGAGAGACTGCCCCTCCCTGGGCTGATTGGAGAGGAGTGGAGGTCATCTACCCTCCAATGTACCCTGCCTGAGGGCAAGATTATGCACATCCTTCGTTAATGATCAGATGCAATTCAGGGCAGGCTTGATCTATGTGGAACTCTGCAAATAGATTCTGGACTACTACTCTCATCCACACTCTCCTGCGAACTGCTCAGAACGTAGGCGCTCCTGCTGCTTCTACCCCAATCTGGACTGCAGGGCAACTGGGAGGCCCAGGCGGGCCCAGAGGCTCCACTAGAACTGTCGAACAGAATTCTTAGGGGCTCATTCCAGCACTTTAACTTACAATTTGGAAAATAAAATGTGAACCAGATCTTGATGACTGTACTACTCTCATTTGTAAAACTGTTTTGTGTCCCACTTGGAATCTTAAACCTCTGGAGTAGGGTGATATTGATATTCAATTCAGACATTATCTTATGGCATTTGGTGGTCAGATAAATGCTGCCTTAAGTACAAGGGGGCTTCAACGAGCTTGTGAAAAAATCCCATTAACCTTTCAGTCTATTTTCCACAAACTTCTTGGAGCTGACTCATATTCACTAGGGGGCAGTGGTAGAATTCCCACTTTATATGCGGGGAACCCAGGATTGGTTCCTGGCCCATAAGCCTCAAGCCCAGGCATCATCTGCTCGAGGAGGCTCTCCGGTTACTATGCTGCTGAAGAAGTGTAAATGGAGCTTCCAGACCTGTAGGAAGAGATCTCTGGTGATCTAAAATCAGCCAAGGAAAGCGTGATGTATCACAATGATGCAAGCCTGGACTTGGGTGCTCATGGGTTGGGGGCAACTCCATGGTAGCCACAGCAAGAAGTGCTTGCGAAATCAAAGGTGAAACGGATCCAAATAGTACATAAAAATTCTCCCTTGAGCTTTCTAGTTGAGTTGGGGGTCACTATTTTGAAGAATTCTGTAACAGGAAGTTTGTTTATTTCTTTCCATCTTTCATTTTTACTCCCTGCATCACCCTCTCCCCCATTCCTGTCAGATGATTTGAACTGGGATTTTGTGGATTATGAACAAAAGCTGTAACATGTGTGTGTGTATGTGTGTGTCTGTCTGACATCTGTGTGGGCACACACGCATGCTGGGGCACATGTATGTTCTGTGCTGCCCACCACCTGCATACTTGGGTGCACTGACTATAGACATGGCTTTCCATAGCCTTGCAAATCCTGAGTGCCTAGCTGCATCCTGTTCAATAGGTGAATCAATATTGTAATGAAAAATTACAAAGAAAATGAGTATTTAGAAACCAAAGGTTGCCAACCAAAGAAGCAGAAAAATAAAAGCTTGCATGTCACTTAGAAAGATAGACCTGTGAATTGACTTCCTATCTATCTTTTATATTCTAACACTTATTTGATAGCCAGCATATCCTCTTTCCACCCATGATTGCTGATTTTAAATTGTCTTCCAGTCTCAAGGCTGTCTTCCCCTGGTCCCCTTCCAACAAACCTCACGAATGACACTGTCTGTGTCATTAGCTGCTGCTGGTACAGCCGATGGGAGCCCTATGCTGAGACAGGAAGGTGCCCGGCTCCTGGACGAGGGTCTGACAGCCAGGGACGCTCCACGGACCCCGCACCACAGGTCTGAGGCTCAGTAGCTAAAACACATAAAACCGTGCAGGAGGCAAAGGGCCCGCTAAGTGTAGTGTGCAGACAGTATCTTGGTCAGAGGCAGGGATCAATCTCAAGGCAGGAACCGCTGACCGTAGCCCATGCCCGGCCCCTCTAAGGTCTGAGTTCATGTTAACTAAAGTTCGCATTTCCCTTGGTCCAGCTCAGAGTGTTGGTTTCTGATTCTGTTTAGTTTGTTTTCTCTTACTCAGCACATACTTGGGAAGGTATTTTTATTTACTTGCTTAAATATCTGAAACTATATTCCAAGCATTTCCAGTTAAACTCCTCTTCCCTCCCCAATAAACTTCGGAAATAATTTGTTGTGGTTGTTATTGTTAGGGGCCATTGGGTCAGTTCTAACTCATAGCGACCTTACTTGCAGCCGAATGAAGCATAACCCAGCCCTGTGCCATCCTTACAATTGTTCCGATGTCAGAGCCCAGAGTGGAGCCCACTGGGTCAATCCGTCTTGTGTAGGGCTTTCCTCTTCTTGGCCAAGCCCAATGCTCTTCTCTGGGGACTGGTCTCCCTGGATAGCATGTTCTGATAGCAGGTACCTGAGGCAAAGTTTCGCCATTCTTGCCTCGAAGGAGCCCTCTGAGGTTTAGCCAGAAAGCCCAGAAAGAATCTAGGTAGAAGAAAAGCAGCCGCAAACCTTTCCTTTGTTTTTGGAAGTGAACATATGGTATTCAGATCAGCCCCGGGAATGAATCCCAACAAGCAGGGAATGCTTCTGTACAAGGGTTGAGTAACCTCCCAAAGAACCGAACCTGTGATAGTAAGGGCATGCCATTTCAGCAGAAGGGAGGGGGTGGGTCCAAAGGCTTTACTTACTACTTGTGGAATTCCCCAATCAGCTCACAGATTGCAAAAACTATTAGAAAAATCAACACCTCCATTCCAGAAAAGCCTCAGGGAAGAGGATTCCAAATATTCAAATTCAACTAATCATCCATCTGAAGCCCTCTTTGAATTTGGAAAGTAGGGCTTACCGTGGAGAGCAAATGTTTTGAGAATGATGAGGGCAACGAATGGACAAATGTGCTTGACGCGATTGACGTATGTATGGATTGTGATAAGAGTTGTATGAGTCCCCAATAAAAGGATTTTTTTTTTACAAAATGTATAGAGCAAGAGGAGCAGCCTGGGATCACACCGTGGGCTCACATCCTCTTTGGGACCCAAGGTTGGTAAGAAAGTACGGACCTATACATGGACTAGCCCGAGAAAGCTGTTTCACTGCTGGACCTAATCTTTAAACAAGACTTTCCAGTTTCTTTCTTTCTCCTATGGTCATTTAAAATTTTCTACTAAAGGAAAATTATTAAAGTAAAAAATTAGTCTAGATTCAAGCAACTGGAATTTTAATTAACTGAGGCATTATTCTAATGTAGAATTCTAGGGCAAAGTCCAAAACTCTAAAAGTAGAAGGGTAATTTGAATTTTAAGTGAATGTTGAATATTAACTCAGCCACTGTCTAGATAACAAGAAACCTCTAGAACGAGGTTTCTCAACCTCTCTCCTATTGACATTTGGATCAGTAATTCTTTATTGTCCTGTGGACTGGAGGATATTTAGCAGTGGCCCTGGCTTCTACTCCTGGGCGCCAACAGCACTATCACCCCTAGCTATGCCAAAAATGTCGCCAGTCATCGGCAAACGCCTCCTGGGGGCAAAAGCAGCCCCACTGCAGAACTCAGGTTCTCATCAAAAGAAAAGGCATTCATCAGACATTTCTGCTCCACTTAAAAGAGAGATAACGCAAAGGAAGAGTGGCTTTCTGGACAATGGAGAGAAAAATAAGGAATTAAATGATATATCTCTAGCCACATCATGGAATAGAAAAAAATCTTTAAAAATAATATTTTAAAGGGTACTTTATGGTCATGAGTTCATGCTACAATGTTAAAGAAAATAAGAGCAAGATGGGACCCTATATTGCCACAAAGCCACTCTGTGAGATGGAAGCATTTTAGATGTTGGAAAATAGTGTAAAAGAAAATGAAAGCCAGCTATGCAGGGGCCATTGTGTGATGCAGCAGAGATGTCACATTTATATAGTTTTGTTTTCTCCAATTGTCTACCAGGAACATAGATTATTTTTATAATTTTAAAATCAGACACAGGAGGGCTACAAACCAAATGCAATTCATGGACATTGGTCCATCCTGACTCATAGCAACCCTATCAGAGAAGAGAACTCTTCCCATGGGTTTCTGAGACTGTGAATCTGTATGGGAGTGGAAAGTCCCATCTTTCTGCCATAGACGGAAGAGGACTAAAGGACATGGACTATATACATATGGGGAGATATATATACATACATATATATACATACATGCATAGCACAAGGGCAGGACAATGGTAAGCTCTGCCTCTTTCTTACACACCAGGCAGTGTCCCCAGTCCTCTTCTACCCGCCTCATACGTTTGCTCATTAAACTCACATCTTTGCACTTAGCAATCCTACGACGTTTCTAAGACCTGAATTCATGCCATTATGCATTTCCCTTTAGATCCTTTATCTCAACTTAAGGTTCATCCATCCATCCATTCATTCATTCATTCATCCATCCATTCATTCATTCATTCATTCAATAACCTTTGTGAAACCAGTCGCCATCAGGTCTTTTCAGAAGAGAACTGTGTTCCATAGGGTACTCAGTAGTTGACTTTACCGCAAGGCATTGCTTCTCAAGCACCTCTGGGTGAACTTTAACCTCCAAACTCTGGGTTGGTAGCCAAGAACATGTGCTCACACCCAAGGACCTCCGCCCTGTGCAAGGTGCTGGGAACTTAATGGGGAACAAGGCAGGTGGGACCCCTGCTCTCATAGAAGACAATAAAGGATAAACCAGTAGTAGACAAGGTAATTCTAGATAGTGCTAGGAATTTTGAGGGTGATAAAGCAAGGAAGTATATAAAAGACAATATGAATAACGTGCTAATTGGGGCTGGGTGATCAGAGGCCTCCCTGAGGAAGTGGCGTTTGAGCCAGTACCTGAACAAGAGGAGAGAATCATGGGGAATTTGGGCAGAGTTTTGCAGGCATGAATTTTTAAGTCCAAATATACGGAATCAGTTGATCACATTCAAAGAAGAGAAAGGCCATTGTTAGGAATTGAATTGTAGCCCTACAAATATGTGGAGTAATTCCAAGTCCTTATACCTGTGGTTATAATCCCATTTGGGAATGGATTTTTCTTTGTTATGATAATTAGGGTGTGTTTTAAATCAATCTCTCATGGACATAAAGAGCAGATTAGGCACAGACAAACTGAGATGGAGGCAGATAGATGCCAAGCCACATGCAAAATACCAAGGAACCAAGGAAGTAGGACCAACCCCAGAGCCAACAGAGAAAGGCTTCCCCTGAGCTGGTGTGCTGAATTCACACTTTCAGCCGTCTACTTTGTGAGAAAAAAAAATTTAATCTGTTAAAGTCACCCCCTTGTGGCATTTCTGCTATAGCAACACTAGATAGCTACAAGAACCACTGAGGCTGCAGCCATGTAACTGAAGGTAAATGTAGCTAGGGGCCAGGTTAGAACACTCGCAGGACGCTGACCACTTAGTTCAGTTCTGGCACATCCAGGTTTAGACTCTGACCTACAGGAGGGTGGCAGAAACAAATCAGAATCTTGGGAATCAGGGTCCCTGATCTTTTAAACCAAGCTTTTTTGGTGATGATTTTGAGGTACTGAAAATGTGGAGAGATATGGCTCTTCAGTATTCATTGTATTTCAAAATTGTGTGACGGATGAGTGTAGCAGTCACATAATCTATTGTCAACTTGAGGAAGGGGTGGAGTCTATCCTGTCAATCAGGTCATAGCCAATGAGGCCTCTGTGTGGGCATGGCCTTCTCCTGAGGATTCTGGGAACACCTGTCTTCCTCCTTGGAGGCAGGACACACAGTCTCCCTGTGAGACATAGGCCTGTTGACAGGCCACATGGAGCTATGCTGGTGGAGCCAGAGCCCTGGAGCTGGAGGAATCTTGTGGAGACCCCTGCCAACACTGAGATGCTTCCACTGCCTCTGGATCCACAAGGTTTTCTTCCCACTGGCTTGTAATCTTCCTGCATTTAGTATCATTGCACATGTCATGTGAGTCTGAAGAGGAATGTAGACACTGGCATTGGACATATGGCCTAATATCAGACTTATGGACTTGATCTGAACTGGGTTAGAATGTCTTTTTTAATATACAATTACTCTTTGATATAAAGTTCTTTCCTATACAGATGTGAGTCTCCCTGGATTTGTTTCTCTAGTCTACCTGGACTAACCCAATGGGCTAAGTGAATTCAGCCCTGCTGCTCAGAGTCTGGTCCATACACTGGCAGCGTCCACATGATCTGGGCATTGGTTTTCTCAGTCCCCACTCCAGATCTACTGAATTCGAATCTGCATTTCAACAATGTACCTTGGTGATCTAAAAATGCAGGCAAGTCTGAGAAGCACAAATTTGGACTTTTATATTCTATATAAAAATAACCCCCCCTGCCATCGAGTCAATTTCAAATGCTAGCCACCCTGTAGGACAGGTAGTACTGCCACCCTAGGATTTCCAACATTTCAATTCTTTATGGAAACAAATTGTCATGTATTTTTCCAATGAAGCAGCTCAGGTTTGAAATTACAGCCCTTTTTGACTAGAAGCCAAGTAGGCCCCAGATTTCTAAAGCTTATCCAAGATATAAAAGAAAATAAAAATCTGCGTGTTAAAAGATGAAATCGCACTAAAGTACCTGATACTGTCAGTTTTCTTTGGTGGTGGTGTTAGGGACCATAGACATGGTGAGCGCATGTGTACAGAGTAGAACTCTCCACCGGGCTTGCAAGGCTGGGGCTTTTTCCAATTTGATCACTGGGCTATTACCTGGTGCCGCTAGAGGTGCTAGTAGCTGTTTGTACCCCCACTCCCCCGGCTCCACTGTTTGGTATCAGGGGATTGAGGAAAAAAACCTGTTCTAGGTTGTGCCTATGTGAACTGTGGTATCTGAAATGAAACCCTGAAACTGGAACGTGTTGGCTTTAAAAGTTTCACTGAACAATCAATAATGGAAATCATCTGACCATTTTTGAGTGGGGTTTTGGAAGGGAAAAAGAGAGAAAATGATTTAAGGGAATAAAGCACACATATTTCCTATATTATACAAGTATTTATACTTAAAAATATACATGCAGTAAGATTTGAAGGCATATCAACCCTATTGAATCAATGGAGTATATCCTTAACCCTTAACTATCCTCATCATCATGGCCCCTCCTCCTCTTCCTCAGGAAGCTTTGTAATGTCTTACGTATCTTCCTGTTTGGAGCTAGGAACAGCTGTGCACTCTTTGTTTATTGAGCAAAATCTCTTCTCTAAAAAAGTATTGACATGGGCTTTCATTTTTTTTTTTTTATGCAATGGCATTGGCTAATTCTCAGACACTTGCTTTTGTTTCAGTGGCTAAAAGGTCTTGTTTATGTGATCTCTGTGTTTACATGGGGGAGGGGGGGGGACTCTAATCAAGAAATCTTTCTTTCAGCTGATCACAGCTCCCAAGGTTATCTCTTTGTCCTTTGAAGCCAAAAGTTTTCTAGCAACCATTCCTAATTCAAGAGTAAACACCCCTGTTTCCTCCAAAAGTATGACATTCTGTAGAAGGAAACTAGAATGAGAAAAGGCCTAAATTCTACCAGCACTCGGTTTTATAATAACAGATTAAAGGAGGCTACAAGGAGACCGGAGAAGAGAAATGTAGACATGTCTCCGTGTGTACTGGAGTGTCCTTGTCCTGTGCTGTGACACACGATGTCTTCAGACATTTCCTGCATCTTCTGTTCCTTTTCGTCCTCTCTTCCCGTCTCTCTCCAGCCCCAGCCCCACCCCCACCCCCCGTGGTACAGGTTATTAATGTTCCTTTTCTGCCATTGTCAATCCTAAAAACTCCTCTTATGGAAAAGATCAGAGCATTGCCTTTTATCCTGGTTAAAGGCAATTTGATATGAAAGCAGACAAGGATACCTCACCTAGAAGGGCAGTGGGGGCTGCCGTACTCAGCTTTCTGGGGCAGCCAGTAACTCCTTGACTAACCTCCTGCACCTAGGACTCCTGAAGCAAAAGGATTTTCCAGCCCTCCATATTTCCAGAAGTAGACATTCCAGGAAATGTGGTCATTTAGATCAAGGCCTGGCTTGTGGAATATTTCTTATCTCATTGGCTGCTGCATGGCTCTTTGCCCTAAATATGCATAATATGGACGCCAGGCAGCATGGCTGTAGGTCATTCAGCCATGTCCCATGTGGCTAGTGCGGTCGCTTTATAAAAGTGTCCACCTGGAGCCATGTATGCATCTCATCTAACCATTTCACAAGAATTAAGCAAGATGAGAGCAGATTATTTATTCTGGTTTGGTCACTGGTGTTACCCAGTGTCTAGAACTGTGTCTGACATGAAGTATGCGCTTACAAATATAGGTTGAATTAATCAATTAATTGTACCCAGAAGATCAAGTCCCATGCCAGGACCTGAAAAGACTTTCCCAATCCCTTTCCCCAAGGACAAATAACCCCCACTCTTGTTTGGATTTTGTTTGTTTACTGTACAAACTTCTAGAATACTTCATTGCATTCCTGTTGGTTTCCAAACTGAATTTCCTACGTACAATTAAAAACGGAATGTTCTGACACTTAGTAAGTTAAGTATTGTTTAATTGATTGAAACAAAAAGCGACCCCCATGTGAAAGGGTAGGGTTGTCTAGGTGGTAATCTTGACGGAAGAAGATGGCCAGACTTTTCTGCTTAGTGAGTTGGAAACTGCCAGACTTCAGGTTGTCACCCTAATACTTAGCCATTGCCTCCCCAGGGCTCTTCCATTTGATACACAAAACCAGAAAAATCATCATCAGCTTCCTAAACCTTATGTATCTCAGAAACGGGAATGGTGTTAACCTTTGCCCTGCATCAAAAGACTAAACTTTAACCCTTAAAAGAAACAGCGAATGTGAAAGTGCTTTGGAAATGCAAAGCCCCGGACACTCAAAAGGATCATCAAAACTTCATTTTCTTATTCTTCATCTGGCATTTCCAGCAAGGACCTATGTGGGAGATCTGGGTTCCTGTCTAAGCCCTGTCTGTAAGGTTGATGTCTGACAGATCCTTCTCCTAAAAAACGCTCCCATGCCAAGAATTCACTGTGTTGTGTTATCTTGACCTCTTCACCTTGAAGGTATCTGCATTCTGCCATTCCACCTCCCCTTGTTGAATTAATTTGTTCTTACCGTCAACACTAAATCAGGTCTTTTTGCCTGTGGGCCCTCATTTTCTCGCTTGCAGAGCTCACTGACTGGACCTGGTCAGGGAGGGAGGGGACTTCTAGAGAACACAAGGGCTGACTGTTGCTGCTAGTTGCCCCCAGGTGGATTCAAACTTATGGTGAGCCCGTGTGTGCAGTGCAGAACTGCTCCATATGGTTTTCAAAGTTGTGACCTTTTATTCTGTCTTTCAAGGTGACTCATGTGAGTTGGCTTGAACCGCCAACTTTTCAGTTAGTTGAGTACTGGGCCCTCTGTGCCACCAGGAGATGAGTGAAAGAGTTTGGATGGGAACGGAGGAAACGTGGAGAACATCCTTGCCCTTTTGTGCCAGCTAGTTATTGAAATGTGGGAAAGCATAACCCTAGGTCAGCTGACATTTGAAAGAAAAAAAAAGGAAATTTGAACTTTTATATGCAATCTCCTGACTTTAAAATGTTGGCAAGACTTTAAAATTTGTTAAATCTGCCCTGCGAGCCAAATAAAACACATATGTAGGTCGAAGCGAGTCTGTGAGTCTCCAGTTTGTAACTGCATGGTTCTAAGGCACTCTTTTATCTGGGAGCCCGCATGGCTTTTTTAGGCCATGAAAGTGTCCCCCCAAATAGGCCAAAGCTCTGTCTGTCCTTCCTTTTCCTCACAGGTCGTTACTGAGTCCCACCTGAGCTTCCCGACTGCTCTTCCTCGTTGCCTGGAGAAGCACTCACTTTCTCCTTCATTTATTTAAATCTGACTATGCTCCAAGAGGGTGCCAGCCTTGGCCCTTGGTTACGCAACTCGTGTTGATGAACAGAGCAAAGTGGGGCTGCTTGAGAAGTCACCTCAGCCCGCCCCCCGGAGCTTCCGAGAGAGAAGGAAGGCTGAATATCTATGCGCTGCCGATCTGTGCAAAGTCAGGCGCAGCTACAGCACTGGTGGCGTTAAAGGCAAACATCAGGGCTAAAAGGAAACCGGGAGTCTTGAATTTGTTTCATGTTAGGGCACCTTATTTGTTTGCAGCAGAGTGAGCTGAGCCATATAGCAGAGGAGGGACTCGTTTTCCAGCATTGCGTAATAAGGATTTGGGTTCGAATAAAATGTAATTAAGTGAAAATCAACAACAAAAACAGAAGCATAACTGGGCTGCCTACCTCCAGCTCTTTTGGCTAATTGCAGGGTGAGTGCTAGTACCAGCCTTGCCCCTGCCCCTACACGATGAAGGAGCCCTGGTGGCACCGTGATTAAGCGCTCAGCTGCTACCAGAAAGAACGGTGGTTCAAACCAACCTAGTACCCACAAAAGTCAGACCTGGAGATATGCTTCCTTAAAGATTAAGGCCAAAGCCTATGAGCACTTCTACTCTGTCACAGGGGGTTGCTATGAGTCAAAAACAACTCCCTCGTTTCTCACAACAACTCCCACACTGGTGTGCACTCCTGGAGAGCAGTTCCTTTGTACTGCCAGTGCCCGCTGCCGGGTGAACCACAGAGTTCCTGCCTCACCGTGGAAAGATGGACACCCCGATGGACATCAGGGAGAGACCGAAAGGAGAAAACTCTTCCAGATCCGCCCCTCTCCTCTCGCCTTCCCAGGCACAGAAATCGAACCCTCCTCTTCAGTCTCCTCAGTGCTAATCACCTCTCCAAGCTTTTCCCGGGTTTTCCAGGAATTTCCCAATCTGGGGTTGCGGAAGAAAATGTGAGTCTCGTTGATTTGCTTCACGAGGAGACAATATACCTGTGCTCAGTACCGTGACTGTGGTAATTCAGACACGGCGTTTCATGAAATGCTTAGTGTAAAACTACGTGATTTACAGTCTTTGAAAAGTGAAAGGAAAAATAGTATCTCCCTCCCCACCCCCCTTACAAGAAGGCACACACTAGAATTAGAATCCAAACTCCATGTAGATTCCTGTTATTTCTCCCTGAACAGAGAGAAAGGACTCTGATCAGAGATCTCCTGGAAGAAGGAGCCCAAACCCAAACCATGGGCTGCCTGCCATCAAGTCGATCCTGATGCATCGTAACCTGTGAGACCGAGTAGAGCGGCCCCTGGCTTTCCAACGCTGGTTACAGTAGCTTGTTGGTTTGATTTTGATAGTTTTATTGGCAAATGCTTCACATGGTATGCAAATTTCATCATTCAGTCATATAAAGAAGAGTTGTGTAGTCATCACCCCAATCAATTTCAGAACTTTCTCTCCCTATTAACTCCCCATTTCCCCTTTTCCCTATCTGCACTGTGTCCTGGGTAACTGTTAATCCAGATACTGTCTCTGTAGATTTGCCTATTGTGGATTTCATTTACAGAAAGCCATACACCAAAAGTAAACACAACTAGAAAACACACACACACACACACACACACACACACACACACACACGGAAAAACCGCAATAGAAAAGAAACAAATGATTACAAATGGGATGAATTTTAAAATGGCTCAGCGGGAAATCAGATGATAAGATATTGCATTTGGACCTCACTGCATCGGCCAAAATCAACTCTACAATACCCTCCGTCGGCTAGCACGGCTCTTCGCATCCCCTAACCCATGTAGGGACCCGGGAAATTGACTTTGGCTTTCCCCTGTCATCTGTACCAGGTGTTCCCAATTTGAGCTCTGATACCATTCAGATTGCAACTCTTTATGGGAGTGGAAAGCCTTCTCTTTCTCTCCTACAGGTGCTGGGGGCTTCCAACCTCTGACCTTGTGGTTATTAGCCCAATCCCTGAGAAGTGGTCTCTTCTGTGATTCTGAAAGCTGCCTAGTCTGTTCACTCCCTCACGGAGAACCCATGTGCAATGACACCCAATGCTTCTGGTCCTAGGGCCAGCTATTGTGATCCATAGGGGTCACAGTGACTGATTTTCAGAAGAAGATCACTAGGCCTTCCTTCCTAGTCCATGTTAGCCTGGAAGCTCTGCTGAGCCTGGAAGCTCAGCAGGGGAGCAATGCAGAAGACTCCGCAGGCAGTCAGGAGGTAGCTGCATATGCAATGCCTTAGCCAGGAGGTTGAATACAAGTCTCCCACATGGGAGGTGAGAATTCTATCACCGCACTCTCATTCCCTTGGGACCTTGATTTCTTGAATTCAGTAGAAAAGGAAAACATTCCAGTGAGGAAGCTTTAGAGATTGGGTTTGCTTGAATTATATTTCAGGTCTGAGGATTTCATTACAGAGGTCGTGGTAGTGGGTTTCTTGAGAAGATTTGCGAAAGCAAAAAAGTAGCGCCGTGTTTTAAGAGTTCTGCTCCGGTGTTTTAGAGCCAGGTGTGTGCAAGTCCTGCTTATTACCACATATGTGACTTTAGCCAGCAAACTTAACTTTTCTGAGCCTTAATTACCTCATCCATAAAATGGGCACAATGATAGTACCTACCTCCTATGGTTATTATAGGACTGAAATGAGTTAAACCCAAATCTAAATTCACTGCCATTGAGTCAATGGTGACCCAGAACGACCCCCCTGTGGGTTTCCAAGAGGGAGTACCCAGGCCAGTCTTTCTCCCGCAGAGCTGCTGATGGTTTCAAACGGCCAACCTTGAGGATCCCAGCCCAATGCGCAAGCATCAGTACAATGCTTCATCTTTAGTCATTACATTTTATTGAGACCGAGCGCCGTGGCCTCAAGGGTCCTAAGACACCGGTCCACACTCAGTCGCATCAAACAGGCATCATGGATTTCCACAGATCTGTAGGCAGCCTCTGCTCAGCTGGGCTCTCGCTGGTATCTGCGGTTGGCCTTTGATTGGCTGGTGTAGGGCGGGATGCAGTGGGGGTGCCTCTGAGCCGCTTAATCTTTTCCTGAGTCCAGTGGATTTGTTCTTCTCATGGTGATGGAAAAGGCACTGGGCACACATGGAAACACTCAGTCCTCCCGAAGCCCCTGCTTATAACTAGCAGAGGATCGCATTTGTTTCACTCTATTGAATAAAGTGAATGTCAAAGAGGGTGGGAAAACACCTGTCCTCAGTGGGAAGGTACTGCCCATTACATGGCAATGGGCTGGGCTACAGAGAAGGCTGGAGAATTGATGCTAGTAATATAAGCTATCATTTAATCAATAAATATAACAACAACAACAACAAAACCCTGGCAACTCCACGTGTGTCAGAGTAGAACTGTTCCATAGAACTGGCTGTAATTTCGACAGCAGATCATCAGGTACCACTGAGAGAATTCAAATGCCAACCTTAAGGAGTATCCATCATTGGCACCAGGTAAGGCTCCCAAAACTACCCTGGCAACTCTTCTGATTACAATTTCACTGAGAAGTCTTGGAGAATCAGTGTTCCAATATTAGATCCTGATGTTACAATATTCGATCACGATGAGATCAGGATCCTGATGAGAATCAATGCTACAATATTAGATCCTGATCGTCAGCTGAGACACTGGGCATCACTTCCACACTCTGCCTGAGTAGGATAAACCTCATCACCCAGGCTCAGCGCTCAGACCAATTTCTATATATCTGGAGATTGAGGTGTGTGCAAGCATGCGTGGGCCTAATCGTCCGTAAAGTTGTCAGGCAACCTCCATGTCTGAGCAATGTTTCCAAAAGAACTCTTCTAGGACTGACTGCTTAGGATTCCCAACTTCGGACTTCATACTATTAGTGAACCCCATAGCTAGCACCGGCGAAGGATGCTCGGACATGGCAGGAGTTGACAAGGATTTCATCTTAGTTACCCAAGAGCTGGACCCAATCGCCAGCGGGGGAGGAGTCCGAAAGGAACAGTGTAGCCTGTTGCAGTTATAAAACTTTCCAACTCAGAGATCTTGTTTTCTCTTTTGCACGCTGGGCATGTTTCAAGAGAAATCCCCTTAAAGACAAAATGGTATTAAAATCCTTCATGTGGAAGGAACCCCGAGAGGAAAGCGCACACACGCTACCCCCCTGAGCCCGGATGCTAGCCTCTTTCCCCTCGCTAAAGGCAGTAGCTGGAAACACCCTGCATAATGGATGAGAAATTGCAAAGAGAACTCGGAGGCCTGTGCCATCTACCTACGTCTTCCTCCTGGCTCTCCCCAGCCCCAAACCTAACGACCGGTACCCTCTCAAACCCCTTGCTTCTGATATTTCAGGTGAGGTGCAGAGGAAAGAGCCACATTTTGTCAGGGGACTTTATCTCCGTGGGAGAAAGAGAAGTCTTTCTACTCCCATAAAGAGTGACAGTCTTGGAACCACACAGGGGTGGTTTTACCCTGTCCTATGGAGTCACTGTGAGTTGGTATTGACTTGATGGCGGTGAGCTGGTTTTTTTCAGTGACTGCCCAGTGTTTTTGATGGCAAGTCATGGGAAGAACACTTTATCAGTGACCTAGCATTCATATGTGTATGCACACAAACAACTAAAGCTAAAGTTTTATGAAACACCGTTTCCCCTTAATATATGTGACATACTTTGATACTTTCCAGTCTATTATGTTGAAAAAGTATGCTAGTGATGATCTGCTATAATTTCAAAAAGGCTTAGTGCCTGGTGAAGACATTTTGAAAAGCGCTAGCCTGGCTCATAAACGTGTCTTCACAGATAAAGGAGCTGGGGCTGACACTGGTGACCAGCAGATGCCATCTTGTAGATGCATCCGCATCACACCGATCCAAAGCAAGAAATTGGTGGCCATAAAGAAGGGCTGTGACTGGAAAGTGGCAGGACTGTGTGGTCTTCACTCAATTTCACTTCACTCAATTTAAGTGAAATGACTTAGCTGGGGAACGGTGTCTCCTGTAAGGCTCAGAAAGGATATTAAAGAGAAATTAATCCAGTGTTTCCCATGCTTTCTCAAATAAATAGATGCAGTGATACCTTGGTCGTTTAGTGGCTCCAAGTTCTAACTTTCCATTATTCAAGCAGCAAACTTAAAAACAAAAACAAAACCCAACTCTGCTGTGTTCATACCTTTGTTCGATAGTTGAGCCGAAAATCTGACTTGAAAAACTCCTATAGGCTAAGAGGGAGTCACGCATCCCGTCTCACCATCGACACAAAGGGATGATGGTTCAGGCTAAGTGCCACTCTCATTTAGAAGCATATAAAAGTGTGTTCTGGCATGTAGAGATCCACCAGTGTGCTTATTTTTGCACTTCATTTGTGTAAAATATCAGCACCAGGGTTCCAAAGAAAGTTAGTGATACCAGGAGTAAGCTCGGAGGAAAACTGTGAGAACCACAATCGAGTTAAACAAAGAAATTGAAAAAGTTGAATCAAGTCACCGCTTGTCTGACTTGGCAGTTAAACACAACATGACTAAGTAGACATCAGCTTTTTGGGGTGGGGTGGGGGGCTGTAATTAAGGTGGCTAGTGCACCGAAAGGTGTGAAATTGTTAACCACAAAACAAAGAACTCAGACCATGGAAGAGGTTGGAAAGTAACTGTGAGTTGGATACATCACAAACAACTTGATGGTGATAGTGTATCCAAGACGGTGATATTCAAGAAGGCCAAGAGCCTTCACAGTTATTTAAAGTGCTGGAAAAACAAATTTACAAGTGTAACTTTGAGCCTCAGAACCGATTGCTTGATGTGCCATAATTTCTTATAGGAAAAATATGTCAGTTCTCGAACTTTTCAGTGTTCGAACTCCAATGTGGAATACATTGAGTTCGACAACTGAGGTATCACTGTACTTAAGTTTAAAAGAAAAGGCAACTTAAACTAAAATATGCTACGAAATCAGATGCCATTATCCAATAAAAATACTCAAATGTGAAGCTATTGCTTGTCAGCCAATTCTCCGCTTAGGCTGCATACGTCTGAGTCAGTGTTTCCACCTCTCTAATCCTTCCCTAGGGATTCCTGGTGGCACGGTGGGTGAAGCATCAGGCTGCTAACTGAAATGCTAGCACTTCACACGCACCAGTTTCTCCATAGAATAAAGATGGACAGCCTACTTCCATAAATACGTACAGCCTAGGCGCCCGTATGGGCCGTGGGCTTGAATTTGGTTTGAGCCCTTCTCTGACCTTCTCTGAGTTTGGCCACCCCCCAGGGGCCTCAGTGCTCCCCTGAAATATCCTTTGAGTTTGGGGAACAAAAAATATGCCTGAAGGTCTGCAGGGTGTATGTGGCAAATTCTCATAGGAGAGCCCTTGCTACACTTAAAGAATGAGCAGAGCACTGTGGTAATGGGAAAAAAAAAAAACCCTTGGTTCAACTTCTGTAGCCTTTTTCTCACTAATGCAGTTAAAAAAAATTTTTTTTAACTAATGCAGTTTTTAAAAAAAAACTACTGCATTAAAAAAAACAACGAATGCAGTTTTAAAAAAAATTTTCTTCATAAGGACCCATGGTCATCCGGTATCATTTGAGGACATCATAAAGATTACCCCTTAGAAATTCAATAGTCACCAAAGCGCCACTCCCCTGCTCATCTTTGAGGTCATCCCAGACACTAGTAAACATTTGATCCATGCCATTGGGGTCTCTTGGCGCGAGGCAGCATGCCTATAAACCTCTTCCAGTGCGTTGCCTCCATGATTTGGGAAGATGTCCACTTGAGTGTGTTAAAAGAATTTTCCCCCAAAACACAAAAAATATTCTTTCAGGATACCCTACAGCAACTAAGGCAAGCAGATCACTGCCAGAACATGTTTATCGTCCACTACTGGCAGTAGATAGATGCATAAAGCTGTAGTGTTTAGAATAAACCAGGTATGTGTGAACTGGAATCCTAGTAGAACTACTTTCTGACTGACTTTTGTACCCACACTTGCAAGTGGCTGATCTGTGTCTCCGAAGCCCTGGTGGCATAGTGGGCTAAGCGTCACACTGCTAACCACAAGGTCAGCAGTTGGAACCCAACTGCCATCCCTCCGGGAAAAGATGAGGCTTTAGCCTTGGAAACCACCAGGACAGCTCCACTCTCCTAGAGGGTGACTTTAAGTCAAAATTGGCACAAGGGCAGTGGGTTTGTGTTGGTTTTGTCTCTGCCCCTCACTAAATGTGGCTGTAATGATAAGATGGGGTGATGCCTGGTCTCTCCACATCCTCACCCACCATAAAAAAGATCAAAGCATGGCAGGGCCCCACTGTGCGGGTGGGGAGGGGGGCTGGGGGAGTCTGCTGGTTGAGTCCTGTTCTGCACCAAACAGGCAGAATCAATGTATGGGCCTAACACAGCGTCATAGGTGCTCTTCAAAGGCCTCCACAGAAGGTAAGTAAAAGGCTGACCCAGGAGCTGTCCTCTTAGAGGCAAGCAGTCCAAGGCCCCCCACAGAAGACGCCTGTTCCTGATGGTGTTTATAAAGGCCAGGCCCCGGCTTGAGCGAGGCTAGAGGCAAGCAGACACACGGTGCATGCGTCTTTGCTAAACCTGAGCTCTGAAGGACATGGAAACATAGGAAGAGCCAAATCCCATGTTTAAGTAGTTTGTTTAAGAGAGGAAACTGGGCTCAGCAAGGGACTACCACCCTGGCTTTCGCCTGGGTGAGTTTTCCTTCTCTGGGATTTCCTGTTCCTTTTCTCCGGGTTTCTCTCTATTGATTATTTCCTGGCAGTTGGAAGCCATCAGCTCCGTGGTTAAAGAAAGCCCTACCCAGGACTTAGGCTGAGCTGCTAAAATATCCACTGCTGCTAAATCGTGTGTCCCCCACCACCAGGCTTAGATGATACAAGCTCCCAGTCCCGGTCGGTCAATCTGTGGTTACAATGGAAAGAGAGACCCAACTAAGAGATGGGATTTAGACAGAAGCACCACAACAATACAGGACAGGGGCGGGGCTGCTGGGGGTGGGGGTGGGGTGGGGAATTGCTAGCCCAAGGACTTCTCTAGTTAGTGGCTATGGGGTTAGAGGGGAAATAAAAGCTCTTAAGGAATTTACCAAAAAGTTAACCCCAAAGTCTTCCTAATGCAATGGTCTTTAACCAAAGTTAAATTTTAACCATTTAAAAATACAGAAATCATCTAGCATACACTATCTTTGCGGAGCTGGGCGTGCAAGAAGAGAACAATGGGCTGGGATTTAGAGAATTTACTTAGTGCTGAAATTCCGGGATGTTTGTGTTGATCTGGGCCTGGCTCTTGTTACTGTTTAGCTCTTTATCTAACTCTTTCTCTTGCCATTAGAGTCCAGAGGACATCCTTATTTTTATTAGTCATTTTTACAGTTGTCATTTTTTGCCCCCTTTCATCAGCTAGGGCTGGTTAGATTAGCAGTCCTTTGCAGAGTTGAAAATATTGGTAGGCCCCAATGGTCCTGTTTTGTTTATTCTAATGGAGCAGGCTTTGATCTAAACATATTTCCTGGGGTCTGGACGAGATGACCTAATTCCTGTCTTATCCACTCTCTGTGAATCTCAGATTGCACTTTGCTTGTGGAGTCCTTTGAAATTCACTTTACATTTTTTCCCACTTTGTTACCTACCCCCTCTGACATGTTTCATCTGGGGAGGGGGGTTATAGAATGCAACCCCTATTAAAGACTCCTGGGCTTTATTTTTCTAACAGGACTGCTAAGTTTTAACAGAGTGAGAGCAATACTTTATTCTTTTAAGTTCTCTCATTCTTGACATTCACAATACGCCCCAAACAATGCGCAAATAATCTGCTGCTGGAAATTTAGCTGCACGGCAAATCATTTAGGGTTTGCTATTTGAACATTTTACCCAAATTAAAAAAAAAAATCGATCTCCCTCACCGCCCCCACCCTGAAAAAAAGTCATTTGAATAAACCTGGCCACTGAGGATAGAGATTTGAAAACCTGAAGCACAGATTTAGCGTTAGAAGTCTCCTAATTGATTGGTCTGCCCCCTTCCCCCTCCCCCTATTTTCCTCCCAGGTCCCTTCAGACACCAAACGGCCTTTCTCAGTATATTTTCCAGAGAGAAGGGTGGTGGGGGAAAGCACGCGCATAAAGGAAAGTAGACGAAAGACACAGGAGACGGAAAGAGAACGAGGGAATGACAACCACACAGCGAGACAGAAAGGAAGGACATTTTTAAAAGTCTAGTTACTCCCAAACGGGAAAACAAGCTATTAGGATTTAATTTTGAGGGCTGGGCACAAAGGCCTTTCTTTGCCCGGTTGGTTGTATTTCTCTCTCCCTCTTTGGTTAAACAATGTACCCTTTAAAAAAGTAAATGTGGAAATGTCACCCAAATCATTCTTTTTGGCTAAAGCATTTTTTTTTAAACTTGGCATCACCGCCTCCTACATTAGGTCCAGCGTGGGTCCCAAAGGACCGCGAAGGCCCTCAAGTTCCAGACGCTGAAAGCAATGGCAAATAAGTGAGGTGTGTGTGTGTGTGTGTGTGTGTGTGTGTGGGCGGGGGGGGGGGGCCGTGGAGGTGGGGTGGGATGCAAGGTGGGGCGCGCCCACCACCTCAGCTTTAAAATAAAGACGTTGCTTTATAAATGTCAATCAGCCAGCTGAACCGAAGGCTAAGTTGGTTATCCCACAGCAGCTGGGGGGACGCGGAGCTCGGGGCGACTTCTTGTTTGGGAAATGGATGGGAAGAGGAATGGGCAGGTAAAGATCAATAGATGAGAAAGATGGTCGATCAATAGATGGATAGACAAGAACAAAAGGGCAGGGGTGTGGGGGGCGAAGGCAGAGGGACCGAGACTGAGCCAGGTTCCGAGGAGCCAGCCGACCTTTTCCTAAGTAAGACCTTCGGTGGTCCAGGAATTCGTTCTAAACGAAAAGCTACTTCGGTTGCCCTGAACTCACTTTCCAAAAAACGCGCAGAAGAGGCGGCTGGCGCTGGACATTGAGGGGGGGTGGGGGAGGCGGTAAAGGCAAAGCTGCCCGTGTGGCCGCCCACCCGCGATGCCTGCGATGCTGTGACTCCCGCACCCGCGGGCCCAGAGGGAGTCCCGTAAGCTCCGGTGCAGCTCAGGCCGAGCCGGGGCGGGGCGGCCTGGCTGGGCATCCAGGGGTCTCGTGGGGTGGGCCCAGCTGGGGTGTGTCGTCCTTCCGGGAAACCACTGGGCCCCTGGGGCCAGGGACAGCAAAGCGCTGGAGCTGGGGTGCGGGGTGGGGACTCGGTGGAAGCCGGTCCCCCTGTTACAGGCAGCCGAACACCACCCTGCCAGACCTGTCCCCCAGGGGACTGGGGACTGGGCACTGCCCCCAGACCCATCCCAGGGGACTAGGCACTGCCCAAAGCACCAGGACCCCAAACTTAGCAACACAGGGGAGCGCCCCTCGGCCGTGGGAAGGTCCCCTTTGGTCCGTGTGGAACAGGAGCACTGGCCCAGGAGTCTAGTCTGCCTTCCGGCTCCCCCCTCTACCCAACCCGGGAGAAAGGGGCTCTTTCCTGGGGCAAAGTGAACTGAGGAAAGCCAGGTCTCTCCTTCAGCGGTCAGAGATGCTTCACAATCCCCACCCTCGCCCTAATCTGATGTAGGGGGCACTTCCCTAGCCCCTGCAGTGTGGGACTGCACCTCCTGGCCTGTCCTAAGGCAGGGTTCAAGGTTTAAAGACACTGGCTCATCTCTGAGGCCCTCTGCAAAGCGGTGGCACTTCATCCTTACCTGGCAAGCCTCTCTGATAATCATAAAAATAAAAAGCCCCCTCCCCTCTCTAGATACAACGTAAAACTGTCTGCTCCAAAAGAGTGCTCAGGGGGGAATATGGCTCCTGCTAGAACAAAAAGGGAGAATTTGGTTGAAGTTTGGGCATGAAATCTTCCAGTTGACCCTAAAGATGGTTGTGTTTCTTTCAAATCTGCATAAGCATCGAAAAGTCTAGAAACTTAATTAAAGAATATGCTGTCCTCTGGGTTGAGGTCGTTTGAGTGTAGCTTCTATGAGCCCCCACACCCCCTCCGGGGATAACTTTCTAGCCTAGCTGCTAGCAAGGCATAACACAAATGGGACTAAGTCATGTGAGGGAAAGCGGTGCAGTTGGATGAAATTCAAGTCTAAGGAGTGCAAATGCCTGGCCTAGGAAAACTAACCTGGTCAACCACGACCTTTTCTTTTTTCTTGGTAGAAGGGAATCCGAGAATGGAGGTTCCGTCAAATATATTTCCCCAAGGAACGGATTTAAAAAAAAAAAAACTGTGACACCCAATGATCCTATACGACAGGTTAGAAAATCTCTTTTTTTTTTTCTTCCTGCAGAGCAGTTGGTAGTTTTGAACTGACATTGCTGTTAGCAGGCCACCCACACCATACCTGTGCAATCTTGTTCCTGTTAAACCTTTTCCAATTTCCTATTGAGAGACAAATAGAGATGGTATCAGATAGGCTGATGTCAAACTCGTCTGATAAGACAATTTACTGGAACCTATGGAAATGTTCAAAATATATTCAAGGACGTGGCTAAAAAGAAATGCACTCTAAAATCACAGACACGGTGCTTTGTTTTATCTGTTGCAAAAAATGTATTTGATTACTTAAGTAAAATTACAGTACCTCTGTTGTTAGTATTAAATGTTAAAGAAATGGGATTTCCCCCCCTTTATTTTCAACTTTCTAAGAAAGTGCATGTAACAGTCCAATTGTTTTTCTTCCATACCTAATACAAAATAAGCCAACATTCTATCTGCTTTCTTGACCAGGAAGAAGCTTTCGCTCTTGTAAGGAACATATGTACATTTGAATGAAAGTGATATTTCTTATTTGTATGTATGTACAAGAGCATCTCCGTTTTCTCCACCGAAGGTTGTTCAAGATGCTATACTTAGCAGCAGTGTGAAATTCCAGCACACAGTTTCTATTCTGAATATACCCACAAGGCAAAATGTTACGTCTCAGTTTCAACTACCAAAACAACACTTGTAAATTTCTCTAAAGATCTCTGCGTGCTTATTACTGTACAGAAACTTATTAACATTAAAGACGACTCAAGTAAAATGCACAATACAAATAGCAGTTCAAAACGGAAATGGTTAAATCTACCCCCCCAAAAAAGTTGAATTTAGAATCAAAATTTAAAAACAAAACAAAAACAAAAACTTGAACCTTTCAGAGAACCACTCTGTTCAGTCTGTACTTGTAATCCTTGGAATTTGCTTTGTGAGATTAGACAATGTGTTTGCTGATAAAATTTTCCAGCAGGATTAAAGTATACATTTATATACAGTCTTTATTAGAGATCTAATGCATCACGGAGGCATTGCATCAACACCAGATTCATATTAAACTGGATATAGAAAATAAGTTAATGCCAGATTAAGACCGCCTAGCAGGGCAACTTGCAATGGCCATAAATGTTACAGCAAGTTTACAACACTCTAGTCAATTAGTATTTAGTTCCAAATACAGAAGACCAAAGTTAACTCTTGCATTCTCTTTGCAAAGCAAGGTTATTATCACTAATAAATAGCTTTCTTAGAACTCTAGAAGTTGAACAAGGTACAAAAGAGTGTCTTCGTAATGTTGTAGTTCATAAATCTAGGGGACCGGCGGGCAAGGGGTGGGACAAGGAAGGAGGTGGCGGCAAATGGAGGTCGGATCAGTCATTTTAACTCGTAACGATCTCTTTGTTGTCCTCCACGAAGCGGGTGAAGTGGAAGTTGGTTCTGTTCTCACTGCTTGCCATTTTTTCCAGGCCGGCCAGCGGAGCACTCGGCTCTGAGTTGTGGAGCTTCTCCAGATTTCCCGTCAGCCCACTAATAGGTGAGCTGCTGCCGCTGCCAAGGCTTCCAGGAATTGGAGGGATGCCACCATTCTGAATGACGGAGATCTCGTTGGCCTTCATGGCGAGCCCATTGGACAGCGCTGCTGCATATTGATTCCAAAAACCGGAAGGATCCCCACTTCCTGACCTTGCTGCCAAATCCTTCTGGAACATTTCTGGGAACTTGACTGAATTGCCTCCTAGAAATGTCATGGGACCATCCACAGAGAGTCGCCGACCACGTCGTGCCGGGGTGCTATTCCACATGTGAGTGCCCATGTGTACCTGAGATGCAGGGAGAGAGGAAGGAAAGGGGGGAGGGGGGGAGGAAGAGGGAGAGAAGCTTAATAGTTTAATCCGTCTCATCTCATATCTCAACACTCAACAAAGCAAGTGGCCTAAATGTCTAGTCTTATTATGTGACAGACAGTGGAAAAGGTAACAGAAACCATCCACTCCTGCTGACTGGTAATAACGTGTTCGCTCTCTGCAGCCCTGGGCCGGCTTGCTTCTTCCTGAGCAAAGATGCCTTGCTTACTCTGCTTTTATTACCTGTATTTAGCTTATAATGGCCTCAAGCAAGCCAGTCAGTAGCAGATCGCTCCTTTCAGGGTTGGAATTATTATGTCCACTCTCATTGCAATGGTAAGTATTGTATCTGACACCCTTTACCCTATACATGTTCTTTTCAGGTGGGAAGAAAGTTCCCATCACTGATTGCCCATTGGAGGACCCGTGTATGGCAAGAAAAACCAGAAAGTAATTATTCATCTTGCATTACTGCCAGCAATCTCTGGAGAAATACCCTGTCAACAGAAAAAAATGTACACAGTGAGAGCGTCCAACTGTTGCTCGATTTCCAACACCTAGCAGTAGGAAATGTTATAGAATCAGTTATCATCATACCCATTAGCTGGGTAGAGCCGTTATTTATTTATTTTTTAGAGAAACAAGCCGTGTTGCAGAGTTATGAAAAATGGATGTACATGACCAAGAGCACTGTAATTATTAAGTGATATGGGCAACACATAGGCCTCATGGAGGTCTTTAATCAATACCCCATGGCAGCGCCAGGGCTGTCTTATTTAGTAGGTAAAGCAATTTATTTGGTGCACTTAGCACGACAACAGGGACTGTCGCCACATTGCTGGCGTGCCAAATGCTTTCATGCCCTCTGACATTCAGCAACCGCAACCCGCGCTCCTGCCTGGCACGATCCTGCAGCTCACAGGTACCCACACGTCTCCGCCACCAGCAACACCAGGCAGGTTCCTGTGCAGGAACTCTGCCTGAATATCTGGGGTGGTGACACGCAGAGCATGCATTACCAATCAAGGGTAGTGAGGGAGAGGGATGGCCCCAGGTGTGGGGCAGATGGAGTGATGTACCTTAAGATTGCCTTTTGTCGTGAAAGCTCTTCCACAAATCGTGCAAGCAAAGGGCTTCTCTCCGGTGTGAGTTCTCTCGTGAATCTGTAGGGCACTCGACGAAGAGAAGGTTTTGCCACACGTGTTGCAGTAGTGTTGTTTCGGGGTTCTCCTGGGCAGAGTTGGGAGCAGAACTGGGGACGTGGCAGAGGATGGCAGAGACCCGGGTGGGACGTGACTGCTGGGGGTGTCCTTACTGTCCTGAGGAGAAACATGCACAAAGCCATTGACTTCTGTCTTGATAAGAGATGACAGTGAGTTGGTGGGAATCACTGCAGAGTTCTGATTGGGGCCAAGGTTGGAACTGGGCTCAAAGAGTTGTGACGGTAGATCTCGCATCTGATGTGTCAACATGTGCTGCTTCAAGTTACCCTTTGTGGAAAAGCCACGATTGCAAACTGTGCAAATGAAAGGTCTCTCTTTGGTATGACTTCTATAGTGAATGTCCAAGGCACTCTGACAGGCAAATGTCTTGCCACAAATGTCACAAGCAGTGTTTTTAAATTTACCCCGGTCTCTGAAAGGGAAGAGGATGCCCAGAGAATCTTCTTTGATGATTTTCTCTGCCTGACTGGAAGTCAAATCCAAAGCCCCACCATTCACTGGCGTGGGAGACAACCCATTGGCAAACTCACTTGGTAATGCTCTCTGAGATTTCTCCTCCATGCTGGGTGACTTGTGGAACTCCTGGGTGCTGTTGGATGGGGAGAGAGCCTGCATGGAAGAGGTAGACTCTGAAATGGCTGGACTCCCAGCACTTTGGCTTTCCACGTCACCACCTACTGACGATGAGTCATTGGTCAGGACGTCCCCCTCTATGGAACCATTCTCCACTGCCTTCAGGCTGGCCTGCAACTGCTCTGCCAGGCCAGTATTGATCATCTTCATCTGGTTTTCCAAAGCAGCGATGCTCGACATTTCTAGGGGCAAAGGTGAGGAGGACAAGCTGTCCTGGGACGCGTCCGCGGACTTGGGTGTATCGGGGATGCTGCCCTCGGGACAATCTTCCATGTTTTCGTCAGAGAAGTTGTCGAGATCATCAAAATGCTTCTCGTCGAAGGAGCCGGTATCCGACTCCATGGACTCAGGATAGCTCTCAGTGATGGGAGTGTTGGGGATCTGGCCTCCCATGTGCATTCGGATGTGCTGCTGCAGGACCACAGCATTGGTGAACTTCTTCTGGCAGATGGGGCAGGAATGCTGGACTCGGAGTGGGGGCATAGCCCGGTGGACACTATAGTGAGTCTTCAGATTCCCTTTCGTGGTGAAAGCCCGGCCACAGATTTTACACTTAAAGGGCCTCTCGCCAGTGTGCGTCCGGTAGTGCATTTTCAAGGCGCTCTGACAGCTGAGGACACGGTGGCAGATGACGCACTCGTTGGGGTCACTTGCCTTCTTGTCAATGTTCTCCACCAGTTGCTGCAGCTTGGACGTCTCGGAGGCCTGGCCCGAGTCCAAAAGCCCTCCGAAAGGAAACTTTGTCTTGAACTGCTCTGACATGAGTGGCAACAGTGGGTTGGTGAAGGTGGCAACATTGCCTGGGCCAGGGTCCCCAGCGGGGGAGCTCAGCGAGCTGTTGCTTGCTGTCAGGATTGAACCAGTGACCACGCTGTTTTCTTCAGCTTTGCCACTGGAGGGTAGCAAAGTGGACCCTTCAGCTTCCTCAGGGAGCCCAGCTGGGGTTCTTGCGGCCAGCTCAGGGAACCCAGAGTCACTTTTGACTGAGGCTGGGGGGCTGGCAGCAGAATGGCTGATGGGAATGGGGGCTGGCTCCTCTGTCTTGATGAACGGTGTAAGGCTCGGGAGGGTCGGGGGTAATGGTAAGCCAACAGAAGTCGTCAGAGTGGGCAGGACTGGTTTGGTGTCTAGCCAGCTGGTGACTGGCTTCTCGGGCGGGATGGACATGCCATACGGAATGCCGGTACTCGTGGGAATATTGTCCAAATGCTCAGGCACAGGGTATGGGTTCATCTGGATGTGAGGGTATTTCTCTTTGTGGCGCTGAAAGTGGACTTTGAGGTTTCCCTTCGTGGAGAACCTGTTCCCACAGATGTTGCATTTGAATGGTCTTTCTCCAGTATGAGAACGCAAGTGGATCTGCAAGGCACTGTCACTCCCAAAGACCTTCGCACAGAACCTGCACTTGTGTTTGAAGAACGCCTCATCCGAAGTACTTTTTGCTTCAAAAGCAGTGACATTTGGTGGCTTGCTTTTTCTTTGCTGGGCCAAGGCAGACAAGGCATTTAAGTCCTCCACAGTTGTTCCAATGTTGGGCAAAGGGCTGGGGAACACCGAGTTAGCAGGGGCCGGCTGAGGTAGAAGTGGATTCGATGCAGGGCTTAATAAACTGCTTATTGCAAAGGCTGGTGAGGATGACGCTGAGACTGCTGGGTTGCTGACGTGGGAGGGCCCAGCACTGGAAGCTACTTTTTCTGAGGAGGGGGTGGTCACTGCCGCCGCCAGTATGTTGCCATTGGGAGAAGAGCCACTGTTGGATGGGCCGATCGTGTTGCCAGAAGCGCTCTGAGGTAGCTGAATTGGGGGTAGCTGTTTCACACCACTGATACTGGCAGATTGGCTAGCGAGGCTCTGTGCTAATCCAGCTGCTGCCGCCAGCTGCTGAGATAAATGGGAACTTAGCGTGGACAAGGGGTTGGCAGATGTTCGTAAAGTACCTTGAGAAGGACTGGATGATGTTGGCAAGTCTGCATTCTGTGAAGCCAACAGCAGTATTTGGTGCCGAATCTGTTCGATCAGCTGCAGCTGGTGGATCTGCTGCTGCTGCAGGGCTAGGAGCTGCTCCATGAGGGCCGGGATGGCCGGTTTTCCTCCAGAGGCCCCGCTGCACCTCGCTTCCTGGGAGAACTGGGCCACTGCCACCTTGGTGCTCTGGAGGTTCTCGATGATGACGTTACTGTTGATCACGGAGAAATTGCCCAGTGTTGTCAGGTCCCCGAGTTGAGGTAGAGAGGTTGTGATGGCTGAGGTACCTGTGGAGGGGCTACCCTTGCAGCTTGGGGTGCTACTGCTGTGGCTGCCGCTGGGAGCGCTGCTGCCGCTTTTGTTAGCAGCTGGGGCTTCCACCTCCATGGACTCTTCCCTGTCAAGCCCGTTGTGTTCTGCAAGGTCACTGCAGTCTCCTTGATCTGTTTTGTTAACTGGGTCGTTCACTTGTTCATCAGGATTATCCGTAGGGGGACTAGGGGAAAAAGTTTCAGGAGGGGCAGGAGGATTTTCATTTATGATTAAAACTAATTGCTTTTTAGTACAGTTCTTCTTGTGGAGCAGGAGATCTGACAATTCAAAGAACTCAGCACAGCACCTGCCACAGACGTGGGCATCCTTGTTCTTAGTGGTTCGATTTGGTTGACCCTTCTCTGTGTCTCCTACAAACATCAAAAGGCACAGCGTTAGAGAGGGAGACTGCACGGAGTCGTCTATGACTTAAAAAAACAGTTCATTAATTGTTTTCTACTCAAGAAGTTCAAAACGTTAGCCCCAGAAAAACAATCAATATTGCCCAAGACATTCATAATTCATTTCTAAAGACTGGAGGAATGCCTAGCAATCTGCTGTCTTCAAGAGTCATGGCCGTCAGATAATCCATCAAAATATAAAATACTATGAACCCCAGACATTGGTGCATAATGAAATTCCATAGCAAAATATTGATTTCCAATATTTTATACACCTTCTTGTCGACTTGTCCAGAGAGTGTCCGGCAACCATTCTGAGGACTCATTAGGCTCTTACGTTTCTGTCAACCTTATTCATTTTCAACTGATTCAAAGATAGTGGTGACAGTTTGTTCTGTCACTAAACTAATTTGTAGTCATTCAAGTTCCAATCAGTTGTTGACAAGGGTGGGGGTTGGGGGAGTGCATATCACCAAACTGTAGGCTGACCATTTGGAAATTATCTTCAAGCACCCCCCCACCCCCTGCCCCAACCTGGAACCTGAAGGAGGGCTGAGCCAGGATGAACGCACTTTGGCCACATCAGTAGCAATTCCTCCAAGGCCATTCCGGGACCCAGCTGAATATACAAGGGAAAGCAACACATGCACAATGGCAAGAAGCACTGTCATGCTAACCCCTTACCAGGCCTGCCTGGGACCGATATATCACCCCCTGGCATGTTTATTTTTAAAATTAAAGAATGCAACCCAGACTACCATTCCACAAACCGAGGAATATATGCCAGTATGTTCCAAATAGCAACATTACCACTCGAAATATTTCATCAAAAGTGTTCTGTAGATCTATAAAAATAGGCCTAAGATTTACATTTCTGATTAAACATCAACTCAAAGAGAGATGTGCAGTTTACGAGGAAGCCCTCCCATTCCATAAGAAATGATTCTTGGTTTAGAGTTTGGAAATGCTCTGCAATTCTCCTTATCTGAATGCCTTTAAAAACAGTTTGCTTTTAACTGTTATCAATTGTTTAACAGATTGTCCTAAACCTTTCATTATAAAACTCCCTTTATTTCATGTTTGTTTCCACTGGTTGCTCAGATTTCTTCTCACTCAGAGCCATTTGTAAATTAAACATAAAAATCTCCAACTCCAGGCTAACATCCTATTCAAAGACAGGATGGCGTCCCATTGTTTGCCCAGCATGGGGACACCAACTTCTGTTGTACAAATGGTGTGTGGTCATCTTAGAAGGCTGTGGAAAAAAAAAAAACTGTTTAATTCAAGGATTACCTCCCTGCATGCCTTTTTTTTTTTTTTTTCCAGTACTGACTCAGAGAATAGGTAGTTTCCATGACTTCCAAATTGAATCTCTCAGAAAACTTGCAGGGCAAAAGAAAGTAATTGCAGATATGAATGAAATGCACAATCAAAATGCGGCTTTTTTTGGGGAAATTTAGAGTCAAGTCAAAAGATCTATTATCCATTTGCCTTTTTGTAGTAAACATCAAAACTGCCTAAGTGATTTTGCATGCTGGAAAATGATCATTAATACCTAAATACTAACTTCTGAAAATGCCTCAAATCTGTTGGCTCTGAGCGATGACAAAGTTGACCAGGACCCTTAACAATACAGCATACTTACTTTTATTCCCTGGGTGCGTGGCTGGAGCAGTTAATCTTAACAGCTTTCCTAATACTGCTTTTTTTAAAATCTCCAAGCAGGTATAGTGCACAATAAATTGATAGTAACAAACAAATCTTTGTTTCAGCCAAAAATACCAATAATGAATGATTCAGTTTTAATTTAATGTTTAATCATCTAAATTGGCGCTGGATTCCTATGCACATCCAAGGTTCTATTTCAAGTGCTTTCTGTCTCCCTCTCAACCTTAAAATTGCACAAACAAAATATTAAACAAAATTCACTAAAGTTATGTTGCTTAACTTGGGACAAAAATAATGTGACAAAAATTCTGTTTAAAGCTTCTTATTTTGACAGCCAATTTTAAATGATGCATCCATTTCAGATGCTTATTTTAAACTAGGAAATGCAATTCCTAATATATTCAACAGAAATGTTATTTCTTTCTCTTTGCACATTTCCATATGTAATGGTTATGTTTCCATCTACTTTTACAGCCAATTATGAAGGAACAAAAGCTATTCTGTTTGTTCACACATTTTCAACAAAATGCATTAAAACTATTATGTCAGCATGTTCTATTAAGCTCTGCATTCAGTGGAAAATACTTTTCAACCAGCTCACATTTATCAAAACATAAAGCCACTTTAAAACACAGTTTTGCTTGGTCAGCTGGGCTTAGACAAATAATGACAGATTCAGAACTAAATAACCAGCCAGGGAAATCAGAAAACTGACTCCGTCAATTGTACACATTACAATATAGTTGCTTCAAATATTTAGCACATCTGTGCTCACGATTAAAGGGCATTTTAATTCTTTATAACTTTCGAATACCTGATCGTCTCATAAATAGGGACAAAATGAAAGGCAGGTAACGTCATAGGACTTAGCGGATTCTGACTTTCCCATCTGAACATTCTGCATTTGGGTGCCTAACAAGCCTGTTTGCTTCTAAGACAAAGACTGTTTAGAAGTTGTCCATATTTTAGCTTAGCTTTTTCAAAACATTAAACATTTTAAGAAGTGGCTATTTGATCTCACTCTAGAGTCAATTAATTTAATTTCCTGATGTTTATGAACATCAAAAAAAAATCCTGATATCTATTTCGGTTGATTTCAAAAGCAGGTGTCACTACAATATAATTGACTGTCACTGTTCTTAACTTTAAATTTATCTGCATTCTGAGAAGAATTCCAATGAAAAAGCTTGGGGGGGGGGCAAACATGAGGTCTAGTCTGAATGCTTTAATTACCATAGAGACGATTATAAATTGTGGAGTTGTAGTATGATGCAGACCTCCCCCCCGCCAAAAAAAAAAAAAACCAGAAACCACCAGAAAGCAAAAACATTACATGTCTGCTATTTTGTACCCAACTCAATAATCTGTTAAAAAAGGATGATAACTGGGGACCCCCTTATGATAAATACAGTTGCTTTGCTCCCTTGCATCATGTGGAAAATAACAATCAGTTCGTTTTCCATGCAGTTTGCATGCAAATTAAAGAAATTTTGTAATCCTGGTCAGATGGAAAAAATTTTAAAGTAATTTCTAAACACACACACACACACACACACACGATAGTTTAAATATTTTAAGGTGGTTTGTTTTTTTAAATTTTAAAGGGGTGCTCTTATAGCTCCACCAAGTTTATTCTCAAATTCCAGATGTTTTTATTTTATTTGGGTGCTTGATGCCTACATCACATTTGTTGGTTTTTCATCATCTGAGTCGAACACTGCAGAATCGGAAACAGAAAACTGAAGTATTCTGGCACATTTGACTACTGAGAAAATAGAAATAAAACTATGCCCCACACAGAAATGTTTAGCTAGGTAGGAAAATGACACGAAACCAAACCAAACCTACTCTACTGCATTTAGTTTTCTTCTTAGAAGCTTCTCAGAAAATATTCCGTTTTACTTCACGTTATCTGAAGCTCGCGCTACCATTTTAAAGCAGAACCTTTCACAATTGTGAGTTTGGAGCTTGTCATTTTCATAGGCTATTCCTGCCTGTAGATCTGTTTGGAAAGGTTCTCACAATCTTTTCTGATTGCCTAATCATTATCTTGCTTCTCTTCTTCTTCTTCTTCTTTTTTGCATAGATCTGGTAAAAGCCTGAATCTGAACGTCCAATCTAAGATTGCAAAGACATTTAAGATATTGCAATGCATGCCGTGCATATTTCCTGTTAAGTTGAAAGTTTCTTCTATCTGATATGTAATTCACAAATGTATTGGCACCTTCAAGTTCTCTCAGTGTTCTAACCAAGAATAGTATATTCTTGAGTTGAAGAATTCAAGTGAGATTTCTGCAAAAATAACCATCCAGACAAGGCACTGCTTTTAAATGTACACAAGAAGCGAAAGGGGGGAAACGCCGTCCACATAGATGAATCAGACTGAACACTAGATGGGGTTCCGGTTGCAAAGGCTCCTTCAAAAACTTCTTTGTGGCTTTCCTATTCCAGTGACACGGAAAAGAGAGACTCCTTAAGGCAAGATCTAAACTTTGACTACATAAACATTGGCAAAGGCACAAGAAACTAAATCCCTGTTGTTTGAGGGTAAAGCTGAGCTATGGGAACTACCTGTCAATCTTCCCCTTTGGGGGTCTGGCATCTGAGGGTGACAGGGGAATAAGGTTAGGAAAAGAAGCCAAGCTGATAAGGTGAAACTAAAATAAACTACCAACTTCCTGCTAAGTGACTAGCAAGACTCAATTTGGGGGTCACTGGGAAGATACTGAAGGACATATTATGATCTGGACCTTGTCACCTTGTATGGAAGGAGGCTAGCAAAGGTTAAAACAGCTCAACACATCTAGGTTTTTTAAAGCCCGACACAAACTTTCTTTCTTTTGCAGGGGAGGGTGTTGGTTCTGAGGTTAGCTAACTATCTCCTCAGTTTAACTGCTCCACGTTTTGGAAGAGGTGGCTAGCTGCCCCAGTATGGCTTGGAAAAACACAGTGAAGATTGTAAAAAGGAATATGCTGTTTGTTACAGAGATTGGCTATTAACAATCTCAAAACAACTTACCTACTAGTTCCCTATTTCTTCCCCAGATACCTAGTAGTAAGAGTGCCATGTTAAAACGTGGGGTTCTGCCTTCCAAAAGGACTTTTGTTGGTGAAGTTGAAAGAAGTAAAACAAAGCCCTCAAAGAATAACCTATAAATTGACACTTGTGTTCATTAACCATAGGAGAACTTGATGTAAAATAAGCTGGAAAACATTCAGGATCCCAAATTCATTCTTCCATTCACTGTCTCACACTTCAGTTAGGACTTTGCTGATTTGTTTGTTTGTTTTTCAACATTTGAGGATGTATGAGCAGCCACCCCCCACCCCCACCGCATTTCTCATCCAGAATCTTCCATTACACTACAAACTTCAACTCAAAATAGGACTGTTTAAACATAAATTCTTTCCAACAGCCTTATCATGCAGGTGTCGGTTTTTCAAAAAAAGCAATTAATTATAGCTCTTTCTAACCTTTTGGGCCCAGAAATCAATGTATTGCCATTTAACTGCTCAGAATGAATAAATTACTTTGATGAATAATAGAATTTCACTATTAAAATACATAAGGGGAATTTTTAAAGATTCTTTATACGACAAAGGCAATGTTTTCTCTGTAATTCATGATATTTTAAATTTTTCTTCCAATATTACATTTTCCTTGAAAAAGCTAAGCACCAAATACTTTAAAAATAAATGAAGGTGTCTGAACAGGCCATCCAGAATGTTACAGGAATCTTCAAAACACCGCCAAAAGAACACACACCAAGTACCCAATTCAAAATCGTTAGTAAAGAATACACGCCTGAAACTACTACAGTTCTCCAAGGTTCCCTCTTCTCAAAGTGACTTAGCTGGGCATACAGTGTTTGCAATTGCAGTCATTTGCCTATGAGTGATTTGAAACTTGTTGATACCACTTCAGACTGTTTGCCATAATTTTGATTTCTAAGAAATAGAAAAATCCTCTAGTTTCTTTTAGAGTAGTTCTGGCATTTCAGCTGCACTAACGTAGCAACATCGTAACACGGACTAAACAATCTTGTTTTCTTGACTGTATTCCAATTAAGGTCTATTGGCATTGCTGTACATCACGGCTGGCTTGCTTTTTTGGCTGTGTAGGCATACATATTTACATGCAAAGGGTCTTCAAAATTTTCGTGGAAAACTTCCATTACCTTTTAACTCTTTTCCATGAACTTTTTGAAGTCTCCTTGTACATGATACCAGGAGCACATTAGTTCATTAAGGGCTACTGCCACTGAGGTCTACAAACTTTTCTAGGGCCTATCCTAGGTAGAAATCTTCAAATTTGAGACACCAGCACAGGAAAAGAGCAACGAACAACTTCAATTCAAAATGTCCAACAATTAATTGGGCATCTTTTAAGGCCCTCTCAAGATATAAGAAAAAAAAAACACACACCAAACCTGCCAAATTGTTAGACAATGCACCAACTTCATGTTACAAAAATAAAAGCAAAATACATCCTGACGATGTATCAATGTACGCAAAGAGGAATAGATTGCTGGGTTAACTGCAGAAAAGGTGACTTTTAATGGTAACTTTGATTTATATCATGAAACCTCCATTCCATTTATCCTACAAATATCCCCGAATAAAAAGCACTGGAATTCCCTTGGTCTTCCTATAAGTTAGGCATTGGAAAGGATTAGTTGTGTAGAGTATTACCGCAACAAAAGGAACCCTAGTGGCAGACTGGTTAAGCATCCTGTGGCTGCTTAGAGAAAGATTGGCTGTTCAAACCCCCCAGCAGCTCCAAGTGGTAAGACCTGGTGATTTTCCTGGGTAAGAGCTCTCAGCCCCGAGAAAAGCCCCCAGGGCAGGTTTACTTTGTCACATGGGGTCACTGTGAGTTGAAAATACACTCGGCCAGCACGGAACAACAACATTATCACACCACACTAAGTCCTAAAGTCTTATTACAAAACCTCCCCTCTAGGCAATTTCTTCCAAACGTATTGTTCAGCCACGTAAAAATAGTAAGGACCTAATCCAATCCTACGGGAGAAAAAGAGGAGGGAGTGGGGAGAGGACAGGGAAGGGGGTTGGAAGGGAAGTGCCCTTACAGTTTACTGCTTCTTAGGACAATGAACTAGCTTTGGGGGTTGAAAACAGAAAAAGGAATTAGAAGAAAAAGAGAGGAAAGAAACTTCATTCCAGGTACTTAACTAACTTGCTTCAAAGCTCAAATCAACGTAAAAATAATAGTACTAATAATAATCATGGTAAGAAGCAGTGAACTCTTTTTTATGCTGCTGCTTTATGACAAGTCTTACCTATTAAAAATTCTTGATTTGAAAGGCAAGAAGAGAAAGGAAAACCCTTGCAGGCTTTATTTTCCATGCAACCCAGGATTTTTTTGTGTGTGAAAGTGGATGGAAATTAGTTCAAATTGCCCCCCACCCACCCCCAAAAATCTCTCTCCTTTCTCCTTTTTGGCTTTTTACAATTACAAGTTGTGAACTCTGACTGTATTCTGCTGTGGAAGGTCTGAACACAAACTTTAAGAAAGATGGGTGTGGGCAAGAGAAGTAGAAGGAACCAGTTGAGGAAGCCCGGAGAAAAGGACGGGAGAAGTTGCTCAGGCCTCCGTTCCTTTCTCCCCACAGACCCGGTTTTGCCAGGAGTGGAAAGCTGAAAACTCTTAGGGGCTCTGAGTGGATTGAGAAATCACAGAGGTTCTTGATGGGTGAGGCTTTAAGGAAGAACTTTGGGGGGGCACATATTGTAAGCAATGTTCTTTATCAGCCTCCCTAAGCCAAGCATCCCTTCCGGGCAGCTGAGTAAAGGGAGGTGTGTGTAGTGGGAGGAGGGGGGGTCCCGGGGGGGGGGGTCCCTTCCCTTTCCTTCGCAGCCAGGGCTTTGCATTCGAGGTCCACAGTAAGCAGCAGGCCTCTGGGGAAGGATCGTGAGGACAGGGCGGCCGGCCTGTGTTTGGTGGACACAGATGGGGATCTCAGAATGTTCTTCTGAGCCTGGTCGGGGTCCGGCTCCCTCCTACCTGCCCCCAAATGCCGCCCAGTAAACGTGAGAATTGTCCTGAGGGGTAGGGTAGGGTCCCAGCTGGGGTTGTACGGGGAGCCCGCGAGCCATTCCATTGCCCATTGCGCTGGGGCCTAGCGAGGAGCCTGGAGGTTCCTAAAACAGAACATTCACGGGACAAGGAGCAAGCCAAGGTGTCCTCCTCTTCAAACACTGCCCCCTCCTCCCTCACTCTGGGCCATAGGTCTTGAACACAAACTTTGTTGTGGACTTTGGGGGCCTCTCGAAGTGGCCACCTCCACCAGAGAAAGCAAACGCCCAAGGCTTCAGGGAGAGGTTCTCCTTTGGCTGGATAGCCCCAACTGACAAATAGCCCTCCCAACTCCCTTCCCCGACTCATCTGGAAGTGCAGGGTCCCACGAACCCCAGCGGGTACAGTCTCTAGCTCCTGGAGGACTCGGAGTGCACGTGTTGGGGGGAAAGAGGCAAGGGAGAGCAAACTTGGGTAGACCAAAGGACACCTTCCCCTTCCGCTCGCACTCGGTTCGGGGAGTAACCAACAGCGAAGAGCACTCTTTGCTCCAGCAGCGACCCGGAGCGTTAGGCTCTGCGCGCCTGGACTCGGGTCCGGATCTTCTCCCAGCTCTGCACCCCGAAGTCCCTCCATTGCGCCGCACGGGCCGAAGTAGCGTGTAAGCGGGCGTGGGCAGCCGTGGGAGGCCGAACTCCCTTCGCGATCGGAGTTGAGCCCGGAGCACCAAGTAAACTTCCGTCCCGCTTGCGGCAGGGCCAGGGACAGCCGGGCCCCGAGAGCGGCGCCGGGAGAACCGGAGCCCGGTGGCCGGCGCGCCTAGCCCCGTCCGCGCCAGGGCCCCGGCAGCGGCTCGGGCGCCTCCCGGGCTCCTCACCCCGGAAAAACTGGCACCGGGCAGAAAAGCAGCCCGGCTTGCCCTCCTTCCCACAGGAGCAACCCAACAACTCCGGAAAGGTCCCGCCAGGAAAAGTGTGCGCTGTACCCGGAGCAGGGGGGACGCCAGGCACAGCACACTGAAAATTAGAGCGAAGGAGACCAACTCCCGGCGTGGCCGGGACTCCCGGGCTCCGGGTGCGGGAGCCAGGCGCCGTGTGCGTGGGTCCGAGTTGCGTGAGTCGGAGTGCGTGTGTGGGGGTGGGTGTGTAAGTGTGTGTGTGTGTGTGTGTATGTGTGTGTGTGTGTGAGAGAGAGAGAGAGAGAGAGAGAGAGAGTAGGTCCGCCGCGCGGCCCGAAAGCACTCACCATCTCGCCGGGGGAGCGAGGCCACTTCGGGGTCGGATTGGAAATGTTGCGGCTTCGCTTGCTTCCTCCGCGACATGCTGGCTCACACATCAGCTGGGGCAGAATAAAAAATTACTAAAAAAAATCTTCTCAAAATTACGGAACTCGAGCGGCGGCGGCGGCGGCGGCTCCCCCCGCCCGCCGGCCCGCCCGCCCCCTCCCCGGCTCCTCGGCCCCGGGCGCAGCGCGCATGTGTCCTGCTATAATTATGATTATCAATAATGCATTGCGATTAATCATAGAGGGGCTCTTTGAAAGGCGATTGGCACTGGGCCAGCGCTATTCAAACCCGCTCGCCTTAATCAATTAGTTCGTGATTTGCTGCAGACCCCTGTCTCTCCGCGCGCTGGCCCAATAAGCCGGCCGCGGGGCTGGCTCTGCGCGCCGCGCCGCCCGACGCTGGGTTAACCCCCTTCGCCACCGCCCGGGACTCCGCGGCCGGGCCGCCAGGGGCCTGCCTGCCGCCTCGCCACCGTGTGCCCGGCCCCGGGCCCGGGCGCCCCCTCCCGGCCCTCCCCCGGCCCCCTCCCCCTCCCCCCTCCGGGCTGGGCCGACCCAAATTAGCATGCCCTCCCCGGAAAGGAGCCGCTCGCGGGGGTGGGGCCGGGAGGCGGGGGCTGGGTCCCGGGGCTGCGGGCGCGCAGCGAACTTCCCAACTCGGGCGCTCTCCGCGCGGCCCGGCTGGGGGAGGGAGTCCAGTGGCGGGACTGAGTGCGGGGGGCAGTGCGGGGGGGGGGCAGGGAAGAGGGCGTCCCATTTCGTGAGTGTCTCTCCGTTTCTCAAAGGGCGGCCAGAAAGCAGCCCACCTCCCCCCACCCCCATCAAAAGAAAAAGGGGAAAAAAAGCGAATGGGGACGAGCTGGCCCCCAGCGGGTTAGCCTCCCGCCCGCCGCCCGGCCTCCCTGGCTCTCGCCGCCTGGCTGGGCGCTCCTCGCCCCGAGTTCTCCATCCCCTGGATCCCGGGCTCGCGGGGGCGCGGAGAAGAGGATCGAGGAAAGGTTTGGGGACGTGATGGGTTTGGGGCTCTCTCTCTTTTGGGTGGCGCAAATCTCCCGCCACCCTCCCTACCTCACCCCCCAACCCCCTTCCCCATGGTTCCCGATTGTCCTGCCTCTCGCTTGCTCCTGCGCTCCCTTTCTCTACCTCAGACATTCCCAGGGCAATTAGGGCTGAAGTTTTCGGGAGAAAAGTCCCCCGAGCCCGTGGGATAAGGGGGCGGCCCAACTCCGCCCAAGACCCCTCCCGGACCTGCCCCCCCAGCCGCCCGGGTTGGCTGCAGGGCGCGTCACTCCGCGGGGAGGCGGTGGCGGCGGTGGCGCCGCCGAGCCCGGGGCGGGCGGAGTGCGGGACCGGCCTGAGCTCCCTCCTGTTGGGGGAGGGGGCGGGCCGCCAGTCACCCAGCGCCCCGCAGCTTGCCCTAGGCCCTGGGAAGCTCGGCCTGGCCAGTCCCCAGAACCCCCCGGCTTCCCTCCTAGCAGGGGCTCTGCGGGAGGGGCGCTGCGCCCCTCTCTCTGAGCTATGGTGGTGGCCAGGAGCAGGAGCTGAGTGAGAGGGTTCCTGCCTGCCCTGGCTTTGCGGCTCAGGAGCTCGCTTCCACTTGCCAAGAGCCAAGCCTAAACTTTTCCCTCTATTTCCATCTCCCCAGGTTGGGAGGCAGACCCCCTACCTGCGGCCCAGAGCCGGCTGGGATTGACACTCCCTCCACCGAGAGCAGATGCCCGGACCCGGGGCTCAGTCCTCTGCCCAGCACAGCTTGTCCCCTTTTCGCCTAGGGTCTCCTCTTCCCCAGGTTCTCGAAGTCCTAAGCCCGAAGGCCAAACTAAACTTTGGCTGAGGGAGGAGGGGGTACAGATACACAATCCTGCCCTATCTGGTGATCGGGAAAGGAGAGTGCTTCTGAGGACGTCTCAATTCGGGAGTACGCTGGAGTCTGCCTAGTGCCACAGCGCGAAGTGGGCACCGAGCTCAGCAGCGGAGCTTCGGGTACTCGGGACCCTTTGTGAAACGTGCTCCCCAAGTGTCCCCACCCCCCCTCCTTTTTCTCTCCTGGCAGCTTCAATCCTTTAAAAATCTTAGGCTTTTTATGTGCGGATGAATGTTTCTGTTTTCCTCCTGCTGACTATTTTCCCCCCTCGATGGAACTTCTCCCCTCTCTCCTTGCCAAGCCCTTGTCTTCGCTTCGCCTTTTATTATCCCTCTCCTCCGCCCTGGCTTGGTCCCTGACATCACACCCACTCCCCTTCGCGTCCCTTCTCTTCCTCCCCAGGTCCTGTTGGGTACAGTAGATTTTGATAAAAAGACAAACGAAGCTATCAGTGCGGTTGATGTTGAAGAATGAAGATAATAATGTTTCCATAGGTGGTGCTTCAAATGCCATTATTTCTCACTGAATATTTAAAGAGATCCCTCGGCAAAGATGGATCTGCACGCTCCTGGGGTGTGAGCAGCTCGCTTCCCCCAGACCCCGGGGAACAAGTACGGAAGCACAAGTAAACCCTGTACTGCACCCCGCAGACGGGCGTGCTCTCAAAGTCGCCAGTCTGGGCTCTTCTGGAACTCGAATGCGTCCGTGCCCTTGCACAATCGCTTCCCCGAATAGCCCCGATTTTGGATACACCCGCATCTGTCTTCTACAAACGTGGCTTCTGGAAAGTCCGGGCCTCTGGAATACCTTCCGCTACAAGGAACGGAGCTCAGGGAGTCAACCCGCAAACCCTTCATCCCGCGTCGTGGGCAGATGCGGCGGGAAGCTCCGGGGAATAGCTTCACACATACTCCTAGCTTGCTCTATGTGTCATTGGGATGTTTAGGGTGTTTTTTTTTAAGCTTCCCCCTCCCTTTCAAAAAAAAAAAACACCCGCTCAAACACCAAACAAAATGCGCGCACAAAAGCAGCTCTTCGGCGTTTAATTAAAAATGGACAAGCAGGGAGGAATTAATTTGGGGGGAGGGTTTTTTCCCCCAACTTTAATAACTTTTTTCGTTCTTTTTTGTGCGCAAAGGTGCAGAGGCAGGCGTCTAACTCTGCGCGTGGCGTCCCCGGCTAATTTGTTTTCTTTCCCTCCGTGGCTCTGGGAGAAGAGGAGAGGTGGTGGTGGGGAGGGGGCTGAATGGGAGGAGAAGGGATGGTCAGTAGGGCTGAGAGAAGAGAATTGGCCTGAACCGTTGATGATAATACATCAATTACTGACCATTGTCTAGGACCAAAGTTCCAAGATTCGCTGACGCTGGCTTCCAGAGTCCGCGAGGCGCCACATGCCGCGACGTAAATACATACATAGTGGGGGTTCATTTTCCTTTAGAAAGTGAGTGACATGCCAGCGCTGAAGCCCATCTCTCAACCTAGAGACCTGCCCCGCTCCACGCAGAAATGCACCACGCCAGCCCTGGGTGGGGACTGAGGGATCCGTTCCTGAGAAGCCCTAGGCACTGATCTATGATAGGAAATGGGGGTAAGCCCCAAGTGACGCAGTGGCTGTGCCCAGGTCGTGACCCGCAGAGTGGGGAAAGACCATTACTGGGAGAAGCACTTAGCGACTTTTTGCAAACTCGCCCAGGGACTTTCAAAGCCTGTGTTTCTAGCACTATGTTGCCTCAGTTTTGCTTAAGGCTTAAGAGTGTTCTAGGGGCAGAAAGCTCTGCCCCAAAGCCGTGGACCACCACCCCATTCTCGGAGAAAGGTTTCTGAGCCCCTCTGCTCTATTCCCTCTCCCGAGGAGGGCAGGGCGTGGTGAGGCACCCCATTCTGAGACTTGGTTCTTCTTCCCGTCAAGTATCTTATTCTGGTCTGACCTCGGGTCTGGGAAGGGGAGTGGGATGAGGCCTGGGTCGAGTCCTGGACCTTCCTTTCTGGTTCGCGAGCGTGGGCTCAGCACCTTGCCCTGACCTGGGGGCTTCCTCCAGTGTTCGGCCGGTGCCCAGGTCAGCTCAGCCGGCCGCCCAGGTCAGGCTGGACCCGGGCCGGGGCCAGAAGGGCAGTAAAGAGGTTTCGTTTTCTTACACCGAGCCCCAAACGGCAGAAAGGCAGTAGCTGCGCCCGAAGGGCGGGGGAGGACGCACATCGAAGGTATCAACGTTATTGATGGGGAAACGCACAGGGTTGGAGCCCTAGTATCGGGTTCCCAGTCCCTCCCCTCCCCGGGAAGGGGGTGGGACGGAGCCCGTGCGGGGGGTGGGGTGGGGGAGGGTTCTGCGGAGGTGGTTGTGGGGTGTGCTGGAGCCTGTGTGTGTGTGTGGGGGGGTGGTGGTGGTGAGGGCCCCTGAATGTCCCCGCCTTAACCACCGGAGTTTATATTTATTTTCCTTGTCTGGCACGGGTTGGGGGTCAGGGGAAGAAGGGTTCAGGGTTCTCGTTCGCTTGTCTTTAGGACTCTCTTTTGGAACTGGGGCTCGCATGGTGAGGGGAGAGGAGGGGCACCAGAAAAATGACAGCAAGCGCAGACGAAATTCGGAGCCCACCTTAGGTTCGTTTATTTTTCCAAGTCGCTGGACACTCCGGGAATTTCAGAAAAAATCCTCCATCAGAACCGCTGACCTACACATCCTAGGCCAACGGTGCTGCTTCGAACCCGGGACCTCCTGAGCAGGCCAGGCTGGGCGCCTCGGCCCCTGGTCTAGCGCTGAGGCCACTTGGCGCGCGCCCGTTGGCTCGCGGGCCACACTCCCTCCCGGGCAGTTCAGTCTAAGCCCGGATAAGGCACACACTGGGTGGCCGGGGTCTAGGGGGGTGGGGGGGGCGGGCCAGGCCGACGCCCTACGCCCCCTGTCCGAGAGCTATCTCCAGACGGGCGCCGGGTGCCGCTCCAGGTACCCGGCGCCCGGCGGCGCCGCGGGCTAGGGTGAGAAATTCTGCTGGGGCGAGCGGAGGGCGGGCTTCCCAACTCTACTCGCACTATCCCCAGCCAGGAGTCCCACCTTGCTCGCCCGCGACAAACTTTGTCATTCTTCTGGAACAGGGCCGTCCCCGTCTCGGCATTTGGAAATGCCATGGCGGGTGACTGCCAGTGCCTGCAATTGCTACTTTGAGTCCACATTGGGCGTCTTAAATTCCTGCGCCTTGCAAGCCACAGTGCCTCGCTAAGGGGTTCTCTGAGAATACAATTCCTCCCGAAGGAAGTTTCTCCAGGTAGAGAAAGTGGAAAAGACTAATCGAATTTATGAAAAGAAACCTTTGCTTCCTTTTGGTTCAAATCCCTTTGCGGTTTTCTAAGCGTCGAGGGGGTAAAAAAAAAAAAACCGCTATGCAACGGAGTGTAGCTAATTCCTGGAACCCAGTAGTAGGGCGAGCGGAAAGCCCAGCAGGGCGCCGAGACCATCTGGGAGCGCAGGGAGGAGGATCTTAGGAGCCAGCGAGCAGTGATGCGTTTGCGGACATCATCTCTTGGGAATAGGTGTTGCATCTCTTGACCCAGCGAAGGGTGGTCCCTGGACAAGTTTCAGGGAAGAAAAAGCCCCTTTGGGATTTTTTTTTTAGTAGAAATCCAATGGCAAAGTCTCAATTAGGAACTAGTGCTGCTTGGATTTGGGCACTTGCACCTACTTGCCACCAAGCCTGCCAGCGGCTCACAGCAGTAATGTACAAAAGCATCTCTAGACTTGAGGCTGATCCCAGGAGTCTCAGCTGAGTGATGACTGTCACAGGGAATGTTTCTCTCTACCCATCTGACCAAGAAAGGTGTTTCTTGGGCTTCCTCCATCCTTGCTAAAAACTCCAGTTCGTTCCAAGTCAAAGCTTCACTCTTGTGCTTTCAGCACTATCCAGGCAGTGAGAAGAGGGCACAATAGGGGTGCGGGGTGGCCAGGGGGTAGCCACAGTCCTCAGCTAGACTAACGGCTTCATTTTTGCCCTGTCATTTCTTTTCCTCGGTTTTCATCTCCAGCACTTTGGCTGCAGTCACAACACTGCTCTTTTCAATTTAGCATTCATTTGAATGTGGAATGTTAAGTTTTAGAGATTCATAGTTCCTAGTGTCAAACTGTTAATCATAGGCTTTCCCAGTGGCTGTGATCTTTGGGGTTTAGTGTCCGGCTTGCTGCTTGCTTTCTTTTGCCTCCTCAAAACAATTCTCTTTTAAGTCCCACTTCTGGAACTATCATTTTCTACTTCAGTCCTGCTGCAAAACCCAAATTCATGCTAGAAACGACTACAAATTTTCTTTCTCTTCCAGCTGATAAATTATCCTTTTGTGCTGGCTTCTGTTCTTTTGTCCTGGGTCCTCCCTCCATCCTCCATTCCCGAGAGGACTCCGCCAGAACCCCTAGACCGGTGGACTTTGCTCTGCTGTAGTGGAATGTTTCAGACCCCAAGACCAAGGGGATGCCAGCAGTCTTGCCTCCTCCATCTAAAATAAAATGATTGGGGGAGATTTGGGAGGGAACATACATATATTAAAGGATTTTGTCTTTGTTTTTCTTTCTTGGTCCCTCATAGCCCCTCCACACTTAGAGGAAATTAGCCCACTTTCTCAACTTTCCTTGACAATTTTTATGCATCTCAAATATTTACCATAAGCCAGCTTATTCCATATGTTAGGGGCTGAGATGCTGGGTTCAGAGTTCGCCTACTGGGTTCACTTTGTCATTTACTTGTGCCCTGGAATTGCAGCCCTAGTTTGCACCCACATAGTGAATGACTTAGTTTGTATTAATATCACTGTCCTTGGTCTCCTGCTCTTAACATATAACAAATGAAGAGGAAGCACAGTGCTTACGATTATCTAGCTACTAATTAGCTTTGCCTCCTACTAAGCATTGTGACCTCAAATGCCTCCAGCTATGGAGATAATGTTGTTCGGTGCTGCCAAAGGAGGCTCCATCTCACAGTGGCCCTATGTGAAACAGAACAAAACACTGCCTCGTCCTGCATTGTCCTCACCATCATTCCTGTTTGAGCCTCTGATGGCAGCCATCGTGCCAATAAATCTCATAAATGATCATCTTCTTTTTTTCATTGGCCTTCGGTTTTAGCAAGCATGATGCCCTTTTCCAGGGACTGGTCTGGTCCCTCCCGATGACATGTCCAGGAATCCATGATACGAAATTTCACCATCCTTCTTTTCAAGGAACATTCTAGGGAAAGTCCCTCCAACACAGACGTGTTTGTTCTGTTGGAGTCCGTGGTCCTTTCAATATTCTTTGCCAACCCCATAATCGAAAGCCATCAAATCCTCTGCGCTCTCCTTCCTCATTGTCCAGCTTTCACACGCACACAAAGTGATTGAAAATACTCCGACGCGGGTCAGGCGTACCTGAATCCTCAAAGTGACATTTTATGATTAAAATCTAGAAAAGGAATTAGAGTCTGAGCGAAGATACCTGTAAACAGTGGAGTTGTTGTATAAATCAGGAATGACAATAGCGTGTGTGTACCATTTTCAGTGTAATAACCGCATCCCTGGGAAGCATCTGACAGCAAGCCTAGTTGAAGACTTTCACAGATGTAGGCAGGTGGAGGGTGAGGTTTCAGATTCCCTGGTGTTGTGGAAGCTGACTCGATTTAATCTGTCCTTGATGTCCTTCTCCTCAAAAATAGTGCCCGGGGACCCTAGGGGCTTTTATTTAGAGGCTCTTAGGAGCTTGGCAGTATGTAAATTATGCCCAGTGTCCTTCATAATTAATTCCCTGTGGCCACAGTCAGAGGGACCTAAACATGATTTAGCATTTCGGAGGATTTGTAGGGGTTTCGGAACCAGCAGTGCACTGGGAATTGCTGGGGTTGGCTCTCTCATTGCTGCAAAAAGGTTTCCACAATGCTGCTGCTTTGCCAGTTCTCTCCAGCTCCCATCCCGGTTTCAGAGTCCTCTCCCTGTGTTGTAGCTTCCAAATGTCTTCAGCATCCCCATTCATCTTTCTTTCCTTCACTTATACATTTGTTTAGCCAACATTTATTGAGCACCCACTATTAAAAGTAACAACAAAAACAAAAGATAATTCTCTGTCTAGTTTATTTTGACTGCACTACATAGGATTTTAAGGCGCTCTGGTGATGTCGTGGTTAAGCTTTGGGCTGCTAACCAGAAGGTCAGTAGTTCGAAACCACCAGCTGTTCTTCGAGAGAAAGAGCTTTCTATTCCCATAAGGAGTTACAGTCTCAGTAACTCACAGGAGCAGTTCTCCCCTGTCGTATAGGGTCACTATGCATCAGCCTCAACTGGATGGCAGCTTTTGGTTTGGGGCTTTCACAGGATTTTAAATGACTACGATGTTTTAGGAGTAGCCTCTAAATGGCTTAGAATCACTAACCTATTGATAAGTAGCCAACTCTAACTTTTGCACCTCCCTGAGAGTCCCTAACGACCATACAGCCAAAACCAAAACCCATTTCAGGGGAGTTGAATTTGACTCATGGTGACCTTGTGACTACAAAGAATAATTGCTCCATGGTGTCTTGCCTGTGATTTTTACAGAAGCACATCACCAGGCCATTCTTCCTCAGAGCTATTGGATGGGCTTGGACTACCCAGATCAGCAGTCAATCACAAACCACTGGTTCCGCCCTAGGAACCTACTATTTTATTTTAGGCATGGAGCACGTCATAGTGAACAAGCGAGATGAGAGCCCGCCTTCTAAGGTCAAGGATAGACGTAAAAGAGCAAACATTCCAATAGACTAAGACAGCAATGAGTCCTTTAGCGAACCCAACACTGGGTGATGTGATAGATAGATGGGGTACAGGGATCAAGAAAGACCTCCAAGAAATGGCTCTGAGGTGAGTTGAGATGTGAACGAGGAGCAAGTGTCAGCTTTGCAAAGATGTGGGAGACAAGCATTCCGGGTCAAGTACATTGGTGTCCCAGGGCTGTTCTGAGAACAGACATATATTGTTTCACAGTTTGGGAGGCTGAGAGTAAAATTCATAGTGTCGGCAGGACCATGCTCTCTCTGACGGCTCTAAGGCAGCAGTTCTCAACCTGTGGGCCATGACCTCTTTGGGGGTTGAATGATCCTTTCACAGTGGTTGCCCGATTCAGAATAGTAACAAAATGGCAGTGATGAAGTAGCAACAAAAATAGTTTTATGCTTGGGGGGTCACTACAACATGAGGACCTGTGTTAAAGCATTGCTGCATTAGGAAGGTTGAGAACCACTGCTCTAAGGGATTTTCTTGTCTTTCCCAGGTTCTGGTGATCCCACGGGTTCCTCCATACGCAGCTTCAGCATCCCTCCATTTGTCCCTCTATCTTCGTAGGGCCATCAGCATCTGTATCTCCGTGTCTCTTCTCTCTTCACTCATCCTGCAAAGGAGTCCCTGGCGCAAACAGGTATCTGTGGTATGGATGTGATTATACCTCCCCAAAATACATGTTGTAAATCTTAGCGTCTGTGGTTATAATCAGTGCCTTGAACTTGTTCATTCTGGGAATGAGAATTTGCATTTTCACTAAGATATACTGAATCCATATTAGATTTTAAGGAGATCCCCTGTGTTTTACATCCATAAGAATCACCTGGGGATCTTGTTAAAATGTAGATTCTGATTCGGTCTATCTGGGGTGGGAATGCAACTTCTCAACAAGGGTCAGACCGGAATGGACAGATTGGGAACCCTGGTTACCATCCCATTTGGGAATGATGTGTCTTTGTTAATGAGACAGAATTACTGCAGGGAGTATCTTGAGTTGATTTCTTTCGAGATTAAAGGACAGATTAAACAAGCCCATAGTGAGAGAGGTGTGGTAAAATGACACCAAGACACACAGAGCTCTCTGAGGGCCCAGGAAGCAGCAGCGGGACAGTAAAGGACCTTCCTCCATGACCAACGGAGACCAAGCCTTTCTCGTGAGCTGTGCTCAGAACTTGGACTGCTGGTTTCCTCAATTGTGAAGAAACAAGTTTCTGTTTATTAAAGCCTCTAGTTTGTAGTATTGCTGTACTAGATAAATAAGACAAACTGCTACCAAAAATAAAAAGGTTTTGAGTTTCGACAGAGGGACCTCCGAAGGAAGCCTTAGCGTGGACTTCAGAAAACAGCCATTGACCAAAACACAGAATACAGTTCCACCTTGACATATATGGAGCCATCATGAGCCAGAGTTGAGTCAACTTGATAGAAACGGGTACCGTACTTACATTACATCAAGACCCATTCTGCTCAAGAGTGGAAGGCACAATTCAAGCCCAAACACCAAGAAGATGGAGACTACAGGGAGACTGAGTTGGGAATGAATCTGGGAAAAGTTGCTTCCTTTCCCTCTCTTCTTCATCATTTCACTTTCAAGTGAATTAGGAAAATTAAATCCTTTTTTTAGAATTAGGAACATTAAATCTTTTTTTTCCAGTTGAATGGATAATTACATTGTGGAATATATAGTATATTCATATATATATATATATATATATATATATATAGAGAGAGAGAGAGAGAGAGAGAGAGAGAATATATATATTGAAGTACTATTTAGCAATAAAGAGGGAATGAAGTACTGATAAAATCTGAAAAATAATGTGCTGAGAAAGAAGCCAGAACAAAAAGAGGGCATCTAATTCCATTTAGATACAATTGTAGAAAGTGTAAGCTATTCTATAGTGACTAAGAGTGGTTGCCTAGGGACAACGTATGAGCGGAGCATTATAAAAGGGCACAAGGAAACTGGGGGGCGGGGGGGCTGATGGAAATGTTTCTCTTGTGTAGTAATGATGTCACAGATATACACAGATTTGAAAACTGATTGAAGTCTACAATTTAAATATATGCAATTTAGGTACTTCAATTCACGACTTTCAATCAGTTCATTCTGGTTTGACCCCCAGCTGAAAATTTGCATTTCTTAGTTACACTGGATCAGAATCAGATTCTATATCTATATCTACGTTTTAACAAAATCCTCAGGTGATTCTTACAGAACCTCAATTGATTCGAGTGCATATATAAGATCTTATTAAACATAATATGTGACCTGAGATCCTGTTAAAATGTAGATTCTGATTCAGTACATCTATGGTAGAAATGAGATCCTTTGCTCAAACCAGAGTGAAGCAGTTTCTGTTTTAATTATATTCCTATAAGGTTGAAAAAAAATCAGGGTTCTCATTTCAAAAAATGTTGGAAATGAATGTTGTATGTACATAAAAAAATTAATGGAAATAAGCATTGTCATATGTAAGCATTTGAATCCAAAGTAGTTCTCTGAAGTGTGATCAAATTTCATCTGAGAACAAATACCGGCGGGGTGGAAATGGCTGGTAGCTGGCGCAGAGACATCTAAATTCACTCTGGAATTGTTTTTCCCCTTGTATGTCTGAGTGTAGGATTCATTCTATTATTTTGCTAGGAGACGAAAGATCGGTCAATGTCAGATATTGATCTAGTCTCACAACGCAGGGCCCAGTGAATCAGGAGAGTCAGGGCCATAGTCCACAGGAGAGGGACACGATGTCCGAGGCTGGATCCGCACTAGCTCTCGCTGCCAACACGTCCATTCTGAGACCCATTGAGCGTATGGGACGAGGTCGAACTACCCCTGGGGGGTCCTGAAACTTGACCTCTTTATGAGAACAGAAGTCTCATCTTTCTCCCATGGATTGGCTGGTGGTTTTGTATTGTGGTTGGCGGCACAACTGCTAACCCACTATGCCACCAGAACCCCTTAAAAGCGACAGAGGACCCCCAATTTGACTTTTCCTTTACTCGCTAGACAGGTCAGGGAAAGCAGCGCTAGAACTGTCATCTTATATATAGGAGACTTGGTAGGGTTCATCCCCAGCCAACACACCTCAAATACAGCTACCTCCTATCCGTCGGTGGAGGCTTCTATTGCTATGACACCGAATAAGTTTCAGCAGTGTTTCCTGATGAAGATGAGCTAGGAAGAAAGACCTGCAGATTTACTGCAGCACATCACCCAACGACACCCCTGTGGGACATAGGGGTTAGGTCTGCAGACCGTGAGGCTGAGGCAGGCCTGGATGGCATTTGCTTCCGTTGTACCTGTGACTCAATGGCAACTAATGATGACTGACTTGCACTTTGCAAGCCTCTGGTGGCGAAAGACCTGGGGATTCTTTCCCCCTTCGATATTTCATGTCCCCATATTTGTGTGATATAATAGAATGCTTTGTTCGTGTAGAAGATGATGTTAGGGCAGTATGGCACAGTGGACACATACTGGACTGCTGACCTCAAGGTCAGCACTTTTTAACCATCAGCCACTCTGTGGGAGGAAAATGAGGCTTTCTACTCCCGTAAAGAGTCACAGTCTCTGAAACCCACCGGGGCAGTTCTACCCAGTTATATAGAGTCGCTATGAATGGGAAGCAACTCAATGGCAGTGTGTTTATTTGTTTATTTCATAAGGAAGGAGAAGGGGAATTACCATCAATATCAGCCCCAGGTTAATTTCTAGGAAGCAGAGGTCAGACATGCCTTAAGCATATAGCCTTTCTACCAATACCAAGTGTCTCTCTTTACCTCTCTATTGGGTTCAAGGATTCATTGCAAACACCATGCAGAAGTCACAGTTAAGTGGTTCATTAGGAGGAAATACAGGTTACAATTTAGGATATAGTTTTTCGATCAGGACAGTCTCTTTTCGGCAGTGCCTATAGCCATCCTCACCCATTCTTGGCTCCGTGGCCTATGTCTTCCTTGGGCAAGTGTTACAAAATTGTCGCTCTGCCAATAAATGGCCAACGGCATTCCCCTGCACTGCACTGCATTGCAGTCCCCTGATAAGCCTTGGTCTTCTCAGGTGAGCTATCCCCTCACCTCCCCTGACTAAGTGTCCTGTGGTGACCCACTCCACCAGCTAGCCTCCTGCCCCAAGGCTTTCTGTTTGGGGGTGGGACAGGACGCCCACTGTTTTGCTTCCCTCTTGTTTAGCTGTTTCTGCTGCCACCACTTCTATGGGGCTGCTTTTCACTGTCTCTCTTGTCACACCTCTCTAGCCCCTGCAGTAAGGAGATTCAGGATAGAGATCTTAGCCCCAAAGGGTATGTGCCACTCCTGGCTCTTCTTACTTTGTGGTAGTGAGAGCCGTATTTTGGCCTCTGGAATCTTATTTTAAAACGGACATTGAAAAAAAAAAGAAATGTGACAGATGGCAGTGAGCTTGCATTTGGGTTACTGCTTATAAACCCACAAACAGAATATATGTGGAATTGTGTTTATTTATTTACTTTGAACTATTTCTTTTTTTATTTACCCTTTTAGCCCCCACTGTACTACATAAGCATGAAACTTTTATTTTAGTTTCATAAAGAGATGTTCATTTGTCCATGTATGTGTCAATTGACTAAAGGACTGTCTTAAAGCACAGCTTATAAAGAATATTCAAAACAAAACAAAAATGGACATTAGAGTTCCATATACCTTATTTGTCTAGTCTCAATTCACAAGGGCTCTGTGCACCTTATTTACATTATTAGCAAGCTATCCAACTCCCTCGGATCACAAGCTATCCAACAAGTACCTCACATTTCTGTAATCCTACCCAGTTATTTGGTAGGAGTTATAAAGACTATAACTTGAAGAGCCATATCAAGTAACTCTACTGCAGTTAAAGAAAAAAATGAAATAAAAAATAATTTATCCAAAATATAAGCCCAAATTTTGCATCATGGGTTCAGAAAACAGGAAAACATCCTAGCAAAACATCCTCAATGCTTTGTCTCTATTTCTGAAGTTGTTGTGTGGTAGGCCAGCGGGAAACATTTCTCAGGCCACACACAACCTTGGACCATATTTCAAGTAGCCTCAGGATGTGACAGAACCTCCTCATGCCCATGTGTCAGGCTCAGTATGTCCATATTCACCGTTTAATACAGCTCCTGAGAATGTCATTGGACTTCTGAACCCTGGAAGCTGGGCAGTATAGCTGTTACTCCCATCCTGTGACATCCTCAGGAAAGTGAATTCTTGACAGTCCTGGCTCCTGGGTCAACATGTTGGCCAGGTGCATCCGGTGGATGCTTTTTATCTGCAAGAGATTCTGAGAAAGTGGATGTCTGGGGCCTTGAGCTTCTATCATAAGGGGTTCTAAGGCTCATGCAGTAGAGCGTTTCCTGAGCTGGATGACGCAGAAGAATGTCAGGTATCCCTGTAGACTCTCACAGTCCCACCCCATGTCTTCTCTTCCACACATCACAGAAAATCCACCTGCGCCACATGCCAAAGATGGCAGTCGGTTTACTATCAGGCAACTGGGGAGTACACCCACGGGGTTCGGATGGGGCTCTTACCCCGCTGAGTATCTCCGGTAGTACAGTGGGTTACGAATTGGGCTACTGACAATAAAGTCAGCTGTTTGAAACTACCAGCCGTTCTGCAGGATAAAGAAAGAGACTTTCTACTCCTGTAAAGAATTCTCATCTCAGAAACCCACACGGGCAGTTCTACTCTGTCCTAGAGGGTCACAGGGAGTGGTAACTGCCATTGATGGCATACTTGCCAAGAGAACACACGTTCGTGTCCTGAATTCCTCCAGAACTCGGCAACATGGTTTCTGTTTCTCTCACTTTACAGATGAGAAAACTGAGATACTCAAGCAATTTCACTGGAGTCACTGAACCTTAGTACTGCCTGGTGGCTGAAACAGGCCAAAAGGACACAAAGTGAAAAAAAAGAGAAGTGCTCAGGTTACAGGAAGCCCAGGTGAGAAAGGGATTTCAGGCAGGGCTTTGGGGGTCTCAGCAGGGGCCTAACCTGGGACCTAATTTGATGGAAGACAATAGGAAGTGTGGAGTACCGGTTCATTAAAGTCTCAGGGGCTGTAGTTGCCTGGTATTCTCTCATGGGTAGTCTTTAAATGCCTTTGCTGTCCTATGGATTAAGGCGATAAGGAACTCTAAGCAAAGCCAACATCACCCCGCAGCGAATCCAGCTGTTGATCTTGGAGTCTCTTGCTCTGGATGAGTTCAGGGCCGGTGCTGGCCGGAGGACCAAGAGAACTTCGCTCTCCACTTTGGCGTTCTGCGGGATTCCACAGTCAAGATAAGCAGACAATCTTCTTGGTAGATTTGTTCCTTCTTTCTGACCCGATCACCGTGATCAAGACGTGCTATAGATGTTGTAGACAAAGCTAGGAGTTGGGAAGGGTTTGAATCAAAATACTGACTGTTCCTCAGTGAGATTTTGCCAACACACAACAATGTTCATTGCATTATTCACAATGGCAAAAGATGGAAACAGCCTAAACACCCATTACGGTGTGATGGGTGAAAAGTGGCTTATCTATACAATGGGGTACATGCTACAATATGAATGAACATGGAAAACACCACACTGAGCGAAATAAGCCACACACACAAGGACAAATATTGCATATCCCATATATAAGAACTATTGGAATAGGCAAACACATAGAGACCAAAGCTTATTAGTAGTTAACAGGGGTTACTGGAAGACATGAGGTATTACTGCTTAACAGGCACCGAGTTTCTGTGTGAGATGATGAGAATCTTTTGGAAATGGGTAGTGGTCATGGTTTCGCAACATGGCAAATGTAACATGTCACTCAGTTGGACATTTCAATGGTTAATATAGAATATTTTGTTACATGTATTTTACCCTGAATAAGATAGGAAAAGAGGACAAGACAAAGAGAGTACAGCGAAACAGCACTCCGCTAACTCAGGTGCCAGAATCATGCTCCTTCCTCTCCAAAACGGATTTGGGTTTGGTTGCCCGCAAATGGTCTAATTTGCCTTGGCTCTGTCTAGGATCTGGGATCCTGCACCACCTCCCTGGACTCCAGGATCATTGTCAACCTTCCAACACTGTTTCCCCTGAGATTTGCTGGAATGAAATGGAATGGTCCTGGAAGATGGCCTGGCCTGCCCAGGGACCTGAGCAAATCTTAAGTACCACAAGGAAATATTGATTGGGGAGTGGGCAGACGGCAACAAGGTGCCCCCAGGAAATGGGTTCTCTGCAGTAAGCTTGCGTAGGAGATGTTTATCAGAGAGGGATCTATAGGCCTGCAATGGGACAAGCCTCCAGTCTGTCTCTGGCAGCCTTTTATTGCCAGGGAGAGGTGCCATCTGTGTCCGACCTGAGAAATGACTGTGCTGCAGGCACCTCTGATAACACAGCTCATTGATCGACTGGGCTCCCCGCCTCCCCGGAGCAGGGGAGAGCAGTGCAGATATGGGGGCTGCTGGCTGCGGCAGAGTGGTTGTGTGGACTGTCGGCCCGCCCTGGGACGGGCATGCTTGTGTGTGGGGTGCTCAGGGCCGCCTCCTTAAGAGCTACAGATTGTTATCTTTCTGTGCCCCAATAGAGAAGAATAACCCAGACCTGGCAGTACAAAGAACTTTCTTCTGGTTTTCTTCTGCAAAGAAGTGTTGCTGTGATTCATTATTTCTCTAGCTGACACATCGGGCGTCTGTTAAACAGGATGGGAAGCAATCAATCCAGACAGAATGCCCGAGGATGCCATTCATAAATAATTCCTTTTCTGGCCCCCCTCCCCACCAGTTCTGTGTGTGAAGGCAGATTTACAAGCCTGAAGCCTACAGGGCAAACTAACACACACAAAAAGTGTGCACTCAACCCTCTAACTGCGTGTGAGATTAAATGACCACGATCAATATATTGCCATAAGCACTGATGGGGCACTTTTATGGCATGCATGTAAGAGTTTATAATATAGAAGAAGCATGAGCCACTACCAGCTTCAACTAGCGCATAAGACCATCTCCCAAATAAAAACACCAAGGCACGTTTGCCAAAGGTCTTTTCTGTCGCTACGAATAGTGCAAAGAAAGGACTGTTCAGAACAGGGCAGGGGCACTTCGTGAGGATATGGGCAGGTAGGCCTGTGTGTGGTGTGAGGAGGCATTCCAGGGAGCAGGATACCTGAGTTATAGCCGAGGGCTGCCCAAACCAGCTTAAAGCTCTACCCTTTACCCGCTATAAGATCTTAGGTGAGTCATTCAAGTTCTGGAAGCATCAGCTGGCTAGTGATAAGTACAGTACCACCTCTCCTAAGATTGTCTGAGGATTAGCTGAACCAATGTATGCTAAAGAGTCTTTGGCGCACCAACAGGCAAACGCTTGATTAGGAGTCCAAAGGCTGATGCTTCAAACCCAGAAAGGCCAGTTTGGTAACCGGCTTCCAAAAGGAAAGTTTTCAATCTGCTCGACAACTTTAGGGAGTAGTACTACTCTGCACATCGGGATTGCCATGAGTGGTAGATAACAATTGTAGAACCTTCTAAGGTTATAAGCATTCAATGAATTAAATATATGTTCATTGCTGCCGTGAACCCTGGAGGGCCTGGCTGTTAAGGGCCTGGCTGCTCACCCAAAGACTGTGGTTCAGATTTACCCAGCAGCCACTTGGGAGAAAGATCGGTTGATCTGCTCCTACAAAAATTATAGGCTCGAAAACCTTATGGGGCAATTCAATGCTGTCACATGGGGTCACTTGTTATGAGTCAGAATAGACTCCCCGGCCACGAACAACACAATACTAAGTGTTTAACCAGTCCTGGGGCCATGGTGATACCACAGTAAATGTTGGGATCAAGGGAAAAGTGCTCATGACCAGTGGGCTGCCGCTTGCCTTTCCTGGCTCACTCATTTGACCCTGACCCCACGCCCTGCAAATAAGCAAGCTCACCCATGTTGAATGTGCCTGGGGCTAAGGAGGTCAGGCTGAGTTGTTACAGAGCACATTTCTGGGACAGTTCTGTGTCCTTCAAAGCTGCCTTAGAGCTCTGTCATTGATCACCTGTTTCCTCACTGCCGTGAGTCTTTTGAGCTGCCCATTGGCCAAATGTCCTTAGACTGTGTAGTATTTTACTATCAGGTCATTCAAACCACAATGAAGGAGGATTTTGTGTTGCTAAAATAATTACTGAATGGAATTCATATTTGTTTGGCGTTGATTTTGGGCTGTCAGTTTTTCTATTTCTCCATTTATCAGCTCATCAAGTGCTGCCAACTCATGAGGAATATGGCAAATGTGAGACCCCAAACAGCCCCAAGAATAAGAGAGGAAGCGGGTGATTTGGCATTCAGGGTTTTGTGTACCTCGTTGGTGTACCTTGTGTGCCATACAACTCAGCTCAGCTCATTCCCTCACTGGGGCCACCTGAGTCCATGAGAATCTCAACAGTGGGCACGTGTGGACCCTGATTATGTGCCATATGTCACAAGTGTCATTTCATTGAATTTTCACAATTGCCGCACAAAGAAGGCCCTTTGCACTGCTGGTCTTCTGATCTGGGGCAAAAAAAGACAACTTGCTTTACCAGTCAAACCCCAAACCAAACTCACAGCCATGGAGTCAATATCTACTCACAGCAACCCTAAAGGGAAGAATTATTGGAAGAGTGTTGGGGGGCCGCCAGAATGCAAGGTTGTGAAAAGGGGCCGAGACACCGTGACTCCCAGAGGACAAAGCAGTAGAAATGGGCAATTCAATTGGCCACGTCTACTGCTGCAGTCAACCAACTTTCAATCATTTACATGCCTTAAAGTCGTTCCAAGGAGATATGTGGAGTAAAAATCATAGACCTACTGTTTGGTTAGGGAGAGGCAGGATAAGATCCTCTTTGTTAAGCATCAGTAATGCCTGGCAGGTTCTATCTTCCACCAAACTACAATCATAGGGGGATTTTCTAAAGGTATTACAAAGGCGAGGACATGAATTGTAGATTACCCCAAAATGGCCAACATCCATGACAGTGATATCGTTGTTAACTGCCATCAAGTTGGTCCTCACTCCTGGCAATTCCATAGACAACGGATTAAAATAATGCCTGGTTCTGTACTTTCCTCATCATTAGTGTGGATCAATTCAATGTGACCCACGGGGCTCAACTTTCAGAAGTAAACCCCCAGGCCTTTCTTCCTAGCCTATCTTAGTTTAGAAGCTTTGCTGAAAATGCTTCAGCCGCACAGCCACACCTGGCTTCTGCTGGTCGACAGTGCACGAATAAGGTGCATTGGCCAGGAATCAACTCTGGGTCTCCCACATGAAAGATGTAAGTAAACTCTGATAAAACCACCAATGACTCTCTTTGCAGACTAATAAACGGATGTTCAGAGAGTTGGGTAAATTGCCTCATTTCATATGTTCCTAAGCAAATTGGGTTAGGCTAGTTTGTCTAGAGAAATAAAATCCAGTCATGCTCACATATGTATAAGAAAAGACTATATCCAGAAGTCATTCCGATTCAAGTCCAAGGGTCCAATGCTAGCTGGAGCCCTCTTGGGACTCATATAGCGGCAGGCCATGGATGCAGATAAGTCAAGTTGGCAGCAAGGACATCACAGGACAGTGGCTATAGAGTCTCTAGCACCATGTCAGGTGGAACATATTAGCGTGCTGACAACTCCCAAGTTGACTCCCAGGGCCAGCAGTCACTCACCAGGGGCTGCTCCTGGAGGAAGATATAGACCCAGTGGAAAAGAGGATGAAATAAAAAAGAGAGAATAAATTGCAGAGTGAGGATGTGCAGTGTGGGTTCTTGTACTCGAGAGTCTACATGCTTAACCACTAGGCAAAATATCCTTTCATTAGGGAATCAATCAGGATGAGTTGATTTGAGAGGAACAGGACATGCTATTCAAACTGATATAATAGTACGGATATTTATTAGCTCCCTTACTCTGAGCTGGTTACCTAATTCAGGGCCTCAGCCTGGGCATCAGGGTCATATGCCAACATCATCTGCAGGTTGGGGTTCCCTCAAGGCCACAGGCTATCAATTAGATGCATCAGGGCTCCTCACTCACTTGTGCCTGTCCCATCAGTAAAAGTGAGAGTGGGCTTTGGGACTCTCTACAACGCCTGCAGGTTACAAGCAAACCTCTCCTTGAGTCATCGATCAGAAATGGGTCACACGAGCACCACTGAACCAAAACCTGGATCTGATTCATCTCAGACATACTACTACAATGCGAGCTGACTCCCAAACTGCATGACCATTGCAAGATGGTGGATACTGAGGATGTGACGATGGTCCGCTATAGGGCATAATAAGTTGTGTTAGTCAGAAACAAATTCAGAAACGTATACAGAAACTCATGTATAAGAGAGAATTTTATATAAAGGTAAGTGCACATCAAGAAAACAGCCCAAGCCAGCACTGCCCAAGCCCGCAAGTCCAACCTTAACCCATATGTCTGACACTAGTCCACTAAGTCCTCCTCAATCTCACAAACACACACTATGACACCAACTGCAGGAGGAAAGCCGAATCAGTGAAGGTGTAAGCATCTCAGCACTGGCAGGGGTCTTCACACAGCTGCTCCAGCATCCAGGGCTGCATCGGGGTAGGTCCATGTGGCTTCTCCTTAGGGATTTCTCACAGGAAGTGAGCCTTGCCAGCTGAAGCAGGGAACTGGCTAAGGCAGCTGCACCCTGGTCCAACCATCACAAAGCAAGAGACCTAAGAACTTGAAAGGCAAGGCTCACCGAGCCATTTATACCTCCGTCTTTCAATTAACCCCACATGTGTTTATCGGCCAGGTCTGCACAATAAACTAACTACCTCATAAGTGCATTTGAATATTCATAAATATATGTAACTTTAATGAATCTTTTCCTTAGAATAAGGCTCCAGACCAATGAGCATATTTAACATACCTAACTGGTATGTTCAACACATAATCAGAAAAATTGGATTCGATGGAGAAAAATGCGGCATCAGAATTGAAGGAAAGCTTCTTAACAACCTGTAATATGCAGATGACATAACCTTGCTTGCTGAAAATGAGGGAGGACTTGAAGCACTTGCTGTTGAAGATCAAGGATTGTAGCCTTTGGTATGGATTACAACTCAGTGTAAAGAAAACAAAAATCCCCACAACTGGACCAATAGGTGACATCATGAGAAGTGGAGAAAAGATTGACATTGTCAAGGATTTCATCTTGCTTGGACCACAATCAAGCCACAGTCAGGAAATCAAACTGTGCATTGCATTGGGCAAATCTGCTGCACAAGTGCTGAAAAGCAAGCATGTTATTTTGAGGACTACAGTGCATTGACTCAGCCATGGGATTTTTAATTGCATCATATGCATGTGAAAATTGCACATTGAATAAGGAAGACTGAAGAAAAATCGATGCATTTGTACTATGGTGCCGGTCAAGAACATTGAAAGTACCATGGACGGCCAGAAAAACAAACCAATTTGTCTTGAAGACATATAGCCAGATGCTCCTTAGAAACAAGGATGGTGAAACTCCATCTCACATACTTTGGACATGTTATCAGGAGAGACTAGTCACCGAAGAAGGATGTTATGCTTGGTAAAGTGGCGGGGTGGAAAGAAGAAGAAGGACATTGACAAGATGGATTGACACAACGGCTGGGCGGTGTTTCATTCTATTGTATGTAGGCCTTTGGAGGGGCATCAACAACAACATACTTATAATCAGCTTTTTCTGCAGTTAGCAAGTGCTTTTGCTAGATAGCAGCAGTGTAACTGGAATGAAGATGTTCTTCCCAACCTGAAGTTTAACATCTGTCCAATCTGGAAGCCCTAATAGCTTTTACAGAGCTTTTACAAATCTCCTGCCCTGGAGATTTGCTAACCAGCCTCTGTGACCATCAGAGCACGTGTTTATCCCCAATGTTGTTTTATAAACATAGTTTGTGATTTGGTCTTTGGGAATTACGGCCACAATCCATGGGTACCTCTTGATTTAGGGTAGGGTTGGGGGTAGGACACAGAAGAAAGTCTACCCAAAGCATGGCATTTCCAGAAAGACTTCCCAGAGTGCCCCATTTGGGGTAATTGCTTGGGTGGAATCACGGCCCTGGCACAGCTATGCAGTGTCTGGAGGAGTGCTAGGTCTGCAGATTCCCCTGTCCTCAGGAAGCTCGTATGTAGGTAACTGGCAGGACACGGAGCCAGGGCCATCATAGAAGTGTTCGGAAACAGTCTCCATAGTGCATGCTCATGTCTCCATCTTCTTGAGGGCAGGGGCTGTGTCATAACTTTTGTCCAGCACCTCTTAAAAGACCCAGACGTCTCCTTGAAGGATCCTAAGGAAGAAGAGTGAGACCAGCACTCTCTAGTTCTCCACAGATAGGGCTAAGCAGTGCTAACTCCACAGAAATCCTTTCTCTCCTTCCCTCAAGGAGCACAGCGGATTATAAGGGGACTGGCATCCCTTTCTAGGAATTCCTTGCTCTGCTTCCCAGCTTCCATTGTCTACATGATCACCTACTCTGTAAATTCAATGTGACACCTGGTGATAAGTTTAGTGACTAACACCTGTACTCCACTAAGCCAATCATAGGTATTTTGGCGATCCTTGACATTAAAAACGAGAGAGCATTCAGTATCTCTGAGTGAGGCACGAGCTGTTCTGGGCAGCCCCATGTTCTTCCACAAGGGGCTCAGGAATAGAAGAAGCCACTGTTCATACAAAAAGAATGGAGCAGATGAATCGGAAGCAGAATTAGAGATGAAGTAATCGGTGCCGTTGAAGAACCTTATTTTCACCAGAGCTGCTGGCAGTTTCAAACTACTGACCATGAGGTTAGCGGCCTAGCATGTAACCACAGCACCACCGAGGCTCCTTGCCACTGCATTAGAGATGATTCAATTAAATGTTTGGCCAGTATGGCCCAAGAATGACCTTATAAATATCCAAATGGCCCTCAGTATAAGAAAGATTTCCCACTTCTGTTTCAGAAGATTCAGTGGGCTAGATTAAGGATACTCACGGGATAATTAAAAAAAATCATTTTATTTGGGGGTGCATACAACTCATCACAATCTATACATCAACTGAATCAAACATTGAGTTAGTTAGTTTATTGTGCCAACTGGCCGATAAACACATGTGGGGTTAATTGAAGGGCGGAGGGATAAATGGCTCAGTGAGCCTTGCCTTTTGAGTTGTCGGGTCTCTTGCTTTGTGATGATCAGACCAGGGTGCAGCTGCCTTAGCCAGTTCCCTGCTGGAGCTGGCAAGACCCACTTCCTGCAAGACATCACCAAGGTGAAGCCACAAGGAACTACCCCGATGCAGCCCTGGATGCTGGAGCAGCCATGTGGAGATCGCTGCCAGCGCTGAGATGTTTATATGTTCACTGACTCGGCTTTCCTCCTGCAGTCGGCATCATTGTGTGTGTTTTGTGAGATGGAGGACTTTGTGGATTGGTGTCGGACATATGGGCTAATGTTCAACTTGTGGGCTTGGGATGAGCTGGGTTGGGCTGTTTTCTTGATGTGCACTTAACCTTTATATAAAACTCTTGTGCATGAGTTTCTGGGGATTTGTTTCTCTAAAGTACCTAAACTAACACAGGCATGTTTGTACATACGTTGCCCTCATTCTCTTCTAGACATTTACTTTCTATTGAGCCCTCAGTACCAGCTCTTTTTATCCCTCTCTCCTCCCCACCCCCACCCTCATAACCCCCCTATAGATTGTGCATTATTACCTTCATCTCTCACACCAACCTCTGTCTCCCTTCCCCCATGTTTTCTGTTGTTCTTCCCCTGTAGAGGGGTGAATGGTTATGTGCCAATCATTGCGATCAGCTTCCCCTTTCTCCCTTCTTCTCCCCTCTTCCTCCTGCCCATCTGGCATCACCATTCCCACTCCTGGATTCTGGGTGTCGTGAGCTCCCACCCCTTTCTATACCTGTGTACCTGTTCCAGTCTAGTCTGAACTAGGAAGCAGCAATGAGGTCATGGTAGTGGGGGTGAGGAAGCCTCAAGGAACCAGAGGAATATAGTGTGTTTCATCGATGTTTTACTGCACCCTGGTGATCCATCCCTTCCCTGTGGGCCTTCTCTGGGGAGATTGTTCCATTATCTACAGATGGGCTTTGGATCTCCACTCCAGCCCCCCTCTTTCTCAACAATACTCATGGAATAATTTATTTTCCAATTCTAGCTAGATTTTATTTAATTTGAATTTTTTTACTCAGACTTGTTTGTTTACTTATTTTAAGGGAAATCCCAAGAATTCCAGAATTTATTAGAAAAATGAAGGATGATGATTTCTCTACTTAGGTAAAGGTTGTACACTCCAAATCAGGGACTTTCAATGTTTTAAAATCATAATCCACTCTAAAAACATTTTACTTTGGGATCTAGTACACACACACAAATATAGATGTTACTGGAGGCAGAGTGCAAAATACATAAAATTTCTGATTATGCATGCGATAAATTTTGATCTCCTGGTTCTCAAAGTGTGGCTTCCACTATCAGTATCCCTTGGGGACTTGGGAGGATGCAAATTCTTGTCTCATCCCAGGTGTGAGGCCAGAAATTCTGGATATTTTATCAAGTCTTTTTTGTGATTGTGATACAAACTGCAATTGGAGATTATTCCATATAATTCTATATCATTGAAACAAAACAGAAATGCCTTTGTTTTAAGCCACTAAGCCCTGGGTGGTGCCAATGATCCACACATTCACATGCCAACTGCGAAGTTGGAGGTGGCACTCTACCTACGGGTACCTCCAAGAGACGTACTTCTGAAAAGTCAGCTGTTAAAAACCCTGTGGAGCCAAGCTCGACCTGATACACACGGGGCATCATGAATTGGATTGAACTGCACAGCCAACTGGTTTTTATAATTGAGGGTGGCCACAAACTACCTAAAAACCCTTGGGGACCCACTTGATTTCTTTTCTGTTCCCTTTTCAAACTGCTCTTTGTAGCTTTGCTCTGTCCAGCTTCAACCAGGCCCACCCGCCTCCCTTTTGGGTCTCAAACCTAGCCCTCTCTGCTCATTCAGCAGTCCTCACAAGACGGCTTCCTGCAGCTTTTGCATGGCCCACTCACACTCTCTGAGGCAGTGGTTCTCTGCCCTCCTCACGTCTGGGCCCTTTCAAACAGTTCCTCATGTGGTGGTGGCCCCCAACCATCAAATTATTTTCCTTGCTACTTCTCTAACTGTAATTTTGCTACTGTTATGAATCGTCATGTAAGTATCTGATATCCAGGATGTATTTTCATCATTACAAATTGAACCTAATTAAAGCATCGTGATTCATCACAAAACAATATGTAACTATATATTGTGAAATATTTATTTCTAATGACAAATCAATGAAATGTTGTCTTGAAGCATGGTGTAGTATGGGTATTAGTCTTCACGCCGGGTACTTGTATATGGGCAAAACTGCATGTGGGCAGACCCGCATGGAGAAGGATAGAGGAGCAGTGTGTCTTGGTTCCCAACACCATTGGAAATATGTGTTTTCTGATGGTCTTAGGTGACCCCTGTGAAAGGGTCGTTCGACCACCAAAGGGGTCGGGACCCACAGGTTGAGAACCACTGCTCTTAGGGGTCTTAGCTCTGAGGCTCTTTCTCACAGCGCTGTCTAAATTAGCCTCAGCAAGTGACTGTCTATTCTTTTTGTTATAGTTCTTATGCACAATTGATAATTGCTTCCTATAGAAAGTAGACTGCTGAGAATAATGCTTATCATGTAGCAGATCTTCAATAAATAATTGTTGAGGGAAAGAATGAGCTAATTCTCAACCAGGACACACCTGGGAACATATTGTCATCCCCAGAGGAGCATTTCCAGTCCACAAAGGCCTGTTTCCCTGTATGACAAAGCTGTTTTCTCTTTCTAGGAAGGAAGGTTGACAGTATTTGGAAGGGGAAAAAGATTGAGAATCCCATGCCCTGGGTGGTCCTTGCTTCCTCAGCTAGACACCATTACTCGTAGAGTCAGGGAACTGTAAATCGCCTCTACACCAGACTCTCATTTAGAAAACCTTAGCTAAGTTGCGTAATGCCTTTAGATCCAGCGCAGTGAAAAAGAACACAACAAAGCCCAAATCAGTTGTTTTCCAGTTGATGCCAACTCATGGAAATGCACCAAATCAAAACCACATCTACTACTGCCGAGTTGATTCCGACTCTACTCTAAGGCTTTCAGAGGCTACAAATCCTCATGGGAGCAGATTGCCTCATCTTTCTCTTGAAGAGCAGCTGGTGGGTATGAACTGCCAATCTTGTGGTTAGCAGTTCCACCAGGTTGTTTTGTTGTTAATTTTTTTTTATATAGAATCCTATGTGTCAGAGTATACCTGCTCCACAGGGTTTTCAGTAGCTGATTTTTTGGAAGAGGATCACCAGTAGATTTGATTAACCTCTGAGTGGAATTGAACTTCTAGCCCAGCGGTTCTCAACCTGTATGTCGTGACCCCTTTGGGGGAGATGGTGTCAAATGACCCTTTCACTGGGATTGCCTAATTCATAACAGCAGCAAAATGACAGTTATGAAGTGGCAACAAAAATAATTTTATGGTTGGGGTCACCATCACATAAGGAACTGAATGAAAGGGTCACGGCATTAGGAAGAGTAAGAACCACTGTTGCAGCCTTTCAGTTAGCAGACACATGCATTAACTATTTGTATCATCTAGGAACCTCTCCTACTACAATAGGATTCACAAAACTTGTTTAAACTCCCTCTCATCAGGGGTCCAATGAGATAAAAACATTCCATGTCAATAATAAGGAATAAACCACATTTATAACCCAGTTACAAGGAAGCTGAGGGAGAGAGCTTGGGCATGTGAGCCGACAGGGGAAGCATCATAAAAGAAAGTACCCCAATCTCATCTTTCTAAAAGGAGGCTCCGAGTCCCAGGGTCTCAAATAGAGCTTGTATGACGTGCATATCATTTGCAAGCCATTTGAGGCAGGTGGAATCCATAATACTTGTGCTGTCCACGGCCGCTTTACCTTCACATTCTCCCTGCTGGAGCCTGGCCTGGAAAAGTGGTCTTTCACTGTCATGTTTTTTTCTTTCCACCAGAGTGTATGGGGCGAATCAGGCCTCAGCATGCCCGGCAGGCCCAGCCACCGTGATGGATGGGGCCTTAAGCCTGACTGAGCTTTCACAGTTGAAACCATTAGAGGTTATTCTCCTTTTAATTCTTTGTGGTCGTTCTCACTCCTTCCTTAGAGAAACCTCTGATTTTCACTTGTGAGATGCTTGGCTGCGCTTGTCATACCCTAAAAGGTGATTTCAGTTCTCCGGTGCCAAAGAATCTTTTCTGCTAATCAAAACACAGCTGCAGAGGCCCGTGTGATCTGCTAATGGGCACCCCAACTCTGGGGTATGCCTGTCTATACCTGGGAAAATAGATATAATTAGGATAACAGATATCATATGTATATGCAAATGCAGCAGGTAAAAATGACTGGAAATGAGACAAGGCTTGAGTTTGCCAAACCCCATCAGCCCAGCTGTGCCGCTTAACCAGACGTAAGTGCCACCATTTACTGCCCCACGGCCAGCTCTGGTGCCTAGTCTTCATCTGCCGGACCCTTCCTACAAGTTATTCTCCCCCACCCTTTTAAAAATAAAACTAGATCCCTGCCATTTTCCAAACAAGCTGCTTGAAAAACTCCAAATCTTAGGAAGCAGTAGGGATCCCTGCTTCTGGCAGGCAAGTAAAGGAGAAAAGAGACAGAGACAGAGACAGAGACAGAGAGAGAGAGAGAGAGAGAGAGAGAGAGAGAGAGAGAGAGAGAGAGAGAGAGAGAGAGAGAGAGAGAGAGAGAGAGAGAGAGAACCTCTTTAAGGCTTGGCTTTTCTTAAGAGTTCTTCCCCCAGTGTGATGACTTCATGGTCAGATGGAAACCTGGCAAGCTGCTACTAAGACCAGGTTGTTTGCTTTGTAGGCAATCACCCTGTTGTAAACAAGGCCTGGAAGTTTGCTGTCTGGAGTCAAATGACTTGGGTTTCAGTTCTGCCTCTACTTCTACCTCTGACTCGCCTTTTCTTGGATTTCTAAGACTCTTCTGGAGAGGAAATGGCACAGGAGCCCCAGGAGCCTCCTCTGGCTTGACAAAGGGAAGGAAGCACCTTAGCTCTGCCTCTGCCCGAGGATGATTCCTGCCAGGTAGAGGTCAGGTATGTCTAGTCCCTGCAACTTCTTTTACCAGATCCCGACACCTGCCACCCCCTCTCTGCTAACTTCATGGACTCATTACAATGGCCACACCGACCCACAGACAGTACAAGCATGGGCGGCTTTAAAGGAAGTTAACAGCTTACATCAAGTCAGGTTCAGAAAACACTAAGGCTACAGCTCTTTTGTCCACAACATCTCTTCTCAGCCAAGCCAGCTGGAACATCACTCTGGTCTTTGGCCTCTCATCCACTTGGTCTCTTGGTCTTTGCTCTGCTCCTGCAAGTGTTACAAAGTTTCTTAAGCACTGCCAATTCTGCAAACCAGCCTCCTGAGCTTTACTTGTTTTTTTTTAAATCATTTCATTGGGGGCTCATACAATTCTTATCACAATCCATCCATACATCCATTGTGTCAAGAACATTTGTACATTTGTTGCCATCATCATTCTCAAAACATTTGCTTTCTACTTGAGCCCTTAACATCTGCTGCTCATTTCCCCCCTCCCTCCCCACTCCCCCTACCACATGAACCCTTCATCATTCATAAATTATTATTATTTTGTCATATATTACACTGTCTGACGTCTCCTCCCCCCCCCCCACCTTCTTCTCTGCTGTCCTTCTCCCAGGGAGGAGTATATATGTAGATTCTTGTGATCGGTTCCCCCTTTCTACCCCACATTCTCTCCTCCCTCCAGGCATCACCACTCTCACCACTGGTCCTGGAGGAGTCATCTGTCCTGGATTCCCTTAAGCTTTACTTGTTCTGTGGGTTGGGAAACTCACAGTTCTGTCTCATGGGCTTGTCAAGGTTCCTCTGCTCTGTCTCGTGGTCTTGGTGAGGCTGCCTCTGGCTCTTCTGGTTCCTCCACTCCAGGCAAGGAAGGATCTCACCTGTGCCTCACTGGTGTTTTTTCTTTCTTGATGTCTGTAGGCTTCTCTATTCCTGCTTCTGAGGCAACTCACTGTCACACCGAGTTGAGCCGCAAAACCGACCAACTCTTGAGTACTCTACACTTTGCTTACAAAAACTGTGGATATGAGTCATGCTAAGCAACTCCACTTCACCACAACTGGTCCTGATCACAACACCTACTTCGAGGTCCTGACATGCTGGAACCCTTTAGCTAATGCTCCTTTTATAAGGGGCTCATGGTGGGGCAAAGTGAATCAGGGGTTAATCCCAGGATGAGTTGCCACCAGGATGACCTTAGATAACGCACTTCTCCTCTCTGAGCCTCCACCTGCTCATCTGTAAGATGGGGCTAGTGATGCCTGCATTCTGAGATTGACATGGGGGTCAAATTAAACAGTGAGTAGATGTCCTAGTGCTGTGTAATAGAAGTGAACAGTGCAGAATTAAGTATAAGCCAACTCTATAGAATAATGGTATGTGCCTTTTTTAGGAGCTCCTAGACTGAGGTAGTATGTGTGTGTGTGTGGTGGGGGGAGCTTCACTTGTGAAGCTAGGTGGCTGATAGATGAATCCGAGTAGCGCAATGGTTCGGCACTCAGCTTCTAACTGAAAAGTTAGCATTTCAAACCCACCCAGCAGCTAGCTCTACAGGAGAAAGACAGGTCCAGGGATCTGCTCCAGTAAAGACCACAGCCTAAAAAACCCTATGAGGCAGGTCTACGCTATCACTTGGGGTCACTATGGGCAGAGATTCTTGCTCCCATGACATCTATCAAAAGGGATGGGAACAGTGTGGCTCATAGCATGGGAACTGATTTCCACCACGTGAAATGAACACACTACCAAAGTACTGATTCTATCGGGTCTTGTGGCTTACAACATGGGTGCTGACTTCCACCAGGTCAGCTGGACATTTAACATGAGCACTGACTCTACCAGGCTCGTGGGCAAAAGACACAGGCGCTGAATTCCATCATGATTCGTGGGCATACAACATGAGTGCTGACTTCTACCAGGCCATGTGGACACACAACATGGCCACTGAATTCCACCATGATATGTGGACACACAACACAGGTACACATACAACTTCCATCGTGATATGTAAGCACACAACATGGGTGCTGAATTCCACCATGATATGTGGACACAACATAGCTACTGACTTCCATCATGATATGTGGGAACACAGCATAAGCACTGGATTTTTTCATGAAATGTAAGCACAGAACATGGGTACTGACTTCAACCATAATATATGGACATACAACATGGGTACTGAATTTCATTATACTTATGTGGACACACAATGTGAGTCCTAACTTGCATCATGATATGTGGGCATGTAACATAACTAGTGACTACTACCAGGTATGTGGGCACACAACATGAGTATGTGGGTCCATGACATAAGTCCTGATGCTAGGAGGCCATGTGGGTATGCACAGTGGGTATCTGACTCTACCATACTCGGACGACCTGCATGTGAACATCCAACTTTGTTGTTTGGGTTGGAAGTGGTGTGCTCTGGGCCTGACACAATGCCTAGTGCATTGTACATGCTCAATAAGTATTTATTAGGTGAATTAACAATTGACTGGCTCAGTGGGTATTGGACTACATTGTTAATTTGTTGGGTTTTTTAGCCCTGTGGTTGTAGTGGAGAAAGCTGCAGAATCCTTATCTCTCCACAATGTGGGTAAAGCCAATATCTCTATAATTCATTTAATATTGGAGTCAGAACTATGCACAAATCCTGGTCCTGTGAATATCCTAGCAGTGTCTTTGTTTGAATTTCAGTTTAAGAAAAGTTGTTGAACTTCGTTTTCCTCATCTGTATGTGAATTAAAATGTTTCAACTTTTATGAAGTAACTGTGCAGACTTCTTAAGCTAGTACATCCCAGTGTTTAACTTATTCCTAAAATACTGTTATGGTGAGTCTATTCCAACTCCTAGTAACCCTATAAGACAGAGTTGAGTTTCCTAGACCAAAATCTTCATGGGAGCCACTTACCAAGTTTTTTTTTTCCCTGCAAAGTAGCTCGGGGGTTTGAACTGCCAGCTCTTTGGTTAGCATCCACACCCTTAAATATTGTGCTTATTCCTTTTTGACCGCTCACTTCCCCTCCTTGCTGCCCACATTCCAGGGGTACTGCTTCATATTTAGCCTTGTCCCAAGCCCCAGAAGTGAGCCTGGTCCCTTTTCTAGCTGTAATATTGATGTTTTTTATTCTGTTGAAGGCATCAATATTTGTTCGATAGCATAAGTCTTAAACAAGCATCCAAATGACACATTACTGATGAAGACAGTCAGTTCTGCCAGGAAGATTATCTCACACGGTCATGTTTCCATCACTAGCGGGGGCCTCTGTAGTTGTGGAATCTCTACAGTGACTTAAATGATAACATTAGTCCTAATCCCATGTAAAATGACTAGTTCCTCAGGGTGAGTTTCTTTTTAATAGTGCGTGTCAGCAGCAAATAGCTTGGAAGATCCCAGAGGAAAAAGCACAGCTCGTGCTCTCAGTGAAGCGATGATATGGATATATTTAATATCTATATTAAAAACCTTTTAGACACCATAGTGATATTGAACTGGATACTTAGACACATGTGGGCACAGCCTTGGGCTGTTGGCAGCTAGGAATGCTGTGTGCTTATGGGAGCCTTTTGAGGTGTTCAAAGTCAAATATGGGCTTCAGATTCTCTGACAGACACTTGACCTCAGTAGTAAAATACTGTGCACTATAAGCTGGGGGGATAAAACCACTTCCTTTATTTTTTCCTTTTCCAGTAAGTCTGTTGATAAGTTTGCTGTGCTATTAAAATGTTTAATCACTTGCCTCCAGCAATATCAGCCTTCCATCTGAAGTTGCAACTTATTGAAGTGTCCAGACAGATTTGCCCCAAAGTGAATGGAGTATTCTTCGAAGGAAAACAAAACACAGTTAGAAATGAAGCAAAGTTAGCGTTTCAGCTCAAAGGATTGGAAACAAAAATGATTATGTAGAGAGATCCTGTAAAGCCTACACTGATTGCCTACGGAAAATGCTTGGGGTGGGCCTGGGGGGTTGCGTCATAGAATGGCCACTGTGCTGGCCCAAGCAGCATCCTTGGGACAGCTGCTGAAGGGATTGTGACTGAGTGAAAGCAGAGGCCAGAAAGGCTGCTGGGGAATGGAGTGTTTATTAGAGACATGACTTACGAAAGGGTCTTCTTCCTTGTTTCAGGATATGGCCAGGCCATGTTTCAGAAGCTCAGCCCAGGCCAATGAAGAGATTGCCTCGGTTGGTTGGCAGACTGATATACATTTCCTATTGGTCTTCCTTTGCTCTTTTAAATGGAGCTTTGGGGAGATAGTCTTGATGCAGTAAGTGCCTTTAGACTATGGTGCTGCTGCCACATGATATTTTGATGCACAAAATAGATGGGATTGCTGGATCTAGCCCTACGGAAAGTTGAGTGGAGGGCCCCTAGGATGACCACAAATGATTTAATCCTTCCTGTAAGTGGTCATATAAGACAGGGATGTCAGATCTGCAATCACAAGGAACTCAAATCCATCAGATTCTAAAGCAGATAACCCCAAAGTGGATTCTTGCCCAGAGCCCAGATAGGGATACAGCTTGGTTGATACCTTGACTTTGGTCTTGTGAGAACAGAGGACCTCAGTGAGCCCTGTCAACCCTTCGACCTACAGACTGCTGAGTTAGTACATGGGTGTGTTTTTTAACTTATCAGTCAATGTCAATATAAGTCAATCAAAATAGGAATACATTTAAAAATGTGTTAAATAATTTTAAAAACCTAATTCATATGTTCATTTGAGCAGAAAATTACATTTATTGTATATTTGATCCTTAAATGAGATCAGGTAAGTGTTATTAGAAACATTATGAAAATTATTAGTATGAAAATGACACATGTGAGATGTGGTTAAAATACGAATACATGGTGAGTCAGGAAAAATCTAAACAAAATTAAAAATAGTACATCCTTCTTAAAAATCTGCTATAGATGCCATGGACTAGGCTCAGACTTGGGGTGATGCCAGGCACAACAGAGGAACACACTGCCCAGCCTGGTTCCAACTTCACAGTTGTGGTCACTGTGTTGTCTGAATGCCTGCCAACCTATGGACTCATTCCCGCTCACTATGTCAGATGCTATTTTATTATGACCCACAGGGTTTGCAATGACAACTCTACTGAAGTAGGTCACCAGGCATTTCTTCCTAGTCTGTCTTCGGCTGGAAGCACCACTGAACCCTTTCCACCCAGCTGGCATTCGAAATCAATAGCTTTCAGCGTCACAGCAACACATAGGTTACCACATGCCACAGGCGGTGGGTGCCGTCAGATTGGCTCCCACTCACAGCGACCCTAGGCACACAGAAGGAAACATTGCTTGATTACGCGCCATGCTCGCAATTGTGGTTTTGATTGAGTCCGTGATTGGCAGCCATTGTGTCGATCTGCTTCATCAAGGGCTCTCCTCTTTTCCACTGACCTTCTACTTCCCCAAGCGTGCTGTCCTTTTCCAGGGACTGGACACTTCTGATAACATGTCCAAAGTCTGTGAGATGAGGTATTGCTACATTCGCCGCAGATGAGTGGTGCCTTAGGATTATAAGTTGTTTTAAATGTGGCGGGACCACTGGATCCTCCTTGACATGCTTGTGGGGAGGGGAGGTTCTGCAATACACTCAGAGAGGTGAAGGGATTTGCCCAAGTCAATAGAGAAAGGGAGGGCGACAGGCTTTTTTTGTACCTCCATGTGAGGGCTGCTTTCACTTTCAAACGGGAAAAATGTGGGCCTTTGGAAATAACAGCATTGGGGATCTTCAAAAGGGGATGAAAACAAAACAAAACAAAACAAAAACAACTCAGAGGACACATCGGGCAAAGTTCATTGCAGAAGGCCTTCTTTCATCTCTCTCTCCGACCAGAAAAGCTTGTTGGAAGAAGAATCCCCAGCTGTGAGCCAGTGACCGTGTGCAGGGGCCAGGCTGAGGAGGCGGCTGGAAGAAGACTGCTGGGATTCTTTATTTGGATGGCCAAGAGCAAAGACACACAGGCCTGTACCTTCAAAAGGAACAGAGCATGATGGAGCAGGGGAGTCATCCGGGACAACACCCAAAAAGGGAGCGGGACTTCCTCAATGACACATATTCTCTCTCTCTCTCTCTCTCTCTCTCTCTCTCTCTCTCTCTCTCTCTCTCTCTCTCTCTGTCTGTCTCTCACACACACACACACACACAAACACACACACACGTGTGTTCTTAGGTGTGTTCTCATAGTAGCCCTCATGTTGGTGAATCATGCCTTTCTGAGTTGCCAGTGTCTTATCAAGCAAATTCAGTGTTTATTTTGTGTGCAGCCTTCGAGTCAGAACCATATCTGTGTTCGTTATCGTCCTAATAAACCATAACTGTGGTCAAGTTGATTCTGTCTCATGGCAACTTCAAATGAGAACTGTGCACCATTGAGTTTTCAATGGCTGACTTCGCAGAGGTCGATCTCCAGGCCCCTTTTTCTGAAGTGCTTCTGGGTGAAGTTGAGCCTCCAACCTTTCAGTGCACACCATTCAGGGACTCTGTCTGAGTAATAGGAGACTCCAATACTGAAGTAGTACCATGCTGGACACTCCACTGACAGGGAGATATTAACTCCCTTCTCCCGTGAGTTAGTGGGGAAGTTATTAAGGATTTTTTTTTAGTTATTAAGGATTTAATCAGAGCTTACATCCACTAACGGTAAGACCCCTGTGGTAGTTACATAATTTCATGTCAACTTGAAGGTATGTAGAAGTGCAGGGGTGGAGTCAAACCTGTCAATCAGGTCCCATCCTGATGGTGACTCCTTGTGGGCCTGGCCTTCTTATAAGGAGAGTCTTGGGAGCCTCCCCTCTCTGCCTTCACTTTCCTGCTGGCAGACCCTGATTGCTGCGAGCCCTGTGATGTGGCCGCTGCCATTGGATCCACATGACTTTCACCCACCAGCCTGTGATCTTCCTGCATTCTGCATCAGTCCATGTGTCTTCAAGAGTCTGAAGAGGGACTTATGGACCAGTATAGGACTTATGAACTTGATCCTATAAGTTATTTCTTGCTATATAGCTCTCTCTTACAGAGATATGTCACTGGGTTTGTTTTTCTAGTCTACCTGGCCTAACACAACCTCTGATGTTGAGAATATGCATGCTACCCCAGATGTGCTGAATGAGGCATGAGAAAGATGAGGTTCTCTGCTCCCATAAAGAGTTAGTCTCAGAAACTCACACAAGCTGTTCTCTGGAGTCACTTTGAATTAACGTCAACTTTGTGACAGCGAGTTTTTTAAATACTGAATCGGAATCTATATTTTATAAGATCCCCATGTGCTTCTTAGATACACATGAAATCTCTAAGAATCTATGAAAATAATATATATTCCATGAGACATATGGGCATCTTGCTAAAAATGTAGATTCTGATTTGGTTTAGGATAGAATCGCAAATTCTTAGCACAAGTTTATACTGGCCTGGATCTATTTTTAACAAATGCTTCTGTAAGAGGTAGATCCAGGATCTGGGGGACCTTGAAGCTTACACAATTTGGGGCCCTTCTTAAAGGCAAGAGTACAAAATTGCAAGTATAAAATTAGGTAAAGGACCTTTGAATTTGCCCATGGGAGTGAAGGGCTTTTAAACACTATAGGAAAGTGGCCTTAGTCCCATCCCTTATGACTTGGTTTGGCCAATTGAATGCAAGAGAAAGTCACGTGTGTGTGTCACCTGTGAGTGGAGGTTTGAAGAGTCAGAGTGTGATTCATCACTTTCCTGCCCCTACCACCATTCAGTGTACCCGACACAGAGAAAGGAAGTGTGAGCTGGGATGGAACCTCCTATGCCGTGGCGTGAGGAGTCATTGAGAGGATTCGAGCCCCCACCCCATATCCTGTTTCAGCCTGTACTGGACCCGAGTGTGAACAAGAAAAACTTTTTGTTGTGATCATTCACTACGATTTTGAAGGGTTTGTTTGTTTGTTAACCACACCAAAATTAGCTCTAACCATGGCAAGTATGCAGTTGATTCTGTCTTGTGAGGACTCCACGTCTTATAGATTGGAATTGTTCTCTATGGTTTTCTAGGCTGTACGGAACAAGACCGACTTGATGTCCCCTAACAACCACCACAACCATCTCAATAGGAGTAGATGATCAATCCTTTTCTTCTGTAGTACTGCTCACTGCGCTTGCACTGCCAGCATGGAGGCTCATGGTATGTGTCAAATTCCTAGATCAAATAACGGAGCCAACAAAGCAAAAGGGAAACTCCGTGCCATCCAGTGAATTCCAGCTCATGGCGACCCTATAAGACAGGGTAGAACGGCCCCTGTGGGTTTCGGAGACTCATTCTTTACCCAACGTAGAGAGCTTCATCCTGCTCCTGCTGAGCAGCTGGGGCTTCAACCTGCATACCTGGGGTTAGCAGCCCAGCACGCAACCACTGTGCAATGCCAACTGCACCAGGCTGAAGACTGCTGCTGCTTGCCTTCACACCTGCTTTGCTGATTCTCCCGAGGCAGGAAAGATGTGGCTGCTATCACAGCAATCCAGGTTCATGGCCATCCCTAAACCCCGCTCCATGGGCTTTTCAGGGACTGATGTTTCCAAAGTCAACGACAAGATTTTCTTGTAGCGTGCCTCTGGATGGATTCAAACCTCTACCCTTGTAGTCAGCAGCCTAGCATCACTAAAGGACTGCTATTATGCTAGAGTCTGAGCCAGAGTGAGGGTGAACAGTTTGCCCAGTTAGTTAATGGTGGAACTAGGATAAATGGCTTCTCGGTGTCCTAGTTTCTCAATGACATTAGGGAATGGTGGGGACTTTAGCACACAGAATCGGTGTCCCATCTAGAAGTCACTTGGCTCCAACTGATGGCTGTAAAATAGGAATGTGCCCTTATTGTTTCCAGATCTTCTCTTTTTAAACAAAGGCTACAAGCTCAAAGGTTTTACATGAATCCTCCTGCTAATTACATGTAAGAACTGACAGAAGCAATTTGATTTTTTGGTTTATTTTTATCACAGTAAACCAGTGAGCTAGATTTGGTTCACCAGTTTGAGTCCTTAATAACACTTATTTCTCAAGCTGAAGGAACTAAAGAGAAGAAAAAAAAGCCTCGCGTTGCAGTATTTGAGAATTCTGTAGGAGAAATGTTAAGAATCGCAGGAGGCATCCAATGAGAATGGAAGGAAAGAAAAACTTCAAGGAAGGCAAGATGGACGGAATATACAGACTCACTGTTCCCAGAAGAATTGGTTGGCATCCAGTCATTTCAGGAGTTGGCAAATGATTAGTGGAATTAAAGGGAAACATTCAAGCTACACTGACACCATTGGGGAAAACCAAGGCTCCAGGAATGATGGATTGCCACTTGAGATGCTTCCACAAATGGGTATGGCTTTGGGAACATTCACATGTCTATGCCAAGATATCTCAAAGACGTGACCAACACGCTGGAAGTCATCCATATCTGTGCCCATTCTCAAGAGGAATAAGCTAATAGAATGTGGACATTATTGAACAATATCATTGGTGTCATGTGAAATTCTCCTGAAGATAACGAAAGAGTGGTCATAGCAGTACATTTACAGGAAGCTGCGACAATTCAAGCCAGGCTCAGAAGAGGATGTGGAATGAAGGAGAGGAAGGATCTCATGGCTGATGGAAGACGCATGTTAACTAAAAGGAGAGGGACATCAGAAAGATGTTTCTCTATGTTTCATTGACTATGCGAAGGCATGGGATGGTGTGGATCATGAAAAATTATGAACAAAATTGTAAATAATGAGGATTCCCAAACACTTATTTATGCCCACGTGTAACCTACACATGCACCAAGAGGCAGTTGTTTGAACAGAACAAGGAACTACTGCATGGTTTAAAATCAGCAAAGGTGTCCATCCATATGATATCTTCTGATCAGACTTATTCAATTAGTCTGCTGAAAAAAATAATCTGAGAAGCTGGCCCAAATGAAGAAGAAGATGAGAGGAAAATGTATGAATAACTTTCAGTATGCAGATGTTACTTGCTTGCTGAGAGCCAAGGAAACATGAAATGTTTTCTGATGATGACCAAAGACTACAGTGTTTAGAATGGATTGCATATCACCAGAAAGAAAAACAGACTCCTTGCAACGGAACCAACAAATAGCATCGTAATAAGTGGAGAGAACATTGTAATTGTCACATAAAAGTAATGACTTAATTTCATGTGAATCCCTAGTCAATGCCCACGGAGGCAGCAGTCAAGAAGTCCAACTAGGGATTGCATTGCGAAAATCTGCTGCTAACTCCCTCTTTCAAGTGTCGAAGATCAAGGCCGTCACGTTGAGAACTAAGGTGCCCCTGACCCACGTCATGGTATTTTCAGTGGCCTCATCTGCATGAGAAAACTGGACAATGAATAAGGAAGATCAAAGGAGAACTAATGTCCTTGAATTATGGCATTAACAGAGGACATCCAGTCAGGGTGCGATGTAGCACCGATGAAGAATACAGCTTTCTCCCAGTTCCTAAATGCTTCCTCCCCCCTCCACTACCATGATCCGAATTCTACCTTGCAGGACTGGATAGAGCAGAGGAAGTACACTGGTGCAGATAGGAGCTGGAGGCACAGGGAATCCAGGGCGGATGATACCTTCAGGATCAGGGGTGTGAGAGGCGATACTGGGAGAGTAGAGGGTGAGTGGGTTGGAAATAGGAAACTGATTACAAGGATCTACATGTGACTTCCTCCCTGGGGGATGGACAACAGAAAAATGGGTGAAGGGAGACGTCAGAGAGGGCAAGATATGACAAAATAATAATTTTTAAATTATCAAGGGCTCATGAGGAAGGGGGTAGCCGCAAGGGAGGGGGGATAAAGGACCTGATGCAAAGGGCTTAAGTGGAGAGCAAATGCTTTGAAAATGATGAGGGCAAAGAATGTACAGATGTGCTTTACACAATTGATGTATGTATGGATTGTGATAAGAGTTGCATGAGTCTCTAATAAAATGTTAAAAAAAACAGCAGAGGACATCAATATCCCATGGACTACAGATGAACAAATACATTTTCAGTAATTATGGTCAAAATACTTCTTAGAAATGAGGATGTACGTTGGACAGTGTAAGAGATGACAAAATAATACTAATTTATAAATTATCAAGGGTTCATTAGGGAGGGGAACAATGAGGAGTTGATACCAAGGGCTCAAGTAGAAAGCAAATGCTTTGAGAACGATGACAACAAATGTACAAATGTGCTTGACACAATGGATGTATGTATGGATTGTGATAAGAATTGTACAAGCCCCCCCCCAATAAAATGATTTAAAAAATAAATAAATGAAGATGTTATTAGGAGGTACCAATACCTGGAAAAGGACATCATGCTTGACAAAATCGAGGGTCAGTGAAAAAGCGTAAGTTCCTTAATGAGATGGATTGACAAAGTGGCTTCAACAAGGATTCGAACCCAGGAATGATTGTGAGGATGAAGAGAGGACCGGGCAGTATTTTGCTCTGTTGGACATAGGGCCTCTATCTAAATTAGGTTTCCTTAAAAATGGAATTCAAAGTCTATGCACGGAATGATATGGTCCAGGTAAGAAGATAAGCAGATTGGTACAGGCGTAGCAGGTTGAAGAGGCTTAAAGGGGAAGTAGGATTTGTCCTGAAGAGTGTCCACAGCAGATTTGTGCAGAAAGATGAAGGGGAGAGTGATATAACATCTATTTTCAATGACTCAATCGCATAAAACATTTTTATTATGGTTATTCAAATTTTATATAAAGCTATGGATAAAGAGAAATCCCCAGGGCAGGGGCGGGGGTGGGGGGGTGGTGGTCAATCTTTGCTGTAGGTTGCTTTGACTCAGAAATGACTCAATGGCAGTGAGTGAGTCATCCTCACAGGATGACAATCTTACCATGTGTGGTCACTTTGCTATCGTCATGAGGACGTGGAATTGAGCCAAAGAGAGAAGGGGATGTCTTCATCATCTAATGCTTCTGTAACAGAGGAGAAATTCATTCTTTTCACAGCTCAGAAGGCTACAAGTCTGAATTTAAGGCACTACTTCTGGGGCAAGCTTCACACGCTTTGTTGGCTCTGGGACAAAGCCAGGGAGTTATCTCTTTCAGCTTCTGTAGCCCTAGTATTCTTTGATGCCTTGACAAAATTCATGTAATATTAATCCCCCTGCCACCCTCCCTCCCGCCACCACCTGGTGCTTGTGTGTCCAAAAGGCTCTCTTACAACTCAGAATTAATAAAGTTTAGGTCTCACCCTGCACTGATATGGCCTTATTAACACAGCAAAGACATGCCTAGCCCTAAATTGGATTCTCCATAGGCATTTCCTTATACTTATGTCCATTCATGGCTACCTCGGTGACAGAGGGGACTGCTGCAGAGGGTTCCCTAGGCTGCAGTCTTGACAGCAGCAGATTACAAGGTCTTTTCTTCCAAGGATCTACTAAGGGTTATAGACCACTGACCTTTCAATCAACAGTTGAGTCCTTAATCCCAAGAGATCCTTATTCACAGGTACAGTGGTTAGGATGCCCACGCATAATTTTGAGGATACAAACAAGAAAAGATATGAAGGAGGAGGACTTGCTAGAAATTCAGCATCTCCCTGGATTCCAAGGAGGCAGTTAGGCCTTGATCAATCTCACGTGAGTGCAGGTGAGTGCCTTGTTTCTTCTTCAGCTCTTTGAATTTTGGGCTTCGACACCATCATGTGGGGGTAGGGAAACAGCTGGGGGTTGGGTGTCCATGGGACCTTAGAACGTCCTGCCAACGAGAATGCCTTCTCGATAGTCAGATGCAAACTGTGTGTCCACAACAACTGATTTCATGTATGAGGGATACTCCCCCAAACAAACAAACAAAAATGGAGAAATGGATAAGAGTTGTATGAGCCCCAATCAAAAGATTTATTAATTAAAAATATGTTAAATAATAACTAATACCAATTTGGTGCTTTCATGAACATTTTGTCATTTAAGTCTCAAGGTACCCCTTGCATTATGATCCACCTTTTACAACATGAAGGGAGACCCCAGAAAAATAAAAAGTAGCACGTACTGAGCCCTTACTCTGATGGAGTCTTGCACTGTTCAGTATGTTAGATATTTAAATATAAATTGTAATTAATAAAAATAAAATTGAAAAAAAAAGGAGAAATGCTCCACTGGGCAGAGCTTTCATCAATACCCATTTCCCCACTAGGTGAACATCCAGCAACTCGCTCTGAGTCAGTGCACCCAGTGGCATTTGCCAGGGAAGGTTCTCTCTGGTCACAGTGAATTTTTTCATAAAAGCAGTTTCACTTGAACCTCATTATTTGTGATGGTCGATTTAAGAGAACAGCAGGTGGCTGTGAAATTCTATTTCCTGCTCAGGAAAAATGCAGAAACTGTTATGATGTTGAACACGGCTTACAAGGAGGAAAAAAACTCAAGTGTAGGAGTTGTCTACTCCTTTCCAAAGGTGAAATGTTGAAATCTTGTTCTGGATGTCCACCAACTTCCCAAATGAATGAAAATGTCGACAAAATTCAGGCATTTGTGCTCAAAGACCAAAGATGGACCACTGAAGAGATGGGGAGTTCTCTGTATTATCTTGGAGCTGAGTTCCATTAATTTTAATGGAAGATTCGGTAATGAGAAGGGTCACTGTGAAATTTGTGCCGCAGGTCTGACTGACCCAGAAAAAGAGTATCAATTGGAAATGTGCTGTGCTTTGAACAGCTTCAAAGTGACCCTGACTCTTTTTCCCTAAGTTTGTCACTGGTGATGAGACACTATGCGCTCTCTACCACCTGAAAGCAAACATCAACCAAACTGTAAGGTCTCTCTCTCCGGCTAGATTCCAACCTCAGTCCTTGGCTCCACGAGAGAAAGATTTCACGCCGAAGCCGGGCTCATGATCCAAGTGAATTTAATGAGAATTAAAAGAAGCTTCAGGTTTTACGCGGCACCCATAGGATTCCTTTGACCATGCGGCCTGGTCACAGAGATTGTTCCAGGTCACGTAAGGATCTTTTTCCTCCCACGAAGACGACCCTGCCTTTTCAAGGGTTCCCGGGGGGAGGCGTGGTGAACGACCTCAGGTCAATCCCATTGGCTGAATTGCGATCACCTGGCCAAGGTGGGCTGCTCCAGGTGTAACGCCCATCCGCGCCCACTGGCAGGAAAATCCAACTTTGTCCCTTGTTGGCTCTCCTGGGCATGCGTAAATGGACTTCCCAATTCCCTAGGCCAAGTTGCCGAACAAAACCAGTAGAGACACCATTGCTACCTCGCTGCCCCCCCCCCCCCAAACTTGTCAAGTGAAATCAAATATACAGACGATGCTCATTTGTTTTTGTTTTTTTTTAAGATGAGGAGGATAGTGCATTTGGAGTTCGTTCTACCAGGTCAGACTGTTAATCAAGCTTTCTTGTATTTTGAGGTTCTGAAAAGATTGCATTAAAGTGCGTGGGGGAAAAAAGGGCCTGATTTGTGGCAGATGGGGGACTGGTTTTGCTACCACGACAATGCATCTGTTCACACAGTCATCTCAGCATAGCAGTTTTTGGCAAAAACAGCATGCCTCTCTTGCCCCCACGCACCTTACTCCCCTGACCTCTCTCCTTGCCACTTCTTTTTGTTTCCGCAAATAAAGAGGGACGTGAAAGGACAGTGATTTGATGAAGTAGAAGAGATGAATAAAAACAAAACAAAATAAACCAACCAACAAACAACAAAAAATTTAACAAGGGAGATGCTGCCATCCATCCAAACATGAGTTTGAAAAATGTTTCCAAGAGTGGAATCACAGATTTGACAAATGTATCAAGTGTAAGGGAGAGTACTTTGAAGGTGATAAGGTTGTTTTGTTAAAACAAATTGGGGGAGCGGGGAGGGAGGGGGAAAAATGAGGAGCTGATACCAAGGGCTCAAGTAGAAAGCAGGTGTTTTGAGAATGATAATAGCAACATATGTACGAATGTGCTGGACACGAATGATGTATGTACGGATTGTGAAAAGAGTTGTATGAATCCCTAATAAAATGATTAAAAAATTAAATACATAGCTTTGAAAGAAAATCTGTTTGTGTGTGTGTGGGGGGGTACCCCCTCGTAATGCTGCAATACAGTGAAGGACCTAGATGGCTTATCTAGCAATAGCCTTTGTTATTCCCACCAAGTGACCTTCATTTTCCAGATGAGCCTGAGTAAGAAGATGGGGGAAGACACTGGAATGTGATTCAGCTGTAAATGCTAGTCTGAAGCCTTGGTAGAGAAACAATTGTCTCAACAGGCATATGATGAGCATTTCTCACCTGAACTGTAATCTGTTAACTTCCCTAATTGGCCTTATAATCATGAGCATGATCTGTCAACTCTGCAGTGGCCACTGCAAAGAATTGCAAAGAATCCAGCTGAAAAGGAGAACGTGCTGTGGGACACTAAAGCAACTTCCCAGAGGTGTCTGAGACACAAGTGAACGTCAGGAAATAGGTGGGCCATCTGTGGAAAGAAATCTACCAGGCAAAACAGTTAGGAGCTTCTCAAAACCTTTGGTAGGCAGAGGTGTCCCTAACGGCAGATTGCATCAGGTACACTGTCAAAGGAAAGGGGTGACGCCTAAAGGTATATAAAGCTTTCTTGCAGTGCTTCAGGAGAATTTATTAAATTTTAATAAGAAAATTCCCAATGTTAATTATAACAAAACAAAACATTTTTTATACCCACAAGGCTAAAACTCCACGCTAAGTGCTTTTTCGGAGCCTTCAAGTGCTCGGAGCTGCCATTGTTACCCACTTACAATGACAATCAAAGTCTTCTGGTTTCTTCTTCGTGTGCTATAAGAGGTTTTCCCAATGTTCTTTGTTTTTAAAAATAATTTTATTGGGGGCTCATACAACTCTTATCACAATCCGTACAATCATCCATTGTGTCTAGCACATTTGTACATTTGTTGCCCTCATCATTCTCAAAACATTTGCTTTCTACTTAAGCCATTGGTATCAACTCCTCATTTTCTCCCCCTCCCCCACGAACCCTTGATAATTTATAAATTATTATTTTATCATGTCTTGCACTGTTCAATGTCTCTCTTTACCCACTTTTCTGTTGTCCATCCCCCAGGGAGGGGGTTATGTTTAGATCATTGTGAGCAGTTCCCCCTCTCTACCGCATCTTCCCTTCACCCTCCTGGTATCACCACTCTCACCACTGGTCCTGAAGGGATCATCCATCCTGGATTCCCTGTGTTTCCAGTTCCTATCTGTATCAGTGTACATCCTCTGGTCTAGCCAGATTTGTAAGGTAGAATTTGGATCATAATAGTGGGGGGAGGAAGCATTTAAGAACTAGAGGAAACTTGTGTTTCATTGGTGCTACACTGCACCCTGACTGGCTCATCTCCTCCCTTTGATGTCCAGTTGCCTACAGATGGGTTTTGGATCTCCACTCTGCACTCCCCCTCATTCACAATGAAATGATTTTTTTTTTGGTTCTTTGATGCCTGATACCTGATTCCTTTGACACCTTGTGATCGCACAGGCTGGTGCGCTTCTTCCATGTGGGCTTTGTTGCTTCTCAGCTAGATGGCCACTTGTTTATGCACCCACTTTTGTCTTCAATGATTGTGTCAGGAAGGTGAGCATCATGGGATACTGCCAGTGTTTTTTTTTTTTTTTTTACAGTATATAACCAGACAATAAAACAACAAAAACAAACCACTGACAAAGAACAAAACAAAACACTTCACAAAAGAAAGGCTTGTAGTTCGTTCAAGGATCGTTTGCTGGCCCTTAGGAGCGTTTTCCAGTCCAGTCTGTTGGGGCACCACGCCCTGGCCCCAAAGTCCACTTTCAGCATTCCCTGGGGACCTTGCCACTCCATTCCCTTGCTGTTCCACTGCACTCCCCGAGTGCTTTGCCTCGGTGTGGTGGGATCAGGTCAGGTGCGATTCCCACACTGTGTCTCCGGTGCTATCCCCTGTATCGCCCTTAGTCACTAAGGGGCATCATGTCTCATAGTAGGGCCAGCCAACTGCCAGTGTTTTTTATAGTTGTTGATCTTGTTAAATTTTCTGGTATGCTAACTATAATATTTTAGTATTTAGTATTTTTGAACCTGTAGCTATAACTTGTTTCAAAATGAAGTAGTAATTAAGGGAATAGAAAGGGAAAGCATTTTAAAGGCGTTTGCTTTCACTGAGAATGGTGTAACTAATAATATTGTAATTAGATGTAGAAATAGTCTATAAAACTATTTTATTTTTAAAAACTATTTTATTATTCATATAACAAACAGTACATTTAAGTAATTTATAACTATATCACATATTTATTTCTCTGATTTAAATTGATAGTAAACATTATTAAGGATTCTGTTTGAGCTGAAACAGAAGGAGGCCTATGGATGTGGTGGTGGTGGTAACACTACACGTTACTGCATCCAATGCCATCAACTCTGGTAACACCACTGTCAGTAGGTCACATGCCACATAGGACAAACTCTGCTTGGCTTGGGGATCATTTCTGTCTGTGTGTGTGTGTGTGTGTGCACGTGCATGTGTGTGTGTGAACACTGACTTTCAGGGAATGAATGTATTAGAGGACATTTCCTTTAAAGCAAATTTCACATGTCTTCCTTTCACCTCGCAACCTCTTAAAAGCCAAAGCCAAACCAAAGCAATTGAATTCGGACTTATAACAACTCCATGTGTGTCAAAGTTGAAGTGTGCTTCATGGTTTTCAATTGCTGATCGTTTAGAAGTCAGTTTCCAGGCCTTTCTTCTTCTTCTTTCTTTCTTTATTTTTTTTAAATACTTTACTGGTGGCTCTTATATCTCTTATCACCATCCATACATTAATCCAGTGTATCAAGCACATTTGCCCATATGCTGCGATCATCATTTTCAAAGCATTCTCTTTCCACTTGAGAGAATGGGTATCAGCTCCCCATTTCTTCCTCCTCCCTCCCCTTCCCGCCCTCCCTCATGAATCCTTGATAAGTTATAGATTATTATTTTCAAATCTTACATCATCCTTTGTCTCCACTCACCCACTTTTCCATTGTTCATCTCCTTGGCAGGGGGTTATAGGTTGGTCCTTGTGATCGGATTCCCCCTTTCCCCCCCACTCTCCCCAAACCTTCCTGGGGTCTCTACTCTCCTTTTTGGCCCTGAGGGCTTTGTCTATCCTGGATTCACTGTATGGTGGGCTCTTATCTGTAGCAGTGTGCATGTTCTGACTAATCCGATTTGTAAGATAGAATTGAAGTCATGATAGTGGGGGGAAGGAAGCACCAAAGAACTAGAGGAAAGTTGTGTGTTTCATCAGTGCTATACTGCACCCTGACTGGCTCATCTCTTCCCTGTGACCCTTCTGTGAGGGGATGTCCAATTGTCTACAGATGGGCACTCCATACCCCCCTGCAATTCACATTGGGTATGATTTTGTTCTGGGTCTTAATACCTGATACCTGATTCCATTGCCACCTCGTGATCTCACAGGCTGGTGTGCTTCTTCCATGTGGGCTTTGTTATTTCTGAGCTAGATGGCCACTTGTTTATCTTCAAGCCTTTCCCCTAAGTCAGTGATTCTCAACCTTCCTAATGCCGCGACCCTTTGTGAACTCCCAACCATAAAATTATTTTTGTTGCTACGCCATAACTGTCATTTTGCTACTGTTATGAATCGGGTGACCCCGTGAAAGGTCGTTCGATCCCCAAAGGGGTTGCGACCCACAGGTTGAGAATAGCTGTTTTAAGCCATCTCTTGGCGATTCTAACAAACTACCTTTTGGTTAGTACCTGAATGCAAAACCATTTGCCTTACTCAGGAATCTCACACTACCTTAGCCTCTTTATTTATTGCTTTCATATAGAATTGCGCTTTTCTCTTTTCAGGAAATGGGCCATTCCCATTCCCCCATTTGTTTGAAACATGAAGTCATTGTGCATCCGATTGTAACTCAGGTGTCCCTGGGTCCTCTGGGGTTAGTGGGCCTCCCCTGTTTTCCAACAGAGGCGAGTGACTTTCACAGTTGGAATTTCTAAAGGAAAAACTCCCTGCCTGGGTACTTGGGCAGGAGGGGTTGGGGGTGGGATGGCAGAGAGGAAAAGGAAGAGGAGGACGGACAATTCTTGGATTGCTTGCCCAAAGGGGACTACTTTTACAGCCTTCCTGTTTATCACTTGAGAAGTAAACAGCACAGGAGCCAGGTGGCCTCTAGCAGCTTCCTGGCCGTGGCTGGCTCAAGCTGTCCTGCTACCTTTTCTCTCTGGGTGATAATGGGCAGAGAACAGGCTTGGCTTGGGAGGCTCAATGTCTTGGGACATAGTTCCTTCACTGGAGACTAACTGCTCCTATCACATAAACTGGGGGTGAGGTGCATGGACTCAGCTGCGGCGCTTAGCAGCCATACGGTGTTCCCAGAGGGAGCAAGGAGGCTGCAGAGATTGTGCCTGTGAACAGCAGCAGGAGATAACTCTCAACTTGTGTTTGGTTATCAATATTTCCTCTGCCTTCTTGATTCGGCCTCCAGGGCTTAGAGGCGGGTGAGGGTTCACCCCACCTCCAGGCTAGCTTAGCCTCTTTGGCTCCTGACAAATGCAGATGGTGACAGAGAAGGTGGCCTGACTAAGATAAAGAGCATGGTGCTGGGGCCAGCAAACACCTGGGGAATCAATAAACTATCATTATCAAGAATGGTGGCTCGGGAGCCAGAGTCGGGGAGTTGGAGCAGGAAGAGATAGATGCTGGAGAGAAGGGACAGACATACACGTTGTGACAGAAGCAGAGAAAGTAGGGCTTGCTGGAGGAGGAGCCCGGTGGCGGAGGGGCTATGAGTTGGGCTGACATCCTCAGGATGGGCAGGACGTAACCACCAGCAGCTCTGCAGGAGCTGTCACAGACTTCAAAACTCACAAGGGCAAGTTCGACCCTGGCCTATGGGGTCACTATGAGTCCTTGAGTCAAAATCAGATGGCAGTGAGTAAAAAGTAAAAAATAAAAAGACGAGGTGAAAGCAAGGGAGGGCAAGGGGCGATGACCTGCATGGTGTCTTCTGTGCTTTGGCGGTGGGCCTGCCTCCAGGACAAAATGGCGAACAAGGTGACAAGGGAAGGGGGGTGCGGCTTAACTCTTAGCCACTCTGACTTCCATCCGTGCATCTCAGCCTTTCAACTCTCTTCTCACATCAGTGCTTTGAAATGCTGAGTGTAAGAACTCAACCACAATATCTATATAACAGTCTATTTGACTTACTCTTTGAGGCAATGATGAAATTGGTGAATGTCCACTTGGGCTACTTAATCTACTGATTCATTTCTGTGTAGACAGTAAAATAGGAATTCCTAGTGGGCTAAATGGGTAAGCGTTTGGCTGCCAACGGACAAGTTGCCATTTTAAATCTACCCAGAGGCAAGACGTTGGAAAAACAGCTTGGTTTGCTTTCAGAGGTTGGCAGCCGCGGCTCCCCATGGAACGCTGGTCCACCGGGAACACGCAGGGGCTCCAGAAGCTGGAATTTTCTAAGTAGTAACGGATTCTTTAAAAACAGCGTGGTGTTTTTTTATGTGTGTGAAAGTTTGCACAGCAAGCTAAGTCACCACACAAATTGTTGAGTAATGTTACATTATTTTACGACGAATCTGCATTCTCTGTGTTCTGGTGGATTTGTGCCTGGCACTCTCCTTTCCCCACTCCTTATCTTCCCAGCTATACTTGTGAGTCAAAGGTCCACCTTTTCGTCATGGACGCAGTGCTTTCAGTCAAGCACTATTCTGACAGGGAAACTGAGGAATGCATATTTATGACCATATCATTAGGTTTGATCTGGCTCATGCCAGAGAATCTGGTCCTCAGCCTAGGAAATGAGCAATATGGGCAGTTTCTCCTATGCCCATTCTGCTTTTTGAACTTACCTCAGTGGACTCATGTTGTACTTGTCCTTTTGTGCTTGGCTGACTTCACTCAGCCCAACTCTTACCAGGAGATGAGGTGCGTCATCTTTTCATCACTATTTTTTAGGGATGTATAGTACTCTATTCTCTGTATATCCCAGAGATTTTTAAGCCATTCATCTGCTGATGGAAATTTAGTCTGTTCCCAATTCTTTGGGATGGTGAACTCTACAGTGATGGACATTAGAGCACAGATGTCTGGTCAAGGTCTGTTTCTTATTTCTTCTGGGTATAAACCCACTGGTAGATTTGCTGGGTCATAGGTACCTAGATTTCCATCTGTTTTGGGTATCAACAAATAGCTTTCCACAGAGGCTGTACATATCTACAGGCCCACCATCAGTGAATGAAAGTGCCTATCTAACCCCCTCCAATATTTGTTGCTTTCTGATTTTTGGAATTGGGCTTTTTTTGGTGGGTGTTAGGTGGTATCTCATAGTTGTTTTAATTTGCATTTCCTGGATGGCTAATGATTGGGAATGTTTTCTCATGTTTATTGACCATTCGGGTTTCTTCCCTTGTGAATCTTCTGTTTAAGTCTTGCCCACCTCCTCAGTGGGCAATTCATTTTTTTCTTATTGTAAGCTTGCAGGATTGTGTAGATTTTAGTGATAATTCCTTTGTCTGATATGTCCTTGCTAAATATCTTTTCCCACTCTGTGGTCTCTCTTACTACTCTCTTGATGAAATCTTTTGATGTAAACACGTGCTTGATCTTTACTATGGCTCACTCATTTATTTTATCTTCCGCCGGATGTGTATTCTTCCTTATTTCTGATAGCCCATGTATTCCCTGTGCTAAGGTTCTTAGCTTTGTCCCAATTTTCTGATTGATGATCCTGATAATTTAGGGTTTTACCTCAAGGTCTGTGACCCACCTTGGATTTGTTCTTGTGTATGGAGTGAGGTAAGGGGCTTGCTTCATTTTTCTACAGAGAAATATCCAGTTTATCCAGCACCATTTGTTAAAAAGGGCATCTGCTTCCCTGATGGTTTAATTTCTGGATTTTCTGTTCATATCCATTGGTCTGTGTATCTGTCCTTGTGCTAGTACCATGTTGTTTTGACAGTTCTGGCTGTATAGTAAGTTTTAAAGTCAGGTCATGCAAGCCCTCCCACTTCCTTCTTCTTCTTGTGGCATTATTTGCCAATTCCGGGCAAGAAATTCTTCCCTTTTCATATGAAGTTGGTAGTCACTTTCTCCATTTCTTTGGGGGAAAAAAAGATGCTGGTATCTGTATCGGCATTGCATTGAATTTATATACTGCTCTGGGTAGGATTGACATCTTCAAAATATTGAGTCTTCTGATCCACGAGCATGGATGCTCTTTCAATTGTGAAGGTCCCTTTTGGTCTATTGTGATAATGTGCTATAGTTTTCCTCATACAGATCTTTTGTGTTTTTGGTTAGGTGTATCCCTAGATATCTCCATTTATGCTTGGCTATTGTGAAGGGAACTGCCTTCTTGAACTCTTTTTTCTGTAATTACATTAGTTGTATATAGAAATCTCTTTGACTTCTGCTTGCTGATCTTGTTCCTGTCATTCTGCCATATTCCTCTATTAATTCCTGAACTCCTGTTGTGGAGCCTTTGGGGTTCTCAATATACAGAATCATATCACCTGCAAATTATGATAGTTTTACTTCTTTCCCCAGATGAATACCTTTGCTGTCCTTCCAGAAGTTTGCCTTATGTTTTTAGCCAGGACCTCCTGGATGATGTTGAATAAAAGTGGGGACATTCTCTGATCCCCTTTTTCAGTGGGAAAATTTTCAATTTTTTTCCCATTGATTGTAACACTGGCTGTTGGTTTTTCATATTTAGCTTGTATTATCATAAAGAAATTTCCAATCCTATTATATTGGTGTAATTTGCAATCCTCTCTTCTTGAGTGTCTTAATTAGGAATGGGTGTTGAATGTTGTCAAATGCTTTTTCTGAGTCTATTGGTATTACCAAGTGGTTTTTGCCTTTTTCTTGTCAATGTGGTGAATAATGTTGATGGATTTTTGGATTTTGAACCATTCTTATACCTCTAGTATGAATCCCACTTGGTCATGATGAATGATTCATTTGATATACTTTTGTATTCTGTGGACCAAAGTTTTGTTAAGAATGTTTGAATTGATGTTCCTTAGAGATATTGGCCTGTAGTTCTCCATTCTTGTGGGATCCTTGCTTGGTTTTGGTATCAGTGTTATACTAGCTTCATAGACTGTGTTTGGGAGTTTACCATCCTTTTCTATGTTCGGGAAGAGCTTGTGTAGGATTGGTGTCAGCTCTTCCCTGAATGCTTCGTAGAATTCTCCTGTGAAGCCATCTGGGCCAGAACAGTTTTTAGTTGGTAGTCCCTTGATAACCCCATCTATTTATTCTTTCACTATAGTCTGTTCAGGTTCTTAATGTCTTTATGAGATAATCCAGGGAGGGTTTGTTTTTCTAAGCCTTTGTCCCTGTCTTCCAGACTATCGTATTCATTGGAGTGCAAGTTGTATTTATTGGACCTTCGTAGTACTGTGTGATTAGTCTTTTAATTTCATTAGGGTCCATTGTAATTTCCCCTGTTTCATCCCTCATCCTGGATATTGATGTCTGCTCCTTCCTGTCTTTTGCTAATTTGCTAACAGTTTGTCGATTCTGTTAATCCTTTTGAAGAACCAGTTTATTTTGGCATTGTGTCCTCGTTTCCAACTTGTTTATCTCTGCCCTGATTTTTATGGTTTCTTTTCTTTTGCTATTAGAAGAATTATTCTGTTGACTCTGTTCTAACTGCTGAACGTTTTGTGATAGAGTATTGACCATAAGTCTCTCTTCCTTCTTTATATGTGCATTTATGACTATCAAAGATCCTCTGATATCTGCCTTTGCTGTATCCCATAGGTTTTAATATGTTGTATTCTCATTCACGTTAGTTTCTAGAAACTTCCTAATTCTGTCTCTTATTTGGGCTAGTACTCACTGCTTTTGAAGAAGAAAGTTATTCATTTTTCAAGTATTTGTCCTTGTTCTTTGATCTTTTTTTTTTTATTTACAGCTTTATTGCATAGTGGTCAAAGAAGGAAGTCTGAGTGATCTTTTTATGTTTGAATATACTCAAGCTTGACTTGTATCCCAGCATGGGGTCTATTTTTGAATACATGCCATGTGCACTTAAAAAGAATGTGAATTTATTTGCAGTTGGCTGGTGTGCTCTGAATATGTCTATCAGGTTGAATTGTCTAATTATAGAGTTAAATTCTGTAGCCTCATTTCTACACAGGAGCTTTACTGTGTTCTCAGTGGGGAAACTGAGGCCCTGATAAGTTAACTCCCATGACTTGATGGATTACTGTAGGAGTGAGTAGACTAGGCTAATGTGGTAGTTACATAATCTGTTGTCAATTTGAGATTTAGAAATAAAGGAGTGGAGTTTAATCTGTCAATCAGGTTGCAGCTTGATGACCTCATTTGGAGGTGCTAAGGAGATAAATAGCTCACTGGAGGCAGGGTGCATGCTCACTTCCTGTGAGACATTCATTATTGAGAAGACACATGGAGCTACACTAGAGCCCTGGTGGAGACCCCCCTGCCAGTGCTGAGATGCTTCCACTGCCACTGGATCCAGAAGACTTTCCACCCACTGGCCTCTTATCTTCCTGCATTCGGCATCATTGAATGTGTTGCATGAGTCTGAAGAGGAATTCATAGATTGGTATTGGACATACTGGCTAATATTGGACTGATGGACCTGATCTGGATTGGGCTGGGATGTTTTCTCAATATTCAATTGTTCTTATATATAAAGCTCTTTCTTATTTACATACAAGTGTCTTTAAATTTGTTTCTCTAGTCTGTCCAGGCTAACACAGCTCGATAAATTTCTCCAGCACCCAGCTTCTGTCCATCTAATATCTCCCCAGGGCAAGATAATGAGGAGATGATTCACATAAGGACTCTCCAGGACTATCTGTTAGCAATTCTCCGAAAGCCAAATGAAGTCCTTCTCATCCTACACCCTACCCCATGCTCCACCCTCAGCCCCGGATGACACACTTTACAATTAGTTCAGCTTCCCAGCCTATGGCTGAGCAAAAAGCACACGTGTCCAGATTGCCTAGAGGCCAAGCGTAGAAGACAGGATGGTACAGCCTGTTCATCCTCTGTCTGCTCTCTCTGCAAAGGCTGTTGCCTGGAAGCAGAAAGAAGACTCTACTGTGGTGAAGAAGATAATTGCAATGAGAGCTAGACCAATGAAACAGAATAGAGAATCCAGGTAGAAATCCATCCACCTACATGTAACGTATTTTTGACAAATGCCCAAAGTTCATTAAATAAGGAAGACAGAGTCTCTTCAACAAATTGTGCCAGTGAAATTGGGTTTTCATTTGCAGAAGAATGAAATATACCTATAGCTCACGCCATATACAAAATGAACTTAAGATCAATGATCTAAATGTAAGCTCTAAAACTATGAAGATCATCTCTGAAAAAATAGGGACAATTTAAGGGCCCTAATACATAGCATAAGCACATTAGCAAACAGAATGAAAAACACATAACAAGATGTAGTATGTAACTGAGTCTCCGAAAAACAATACACTTATGCATATAAAAAACTTCATCAAAAGAATAGAGAACCCACAGAGTGGGGGAAAATATTGGCTATGTTATATCAGGTAAGAAATAAATCTCTAAAATCTATAGAAAACTGCAAAACCTCAACAAGAAAAGATGAATAATCCAGTTGAAAAATGGATAGAATATATGAACAGACAGTTCACCAAAGAAAACTTCCAGATGGCCAACCAAGATAAGTGATGCATGAGATCACCAGCTGTTCAAGAGACGATCATCAAACAACCATGAGCGACCTCCTCACCCTGGCACTGATAGCAAAGCCAAAACAACAAGAACAACAAAAACCCCACGGAAAATAAATGCTGGAGAGGATGCAGAGAGATTGAAAACCCATACACTTCCTGTGGGACTGTACTACTTTACAACCACTGTGGAAATTGATATGGTGATTCTTCAAACAACTGGGAATAGCAATAACATATGGCTAGCAATCCCTTTACTCGGTAAATGCCCTGAAGAAGAAAGAGCTATAGCATGAATACATATATTCACACTTGTGTTCATCGTAGCACCATTGACAATAGAAAGTAGATGGAAACAACCAAAATGTTTGGTAGAAGAATGGATAAGTAAACTTTGACTCATGGACACATTGGAATACTATGCATGGTAGTGGAAGTGATACCCCAGAGGGATGATTGATAATGTTCTCTAACATAAAATGACCATGATGTCTCTAAGGTGAACCAGAGACATATATGATTCAGACATATGAAGGGATTGGGGGCTTATACTTAATTCTAGCCCCAATCTAAGAACAACCAGTTCTTATGACACGGCTCTGCTTGGTGTTAGTGCAGAGTTCACCTGTCCCTTTGGATTTTGTTGTTCACCTTCATGAAGCCATCATTAAAGAATGGGTGCTACAGCAAGGCATGGTGACGGAACTAGATGGTACCTGGCTATCAGAAGGAATAGTGTCTGGGGTCTTGTCTTAAAACAAACAACCATCTACGTGAGACATCAACCAAATCCAGATGGAAGAAGGACACCAGCCTTTGTGATCCAATTGTTTTAACTAATAAAATCCAAATCTAAATCCCCAAAAGGGAACAGTTTCAGAACTTAAATTGTGAATACCTGGCTTGTGGAAAGCTGTGGGTAATAGTGGAAACCCAAAGTCCATTTGCCAAGTCCACACGTGCATTAATCCTCTGGCACATACTCTCTGATCATAGTGGAGGGATGGGAATAGCCGTGTTCTCATGCTGAGAGCCTTGAAAAATAGATTATGGAAGACATAGGTTAAAATGTAAGTTACTTTGATTTCTTTTGGGTCCATTTTAAAATTGTTCAATAAAAAAGATGTGACGGGAAAATGTGCACGGATCAAGCCCTGTTGAGTCCCTTCTGCTAATAGATATGCAATATGATTCATCTTGCTATTATACAGACTTCATTGGAAAGCGGATTATTGAAGATACAGTTAGGTTAAAATTTGATACATTGTCCTTTGAGCTCCCTTTTGACATACCTTAAATTTGTGCTCGTTTTTAACCTTTTCTTCTTTCATTTTGATGGTGGTTTTTATTCTGTTTGACTTTGTTAGTGTTTTTTTCTTTCAGCTTTTAGTTAGTGTACTTGCTAGTTTTCTGCGTGTGTTTTTCTGTTATGAAGTCCAGGATAGGTAAATCTATTGAGATAGTAATTGGGTTAATGGATCCTTGGGGGTCTGGCAGGGGAGGTTGGGGGCGGGAAGAATTGGAGAGCTAATAACAAGGAGTACAAAAATGAAGAAAATGTTCTAAATTGGATTGCGGTTTTGATTGTATAACTCTTCTTGATGTGATTGAACTATTGAATTGTATGACATATGAATTATATACCAGTAAATCTATTAAAAAACGGAATCAGATGAAAATGAAACACCTCATGACAAAGATGGATTTCGAAGACATTATGCTGACTGAAATTAGTCAATCACAAAAGGACAAACATTGGATGAGACTACTGTTATAAAAGAAAAAAATCAAGATAAAGTTTTTTCATACAAAAAAAGTTTCAATCGTTACCAGGGGTGAGCAGAAAATGGAGGAAAGGGGAAGCAATATGCTACAAAGTAGACAGGTATTAATTAAGAGGATGGGGGAGATAATATTCTACAAGACACAGAAGGGAGGGAAAAAGTTGGACAGGGTGAGCTATTGGAAAGTGTATTGTTGTTTATATTTTTTAATATAAAAATGATGATCTGAAATGTAAATCTCCACCCAATTTAAGGGGGACAAATGAGAGCAGAAAGCTTCATCTTTCTCTGATGGATTGGCTGGTGGGTTAGAACCACCAACTCTCTAGTTAGTAAGCCTAGTGCACAACCCAGTACACTTCCCTGTTGGGAAAGACAATGCATGAAACAGCTCCCATGTATGATTCCCACCCAGGTGTTTTCCTTTCTTCCTATGTAGCTCCTCCCCAAACACCTTGGATGCCCCCTCTATACTTCCTTGAGCATACTGGAGGATAGAGTTTGTTGGAGTTTAGAGGACAGGGGACTAGGAGCAGAGCAGACTTCAAGAGTGGAATCTGCAGCTGAGCTTCAGGCAGAGGCCATCACTCATGCTACCAGCTGCTTCTTTCTTTTTTCTGCTACTTAGCTTAATAAACCAAAGCCAGGGATGTCTCTCTCTCTCTCTCTGGATACTTAATGAAAACATCATATAAATGACAGTGACTGGTGCCATGAGTGTTTCTTAAGAAGAAATAAGTATTTTGAACATTTTATTTCTTTAAATAATTGTTCAACATAAGTATTCATTGGGGGCAGAACAAAATGGTAGAAGTAATATTGCAGTGGCTGCCAAAAATGAATGAAAACGAGTTTTCTGGTTGAACTGCTTATCCCCATCTCCCCCCACCCCGCAACTCTTCTCTGTACAGAACTCTTGGGATTTCTAACAGTTAATGTACTCAGCGCTGACTGAAAAGTTGGAGGTTCAAGCCCATCTACAGGTTCCTGGGAAGAGAGGCTGGTGATATACTTCTGAAAACTCAGCCTCACCAACCTTATGGAGGACAATTCTGGTCTGGCTCGTAGGGGTTGTGAGGAGCTGTTGGTAACTCCACTGCAAATGGTTACTGGTTCATAAACAACCACAACAACCCAATTCCTTTTCTTTTTGCATCTTAGAACCACTTTGCTTGCTATTTGGTAGTTTTTCTTCTACCTCTGTATTTGGAATCTCTGCGTGTAGGCATATCCATGCCCTTGTTGGTCTGTGAGCCTGTATCCATCAACCCTTGTGATTCCTTTAATCCCTGCATTCTGTTCTCTCTCCCTGAAGCTTGCTTCTGGTGGACTTGATATATATCAGACTCCCAGCTCCCCTGGAGTTCCAGAAGCCTTTGCGTGCCATCTCTATTAACATGTACAGAATGCCCTGCTCCAAACCCTGATTTACAGTTGTGCTACAGAAAACTCACCAGAGAGTATCAAACCTACATCGTGACCCACGCCGCAGCCTGTTCCACACATTATCGGTGATTGTGAGTGCATTTTATAACCCCGATGCCAAATCGAAATCAAGGTGATTTGAGCATCAATCTCCCGGATAAAATCAGGGAACGCTCTATTGTGGTTTGACCTTCATGATGCCTTTGACTGGCCTGCCTCGTCTAAGGCCCTTGGACAGTTGGAAAATGCAGCCATAATGGCCAGATCCAGGATTAGTAGATGTATCAAAAGGTTTAGAGACACCTCAGAGCCGGGAGGACAGCCCCAGGAGAAGGCTCAGCTGATCTCTATGAAATACAAGTGTTAAAAGCACCAAAATAGGCCACTTTCGTGTATTTTCAGGGTGCACCCCTCACCTCCTTTGCATCAATAGCACATCTAAAATGCACAATGTTGTACTTAACACAGACACACACGCACACACACAGGTTAGAGTTTTCAAAAGACCTGATCAAAATGACCCCAAGTTTCTAATAATTCCAAGAGCTCAGTAGACACTGGGTCAGAGAAATACAAGTTAACCTGTCATTGTTTATTGCAGATGAGTCAATAAGGCCTCACGGTGACCCCATGCATACAGAGTAGAATGGTTCCACAAGGGTTTTTTTGTTTTTTTTTACTGTAATGGAAGCAGATCACCAGGTCTGTTCTTCCGCAGCACTGCCAAATAATAAAGCAAAGATAAAGCTGAAATCAGAGGCTACCTTTGTAGTCTTTCCCAAACAAATCCAGATATATCTGGAAATATCTGACAGTTTTCATTGGTAACTTTGAAACCCTAACCCAAATTTTAGTGCAGAAGGCTTAAAGGTATTCTTAGCAGATTTGTAATAACTGTAGGTTTTTAGAATTCAGAGGCTATTTAGTGATGGTTAAAGTCTACAGGTAGAAGAGATTTTACAAGTCAGGGATTTTGCCTATAATATGAGTTTCTCAATTTATATTTAGCTAGAGTAAGTCCATCTTTTTTGTTTCTGCACATGACCAGAACCCACAGGAGGAAACACATGATACCTCTACTAGTGGTAAAGTCTTGTCTTAAAAAGCCCTTGAAAGATATGCTAATGATATGAACTGATTATTAAGATAAATACCTTGTGTTGGAAACTGGGGTTAATTATAATATATATAATTAGTCACTGGTTAGGCTAGGAGTTATAATTTATTGTTCCCTAATTTGCATTTATTATCAAAGATATTTAATTGAAAGGAATTTAAAAAATAGCCCGATTTGGGTGGTTATGGAGATGGTGGGCATTTAGCAAACTTCAAAAATCTCTTTTCAAGCTTCTCTGAGCCCATTATATACAATTTCAGAAAATAACACACCAGCATGGAGAGCTGATGCATACTTGTTGATTAAAAAATGGGCCAGAAGAAAGGGTGCAGGTCTGCCTCCTAACCCCTGAGTTTTGAGACATCAAGCACACTGGCACAAGGAGAGGGTACAGTCCCAGGGCAGAAGGATTATGGGGCTTGTGTGTTGAGAATCTCCTCCATGTCCTTGCAAGATAATGAAAAAGATGCTTTTCATTTGGGTAACAATTTGTCCTGCGCAGTGCAAAGAGACCAGCATTTTGCCAAAAATACGGTTTTTAATGTGAGATTCCCCTCATGCTAGAGATAAAGCATGATTCCACCTGTTAACTGAAAAGTGGGGGTGAGGGGGTTGAATTCACCCAAATGTGCCTGGAAAGAAATACCTGGCCACTTACTCCTCATGCCCCCAATCAGTCTCTGAGAAACTGTGGAGGCACAGTTTGGCCTTGACATGCATGGACGTGCTATCTATTGAAGTCTACCTGATGACAGCTGGTGGTAGTCTCAGAATGACCTTTCACCCTCCTGGGCCCACTCTCTTCCATTTCTTTGTCTTTGGCAAATGCGTGGCACAGTGTAAAGAAACAGTCCTCGGCTCCTTTGCCTCCTTAGAATCTTTGTTTTTAATAAATACAACTACGGTTTGATTTGCCACGAGTGTGCCTGAACTGTGTCCACAGGGGAAGCGTCTCCCAACTTTCTGACTATAAATCTCAAGCCCCTCAGCTTCCTGTGGGCTCCCAGAGGTGCTCTTTGTGGGTGGCTTGAGAAGCAGGATGGAAAACAGCATTAACCCCCCTGGGACACTTCCTGATCCTTGCCGCAGCTCGCCCTCTGACCTTTCTTCTGCTTTGAGGCACCAGCGGGTAGCGGTGTACTAGATCGTTTAAAAACATTAAGGACACCAACTAAAGGTCAGTTTCATTTTCATTATCGCACAAACGGGCAATTTCAATGTTAGTAACAAAGTACTAGGAAGCTGCTGCTGCGGGTCCTTCAGTCACACACATTAAGTCTGTGTGTGTGGGCTTCTGTGGTAGATGATGTTGGTGTCCTGTCCACATACCCTAAAGTGCAGCCACTTTCCAGCTGCTGAAACTCCTCTGCCAACAGCTCAGGGCCACCACCTCCTCTGCAGAGTGATGCCCATCTTTCTCCCAAGAGAGCCTCCAGCCGGTGAATGCCCCGCACGCTGGCCTCAGTGGAGCGTTTACCACTCAGAGCTCCCACCGCTTGTCAAATCAGGCTCAGACCCACTCAAGACCCATCTGGCTCAGTTCTTTCCTTTGCCTTTCCTGCTTCTCTTCTTCACCGCAGTCTGCCCTCAACAAACTTAGGTGCTCAGATTCCTGTCCCAGACTGTGCTTCGAGGAGACCCACCTTACATCATTTGTCTTCTAGGCAAGCACACTCTGTATGGTGAAGAACTGGCTTTTTGATGTACCCAAGTGCGTACAAAAAGTGTTTATCTGTTTGATCACCTTTTACATGAAGGACACAAGATGTGTTCGCAGCACCACTTTGGACAGGCCAGGCTGTAACATCAATAGGTCTTCAGAGTGACAGAATCTAAAAAGCCCCCTGAAACTGCTAGAATTCCTTCTGTGGGACTTCCTTTGAAGGTCAGGCCCAACCTCTGGAAGGAAGAACATGTAAGGATTGTGAGCCAACAGAGCTGAATGGAGTCCAGTTGCCCACTGTTTTTGATAGCACTGAGTCAGTGACTTGGCCCAGTAGAGGCAGATCTACAGCCCAGGAGGTTCATTCTTAGCCCCGGCACTTAGTCGCTGCCCCGATTAAAGAGCACAGTGCATTAAAAGTGCACAGGTCCTTGGCTCCTCATACAATGGTGGCCATGAGGAGAATGATCCTGTTGCTGAGATAATGAGGAGGAGGTGGAGGAGGAAGGTGACGGATGCATCCGAGTTGAAGGGACAAAGATCTACCATGTGGGTAACAAATGGCAATATTGTTGCTATTGCTACTTAGGTTCAACTCCGGACACCCTTATGAAACAAGGAATCATGGCCTGGGCCTGTGTGAACTTCATGATCATTGATATGCTTGAGCCCTTTGTTGTGAATATTGTGTCGCTCCATCTCACAGAGGCTGTCCCTTGTTTTTGCTGACTCTGCCTGACCAACCGCACCCTTCCAATAGTCCACAAAGTCATCTCTAAAGGCTCTTCCCAATGAGGCACAGTGATTTAAAATCTTGAAATGAATGCTGGTATTGGAGTCAGCAAAACCTTCCTTTACCCGCCTATAAAATGTCCGAATCAAATTAAAATAGTAAAATTCTAAGCATATGTGTTAGCACCATACATGCTGTACATTGCACAAGTACACCATGTGCAGCTGTGGGTGCCCAACAGGTGGGTAGACAAAGCCTTGGGGAATAACTTGAGGGTGTCTCTGGACAGAAGCAGCACATACTCACGGGACAGAAGCAACTCTGCCCCTAGGTTGAGCATCTCTGAGGAGGAGGCTGAGATGACACAGGCACGTGGGCTGGCAAGCATTGCTGGCACTCTCAGACTCAGGGTTCCATTGACTCTTGGGAGAAGTATTTAATGTTCCCCGAGCTCCTTGAGGCTGCACTTCCACTGGACCTCGTTATCTTCGACTGCCAGCTCCATTTTCACACCTGCAGCCTCACCTACCTGAAAGCAAGCTTCAAATGCAAATACCCACAAGTACAGGGATTTCTGTTGATGATTCACTGCAGCCTCCCAGGTTAGAATAGTGCCCAGCGTACCATAGAAATTCAATAAAAGATGCTGAACAAGTCAACCAACTCTATCAAGAGGCAGGACTGAGTGTGGCACGAATATGTACTCCACTGGGATCCAAGAAGCTTTGAAAGTGTGACCATCCTTTGCCCCGTGGCTTTGGAAAAGCCACCTGACCCCTGTAAGCTTCAGCCATCTAGAAGGCTATTGATATCTCTTTTATCTTACATGACTGGGATAGCACCGATTAAAATTCACTGGATCTTTGAATTTTAGCAGCTAAGAAAGTTTAACTATTCCAAGAATTTATTTATAACAGACACCGTTTCTAGAAAATACACTTTAATATTTTTATCTTAATAGATTTAAAACAATTTTCCTAACAAACATTCAGGTGAAAAAAAGAAGCAATAATGGAAATCTTGTGGAAATTTCGGAAATGTCCACAACTGATTAATAGATAAATATAAACAGGCCATGGAATACTATTCAGCCAGAAAGAGAAATGAAGTTCAGATATGTACCACAACATGGATAAACCTTAAAAACATCATGCTGAAGGGACCCAGTTAATTACAAAGGGATACATTGTAGGACCTCACTTACATGAAACAAACAAATATATTAAAAAATATATCAATGATTACCAGGCGCGAGAGGGAGAGGAGAAAGAAAAGACTTACGGGATGTTGAGTTGATGTTATAAGTTGTGAAATAATTTGGGAAAGGACAGTGAGAATAGTTATATAACTTGAAGAATGTGTCCATGTTACTGAATTGTGCACGCAGACAATTTTGAGATAGTCTATCCTTTGTTTCATATATTTCACAATTAAAAAGGAGGAAACTAGTCCCAAATAATAAATGTATAGAAATTAATGCCACCGTATGCCAGATTCCAAGGGCATGAGTAAGGTAGCACTGAGAGAATCATTTATAACCTTGAACGTAATTGATGCCTACATAAGCAAGATTGGAAACACATGAAGCAAGCACTGAACTCAACAGCAAAGACTGCTCTACACACACACACACACACACACACACACAAAGGAAGAACAATTTTTAATTAATTCTTTCTTTTTTTAATTAAAAGATTATTTATTAGGGGTTTATTAGAGACTCTTGCAGATCTCATAACAATCCTTACATCAATTGTATCAAGCATATTTGTACATATGTTGCCATCATTATTTTCTAAACATTTACTTTCTATTTGATACCTTGGTATAAGATTCTCCTTTTTCCCCTCCTTCCCCCTTCCTACCCTTGTGATGTTATCCCTTGATAAATTAAACATTATTGTTTTCATATCTCACACTGACCGCTGTCTCCCTTGCCCCATGGTTTCTATTGTTTGTCCCCCTGGTGTGTGTGTGTGTGTGTGTGTGTGTGGTTATGTGTCCATCATTGGGATTGGTACCCCTTCCTCCCCTCCTCTCTCCACCTTTCCCCTACCCTCCTGGTATTGCTATTTCCATTCCTGTTCCTGGATTCTATGAGCTCTTTTATGTTATCTGTACCTGTGTACTTGCTCCGGTCTAGCCTGCAGTGAAAGGCAGGGCTGGGGCATGGTAGTGGGGGTGAGGAACCCTCCAAGAACCAGAGGAAGATTGCGTGTTTCACTGGTGCAATACTGAACACAATGTACTGCAGCTTTAGGCATATGAGTCCAACCAGCTCTCCACTGACTTTCTCGACATCGGAAAGTCTTTTTTGGTTGTTTGTTTCGAATGTACAAAATGATAGTGTCTACCTCTTGGAGCAGTGTCAAGTTTTCTATATGAAAATGATATCAAGCACTTAGACCAGTGCTTGGTTGATGGTAAAAGACAAACTTGAAGGGGGCTGTGCGTGAGTGCACTACGGACTGCCGAAAGAACTAGCAAATCTGTTGTGGATGAAGTACACACAGAATGCTCCTTAGAGGTAAGGACGGTGAGCTTTATTGCGCCAACCTGGCTGATAAACACATGTGGGCTTAATTGAAGAGTGGAGGGATAAATGGCTCCATGAGCCTCGCCTTTTGAGTTCTCAGGTCTCTTGCTTTGTGATGGTCGGACCAGGGTGCAGCTGTCTTAGCCAGTTCCCTGCTTCAGCTGGCAGGGTTCACTTCCTGCCACATACTTTGGACACGTTGTTATGAAAGACCAGTGCCGGGAGAAAGACATCATGCTTGGTCAAGTAGAGGGGCAGCAAGAAAGGGGAAGCCCCTGGACAAGCTGGATGGACACAGTGGCTGCAACAGTGGGGTCAAACACAAGGGCAATCGTGAGGCTGGCACAGGACCAGGTAGTGTGTCCTTCTGTTGTACATGGGGTTGCGGTGAGTTGGAACCGCCTTCATGGCTCCTAACAGTCACAATTACTCCTTTTGAGTCAATTTTCTCACTTGGAAAACCAGGGTAACAATAACAGTCATCCGCTTCTTCAGAAGGGAGTTTGAGCACTGTGAAATTGTTGATCATTCATAAAAACAGCAATTTTATGTCCGTTGGCTTGATAAAAGGCCTTATGTCAATTTATAAGTACGGAGACTTAGAACCAATTTTAAATATGAATTATTTCATTTCCCATTTTCTAATTCTCCATTGGAATCTCACCATAGGAAAATGACAAAATGAGGATTCCCCCACCCCTTTTCTCTTTGTTTCACTTCATCGTCTTTTTTTTTCTCCCCCTTCCACTTGCTGACAATCATATTTAACAGAGCTCAGTAGGGTAAGTTCTGTTAATCAGAAATATCCCACAGTAGAGGTTAGATTTGTTATTTTCTACATTAAGTTGTTAATTGATTTGATAATTGCCTGGGAGACACACACAGACATACATGTTCACAAAACAAATGTCATGCCACATTTCTCTCGACAGCAAGATGAAGATGTCTTAGTCATTGGAGTTCAGGTGTCACCTGGAAGAATAAGAGGAGGTACCTGGCAGAGAAAAGGGAAGTGTAGTTGGCGCGGTGAAGGGGGCGGGGGCAGGCCATCCCTCTTGGTTATCAAGCGAAATGACTCCCGAAATATGACAATAAATCACCACGGGAATCAATCCGACGGGAGGCCACTGCTCCGTGCTGATAATGCATCAATCAATAGTTAATGTTTACACTTTAATTAATCCGCACATGGGAAGCATTTTTTCAGTGACAAATATAAAGGGATAGGAAATAAAACACCTTTTATATCAAGGAGAGGTGACTTCGCTGCCCGTCTGGGTGGCTTTGATTGGCGCTGTCATTGATCACCTTAAGCCTGCTGGTGGCCCCGCCACACTGGCTGGAAAGCCTGGGAGGGGGAGGGGTCTGCAGGTGTCAGAATCTGCCCTGGGACGATTGTGACTTCATCTGAGTATGGATTTCTGCAAAGCCGAACAAAGCCAGGACACGCATTGGATTTGAAACGTGGGCGACAGCTCCTCCCCAGAAAAAGATCTCTGTCTGCACATGGCGATCTATCACTCTGGGGGAGGCAGGGAACAAGAAAGCGAGTTTCTCCTCTGTCTGCAGAGGGCCGCACAGATTCCCATCTCAGCAGCTGCTTGAATTGCGCTGGGACCGTTGCCGCCCATGAGCCGCGCTCTGCAGGTGCGGCTGTGTGTTATCAAGTCTGTTTTCTACTTACCGTGACCCCAGGTGGCAGGAGCACTGCCCATGAGGTTTGTAAGGCTGTGACCTTTACTAAAGCCGATTACTAGGTCCTCCTCTCATTGAGCCTTCGGGCGGGTTCTCCTTCATCCTTGGGGTAGCCGGGGAGCACTTCACCGCTGGCTGTGTCACCAGGGCCGCCTGCTTTACACTCTCCTGCCTCTTAGCCATCCTGCCGAACCGCTGTCTAGATACTGGGAAATTCTCTACAGCCTAGATGAGTTATAATTTATAACCGCGTGCAAATTGGGCTGAGCAGTGACTGACTGGCTGACCTGTAGTTAAATTAATCTAACATACATTCCATTTGATTTTCCGTATTTCTTTTCTGTTTGGGAGTGACTGCATTTTTTCCCCCTGAAGGCTCAAACATTTTGGGCCCTCACAAAATTCATAGGCTATAAGCAATGTGCCTATCTGAGGACATGACTTTATAGATAGTTTTGGATTTCGATCTTTGAAAAAGCACTATATCCCAATATGCTGGTTGCCACCGAAATGATTGTTAACACGCTCAATTTTTATTGTAAAAACGTGGAGCTCCCACATGGGGATTGGCCAATTTTGCGATCCGGCTGGGTTTAAAATGAGCCTCCTCAGAGGGGTTCTCATCCTTATCAGGAGAGGCGAGCTAGGAGTAGAATGTGTCCTTTGAGATGCAAGATTTGAACCTCCTTGACCCAGGGAACCCAAGAAGAGGCAGAAGCATGGCCGAGCAGCAGAACCAAGAACCAGAGCATGAGACACAGTGGTGGGTTTCCCAGTCTGCAGAGCAAGCGAAGCTGAGGGTCCTGGGCACGAGGCTTGCTCGTGTGCCTTCAGGGGAGCTAGAGCGAGTGTCTTTGGCTGAGGCTTCCAGTGAAGTGGAGTGTCCTTTGGGCATTGATGAGCAATGCTAAGAGAGCTGTGTACCACTTTCCTGAACAGGGAAGAGGCCACGAGCCAGCGTGACTAGATCAGAAAGAGGTGCCCCTGCTTGCATGGCAGAGAGGTCGCCTTAACCACACAGCTGTCTCCTGAACATTTCTGGTCCTTAATTGTAACTCGTTAACTTCCCTAATGGACCCTGCAATAGTCATACGGTCTGTGAGGCCTAGGTGGCCAATGCAAAGAAGAATGGAGCCCAGCTGAAAAGCAGAGAGCACTGTGGGAGGAGCAGTTGTCCGAACTGGAAAGGAGGATCGGAAGGGTAGAAGGGTAGAAGTGTGGTTGATTGTTTCAGAAGTACGTTGCCAGTCCTGTTGAGGCACCTTTTGGACGGCTGGAACTCGAATCTTTGGGCTAGCAGCTGAGCATGTTAACAATTCACACCCCTCAGGGACTCCACATAGAAATGTATTGAGGATAATAAATATTGAAAAATGACAGGGATCTTGGGTTGGGTTTCTTGAGAAGTACCGTATATACTCTAGTATAAGCCGACCAGAATATCAGACAAGGCACCTAATTTTACCACAAAAACTGCGTTGAAATGTGCTGGACATCTTGGTTTATACACAACTCTATAAGGTATATCCCTAGGGAGCAGTTTGAGAGCTAGCAACTTATTTGGGAGTTATGGGTAGGGAAGGAGAATGGGAGGCAGGAAGGGGGCTCCGTTCTCCTGGAAACCCATTTCACTGACACCACCTGAGTTGAGGGTTGTGATATGTAACAACCTACTGAACAAATCTGTCTGAGAAGAAGTACAGCCAGAATGCTCCTTAGAGTGGCGTATGACAAGACTTCATCTCACCCCCTTTGGATATGTTATCAGGGGTGACCAGGCCCTAGACAAGGCCATCATGCTTGGTAACGGAGAAAGGCTGCATAAACGAATGCCCCCAAGGAGACGGACTGACACACAGTGGCTGCAGCAATAGGCTCAACTGGAACAATTGTGAGAATAGTGCAGGACTGAGCGGCGTTTCCTGGTACGGTGCCCAGCAGGGGTCCCAGCGAGTTGGAAATGACTCGGAATAACTCCCAACAAGAGCAACATTGGTTTGGGGTTGCTTCCAGGTGTGTTGTGGCATCCGCAGCATGCCTTATTGCCCTGTAGGCAGCTGAGCCCCTCAAGGCCAGAAGAACTAGGGCCCCCGGCAGGGAGTCAGGTCCTGCTTTTAAATAGTTTTTAGCTGGCAATGGTGGGTGGAGAGAAAGTGGGGAGGTGAGCGCCCACTGTGGCTGCTTCTGCAGGGCGAATATGAATGACTGACATCAATTCTGGGCCGAAAGCATGAACAAATCACGGGTGGGTTCAAAGACACACGTTTCAGTGCTTCTTCTTGGGAAGCCCAGCCCTGTAAGCGGCCCTCCAGTGCTGGCATGACGTTTCAGCGCTGTGTGTGGACAGAGTAAAGTTGTAGTCACTAGAATGAGATGTCTCCCCTGGGGGAGGCCTGAAGACACACTCTGGCTGCTGGAGCAAAGCAGACTCATCCTCCTGCTTCTCACTATTTCTGGGGTGTCCTGTCCTAGTGAAATGTCCCTTTCCCCTCTCCCTCTTCTGTCTCTGTCTTGGCACAGCTTGATCAGCTGGGTTTGAGCCCTCACACAAAATACCGTAACTCCAGAAAGGAAAAAGAAATCCATACAATCAGATGGAATATAGGTTCAATTAAGCATGTACAAACTATACTGAGAGGCCAGCCAGTCAGTCACTGCTCCCATCAATTGGCATGTCGTTATAGATTGACCATAACTAACAAACAACAAATTCTGGTAGGACTGTTCCGTAGGTAAAGCAAAAACCTCTTGAAGCTGGGAGCTGTGTACCTCAAAGCACCTTCCCATCTGATCCATGACTACCTCTAGGTTTTGAATCGGAGCTAATCCCCTTGGGAAAACAGCTGTCAGTGGGGTCAACCTGACTTATGGTAACTTCATGCCTGTGAGAGTAAAATTGTACATCAGAGGGTTTTCAAGGACTGTTTTTGCTGGGGTACCTCTGGATGAATTTGAACCTCCAATGTCGATGTTCGCAGCTGAACATCACCAACTCCCAGAAAATATGCAAATATTCAAGTGACTGTGTGGGGACGTAATATTTCCAGGTTCCATATCGCCTTTGACAGCACCCGGGGACTGCGTTGTCATTCTTGCCCGTGAGGAAGGGAGAGGGTCATGGATGGTTAAGATGGAGCAGTGTCCGGGGTCAGATTGAGGGTACCAAGAAAGGAAGCAGAGTAAAGCTAAACCCAAATTTCAACTTTGCCAAGGTTCCTGGATCGGACCTTCAGTATGATCATGAGAAGGAGCCCCGGCGGCAGAGGGGTTAAAATCCTCCAATACTGACTGCAAAGTCCACAGTTTGAACTCACCAGCTACCCTCACCCACAGGAGAAAGCTGTGGTTGTCAGGCTAACAAAGGGCGGGCTACTATGGGAAGGAGGTCTTATCCTTCGCAAGGGATAACTTCTTTCCTCTAAACAGACTGCAAGCGCAAACCCTGCAACAGAGTAGAGTCCCCGACTCTCATGATGGTTTTTTATTTCTCTTATTTCTTCCTTGACTCATCTCGGTTCCTAGGCTTCCCTCCCCCGTGTTCCTGTTCCCTTCACAATCCTGGTGGTGCCGTCAGGTAAACCTTGGACGGATCACTCCAAGGTTGGTGGTTCAAGTTTCCTTGGGAGAAAGAGGAGAGGCTGTTCCCGTCAAGACTTCCAGCTTCAGAAACCCTCTGTCGGATCACTGAGTCAGAATAGACTCAGTGGCTGCAGCCTTGGTTTGTTTTAACAGACGCTGATGGTACCAACTTGGTGGCAGTGAATTTAGTTTGGTTTTGAATTTTTCGAAGGTAGTCTAGTAAGAATAACAACATGCACTTTATTAAATATAGGCTGTGTTTCATTCTGTCCATTCAACTATGCCACAGAAAAAAGGCTCTCATGATCGCCTTCTTACAAATGAGAAAACTCAACTCAGGTGCCACCAAGATCTTCAGGTGAGTAGGTAGCTGACCTTGGACTCTAGTTTGCAGCCCAGGCCTCTTCCCAAAGTTCCTCTCAAGCACTTGGATTAGAAGAGCAATCCAACAATACTTAAATTTTCCCAGGGTAGTAATCCCTGGGGTGTGGCTTTCTCTTGTACGTTGACAACACCACTCAGGGAATTGAAAAAGGAAGCAATGAAAGGAAGGAAGGAGAAAGGAAGAAGGAAGGAAGAGAGGCAAGCAGATGTCCTGTCTCACCCTACTCTGCAGGTAGGATCTTCAGGACAGGTCCTGGGATGTGAATGCTTGAAAGACTGCCTAGGTGATTAACACACAGCCAGATCCGTCGGTGCCGTATGGGCCGTGGGATTTCACAATTCAAACAGCAGGTGCGTATTACATGCTGTGCGAGAGTTTATGTGCTTCCAGAATTTCCCAGGGAGAAATACAGAGTGTCAGGAAAAATGAAAGTTTACACTGCAAAATCCCAGTGGGAATTGCCGGGGAACCCTTATCTCCAACTCTTATACTCTGATTTTCCTCCCTGCCTCCTTCTCTCCCTTTTCCTACCTTCCTTCCTTTCTTCTTATCATTATCTATGACTTAGTCAGTACTGTAGTATAACAGTTAAGCACTCAGCTACTAACAAAAGGCTGGCGGTTCAAATCCACCCAGCATCTACCTCTGCAGGAATAAGACACAGAGATCTGATCCCGCAAAAAAAAAGCCTAGAGTATTTTATGGGGCCATTTGACTTTGCCATATAGCAACTCTAGGAGTTGAAAAGTAACTGGATGCCACTTTAAAACAACTATCTATCTATCTATCTATCTATCTATCTATCTATCTATCTATCTATCTATCATCTATCTATCTAACTATTAATGTTAGTAAAAGATCCTGTGGCAGCATAAGTAGTTTGCATTAGACTACGAATCACAAGGTTGGCATTGGAACCCATCCAATGGCACTGTAGACACAAGTCTGGCAATCTGCTTCCACAAAAATTCCAGCCCGACCACTTTATGGAGCAGCTCTACATTGTCATACATGGGGGTTCACGAGTTGACATCAACTCCACGGCAATGGGAGCAATAGTCGTTAATATTATTAGATATTTTAAATACAAAATCTGCCGACTTGCCAGGATTACGCTTTCTATCGGAGGGTGGTGTTAGAGGGCCTTTCAGCGCTGACAGCAGAGAAGCGCTGAGAAGCCAATCACAAGCAGTGCTTGCCCAGGAAGGATGACAGCACCATTGCTTTTGCTCTACGCAGGCGGCGGCCTGGAAGAGGGGGGGTCCGGTTGGGGAAGCTAAAATGGCTCCTGAAGAAGTGAAGTGATGGGCTTCCAGTTCCAATTCTATTCTTCTAACACCCCATCCCACCCTCCACCTTGACCGAGACCCCACCTGCTCTTCGTGCTCAATCCCCACATCGCACCATTTGACCAGTCTTGTGATGCATGAAGATGCATGCAGAGTTTGCTCAGGTGGGTTCCCTGCACTAGTTCTGATGGTCTTCAAACGGCTTTCTCCCAGAGCAAGAGAAAAAAAGGAAGTAAAATGAAGGCGGGGCATTTTCCCAAGGTGCGGGGCAGGCAATGGTGGTGCAGCTGGGAGTTTCCAGGCCACCGCTCCTTCTCATGATTCTGGGCAATCCAGACTTGATGGTGCTCATAAACCCTCTGACCTTTTATTTCCCAGGAAGTCACACACTAAAATTCCCCTGGTTTAATTTGTACACAGGCACGCAGTTGGTCTCGGGGCTTGCTGGGGTGTGAACGCATTGGGGAGCTCAATTCATTCTCACTGGTTCAATTCTCAGGTCCCTGGCTTGGGATGCCTGTTGTAGTTAAAGCTGTGAAAATATGTTCCCATGTCACCAACCAAACATACAGAAAGGCACGCTTTCAGGTGTCTATACTGAATGCCTTGCCACGGATTCATAACAGCGAGTTGCCTTATGGAAGAAAGCTCTCTCTTTTATAACCGAATGTCCAGGGTTTGCCTTGCTCTGTGACAGATCAAAATGGATAAATAGTGAAAAGCAAGACTACAGTTTTGCCTAAAACTTGCAGCCTTTTAAAGTGAGTGGTACATGAAAATGTCCAAAAGTAATCGAAAGAAAGTACTTCACGCAATGGGTATAACATGATGGTTGAAAAAGCTTATTCTAACGATACGAGTGTCTAGCTATAACATTTTTAGATAGGAATATGAGTCCTAGGGGAAAATAGCCAACCCGCTGACCCCAGCGTCTGACTTTTTCTTTCCCGAACAAAAGCTATATTTTTACAGGGACCGCAAAATGAGGCGTGTCGGTGGTCCTTAATTAAAGCCACGGGATACGTCCTCTTGCAAAATTTCCTAATAATGCAGCTCAAATGGTATAATTAAGTGATTTCTAGATTCAGATCCGAACACTGGATATTGGGTCACATTGGCCCTGGCAGGGAAGTTGAAAATAAATTTATTGTCGAAACTCCTGTGGCTGGCATCAGAATGTGGAAAATGAGTGGAAGTCTGAGTAAAAATTGTAATTCTTCAATTAGACCAAGCCATTCTTTCGGTGTCAAGGAAATCTCTTGGCAATGACCCGGTTTGCAACCATAAGGCCTTCAAAATCGATAGACAAGGAAAGGCTGAGCAGTTAATTTCTTTGATTGGAACATTAAAAAAAAAGATCCCTGGGAGATACAACTTTAAGTATCAGCGGAGACCTCCTTTTCCCTTTCTTGCCCCCATGTTCCTAATCCAAGTCCCATCCGGTGCTCTGAGAAACACAGGTGAACTGGATAGAAGTTAAGGGGCAAAGCTTCGCTTTGGTTGATCAAGCAAATCAGGACTAGATACAGCAAGGCAAACTCCTGAACAAGGAAGCTTACACTTTCATACAAGTAAACCAGGAAGTAAATTGAAGTGATTATGAATACATAATAGATTTCTCAGGAATTATTATGAATATGCATTAGGGTGGGGTTATGATTCTTGATAGAATATTGCTTATCTGACCTCTCCCTTCCAAATGTCTTCTGAGTTGATCTGGTGATGTCTTCATGATGACTTTTGGTTCCTTGATCAAAGTGCTTCTGTTTCAGAGTGACCTGAAGCTTGTGATTGTCCAATCTGTGCCTATTCAGTGGGCCATGTCTGGTCATAACTGATACTGCCTTGCTGTGATGGGATAATTTCCTGGGAGGAAAATGGCTGAAAAGAGACAGGTTATCAGGAAGAAAGTAAAGGTTAATTATAGGCCGTATGTGAAGCATATATTCCAACATCCTGTGACAACATCTCATACCCCCAGGGTGATTTCCTGGGGCAAACTGTGGAATTTATAATGTTACACATGGTTAAACAGGTTCATCTATCTATTTATCCATCCATTCAAAACAACATTTATTAACCATCTTTTCAGTTTGGGATATTTTCCCTAGCCTAGCAGGTATGAGAAAGAAAAATGTCATATGCCTCCTAAAGATGCTGGCCACCCTGTATGGTGCAGTGAGTATCCTGTTGAAGGTTTGTGCAGGATCCTACAGAAATAAGGGGAGATGCATTAAAACCTGGCTGGAAAGAATAACAAGTAGCTACACAGGGAATCTGAGTATTGGGCTGAGTCTGAAAGGACACGGACTATGAATCCTTCAACTTTGTTATTCAAAAAGCAAACACACATGGTGGCTATTTAATTTTCCTTGCTTTTGCACGTCAGTTTCAGAATCAGTTTATCAATACCTATAAGCAGCATGGAGACAAAACTTTTTTTTTTTTAAAGAATGGCAGCTATTAGTTTAATGACAAGATTCTAATCCGTGTCTTGCTCTTGATATTTCTTTTTGAAAAGCTTTAACAGTTTTGTTGACATATTATTCAAATACCGTACGACTCCGTGGTATAAACATACTGAAAAGACTTTGTAATCATCATCACAACCCATTCTAGAACATTCACTTCATTCTTGCGCTCACTATCGTTAGCGCCCGGTTCTCCCCACCCTCCTTTGCCATAACCTACGACACTCCGAATCCAGTGAACCTCTCTGTAGATTTACTTATTTGGAATGTCATCTAAAGAAAAACATACAAATCAAAACGAACCTCAAGAACAACAGCAAAACCAACCAGAAAATCTCAATGAAAAAGAAAGAAGATAAATAAAAACTAGAACAAATTTAGAAGGGGCTAAGGGAGAAAAACAGTAAGGTGTTAAATTTTAATCTAACTACATCTGCATTAAACCATTTTCCAATCATCCTGGCTATTCACATTCCTGGTCCAGGGACAGAGGGGGTTCACCAGAGGCTTAGTCAAGATGGGGACCCTGAAAATGGTTTGGGGCTTTCACTGTCATCCATAGCTTTCAGCAAACTGGGTGCTCAGAATTTAAACTCTAACACAGTTCCCTCCTCCAGTCTTAGTTTTTAGTATTTTCAGTTCTTTGATCACACAAGTTTGTGTGCTTCTTCCATGAGGGCTTACCTGACCCCTCACTTAGATAGCTGCTTGTTGTGAGATAAACCTTTAAGACCCCACAGGCTATTCTTTCTGATAGCCAGGCACCATTTGATTTCTTTCCTGCCCTTTTCTATAATACCCATATCCTTAGTGATCTCTTCATGAGGGTAAATACTGAGAAGTGCCACCATCATAAGAGCCAATTATTCTTAGATTAGGTCTATGATTAAGTGTGAGCTGAAAATCATTCATATTTCTATTGTTTAGATATGTCCACAGGCTATTTTAATAGAGACATTAACATTTTGTTAGTGAACATTACATATCATCCAAATGGAGCATGTGGCAATTTTATTAATAATATTAATTTAGCCAAAATATTGTTGAGAAAAGGAAAGTATACCTGTATAGGACAATGTTTATACTAAAATACATGAATTGTTGACTTGTGCAGATTAAATTCAAGTGACTGGACACTATATATGCAAAAGATGGAGATAGGGCAAAACTGTCAATAACACTCATTCACAGAGGCATAACCATGCCTGCTGGATTAAGACATTCCATAAAAAGGAAAAGAGTACCAAAATGATACATATATGATAGTCTTAAATTGCCATTGATTGGGAATTTTCTAAGCAAGACATTTGAGCCAAAGTCCAATGACTTCCCCCCAAATCCATAACGTTGGGATAGTGATTATCTGCTTCCTATACTAGGGCATTTCAGTTTTAAACTCAATTTCATTAATCTGCTACAGCTGTGCTTAAAGTGAAAGAGTACACTTTTTATTTTTTTGCAAGTTCGGTCTTTTTTCTTTCCTGGTCTTAATAATTGGAATCTTTGCTTTATTCTTGAGTCAGGCTCACTAAAGGTTTACCAATTTTGTGATTTTTTTTTCCCCCAAAGAACAAAGAGCCCTTGTGGCACAGTGAGTTATGTGTCGCACTGCTGGCCACAAAGTCAGCAGTTTGAAGCACCAGCCAAAGAGACTGAGTGGGCTATTCTACTCTGTTCTATAGGATTGCTATGCGTCTGAATGGACTCTTTCATAGTCAATTTTTAAGAACTCACCTTCTTTGTTTTCATTTATTTTCTATTCTCTGTGTCATTTATTTCCAATCTCATCTTCTTTTTTATGGATTGAAATCCTTCTTCAAACTAAGTATTTATAGGTGAGGTAGTTAGTTTATTGAGCCAACCTGGCTGATAAACACATGTGGGGTTAATTGAAAGGCGGAGGGATAAATGGCTCAGTGAGTCTTGCCTTTGGAGTTCTTGGGTCTCTTGCTTTGTGATGGTCAGACCAGGGTGTAACTTCCATTTCCTTGTAGATCTTATGTCTATTTTCTTTAACCATCATAAAAGTTATAGTATTACATTTCCAATTATTTTGGTATTGCATTTTCCTCTAAGTTTTGCTTCATTGCATCTCTTAAATTTTGGTATATTGTGTTTTCAAATATTTTATCATATTTCTTATTCTTTATTTGTTGGTCTATGGATTAGTTAGAAGTATGTTATTTAATTTACACATGTTCATTTATTTCTATTATTGATTTTACATTTTATTTCATCATGATTGTAGGGTTCCAATTTTGAATGGATATATTGAATTATATAAGATATGTCAGTAAAACTATATGCTTTTTTATATATATATATATATATATATATATATATATATAGAGAGAGAGAGAGAGAGAGAGACTTATTTTATGGTCTATCCCAGAGAATGTTACTTGTGTACTTGAGAAGAAAATGAATGCTCCTCAAGTCTTACATTTCCTTATAGATCTTATGCCTAGTTTCTTTATCCATCATAAAGGGGATAGTATTACATTTCCAATTATTATTGAATTGTCATTCCCCCCCTCCTCAACTATGTCTATTTTTGCTGCTAAAATGTAAGGACTCTGTTGTTAGGTGAAGGAGCCCTGGTGGCATGGCAGTGAAGCACTCAGATGCTAGCCATTATGTCAATGGTTCAGATTCACCTGGTGCTCTAGGAGAAAGATATGACAGACAGCTTCTATAGAGATGTACAGCTTTGGAAACTTACAGGAGGGCTATATTCTATAGGATCACCATGAGTCAAATTTAACAAGTCATATTTAATTAATAGCAATGAAGCTATTTACTCATTTTAGTTATTTGTGGCTCAGTGCATATATATTTATAATTGTTATGTCTTTTTGATGGATTGACCTTTTGATCATTTTAAAATGTTTTTGTCTCTGGATTCTAGAATTTTTCAATCTTTATATGATGTTGTTACTCTTAATTCTTATTCCAATACATACGTACTTTTCACAATTTCCAGAAGTAACAACTTATTCTATGATAGGGCTTTAAAAAATTGTGTACAAATTCTATTATCTTTTAATTCCATTTTCTCACAAGTTTTTGACGTCTCTTTAGATTAGTTTTTGAACCAATCACTGAAAGGCTTTTGTACAACTTGTACTTTTAAAGTCATATCCTCACGAGGAAGGACTAAATTTGTTTAAATGTCTTGATCTCCCTTCTGATTCTGTCAGGTGACCTCTTTTAACATCCCGGACCAGCTGGTGTAGGTTATTTCAGGCTAACTTGTTTTCCTGAAATAGGACTGTTTGTTCAAAATCGTTTGTTTAACATATTTGAGAGGGCCTTTTACAACACAAGGAACTTTGTACAGATTTAGATATAATCCGACTCCCTTTTATTCACGAAATCATTTTAAGAGCAAATAAAAGATTGCCCAAGTTCATAGTGTCATAAAGCAGATTAGACATGACCAGGGGGGGGGGGAATGGGGAATTATTGATTACTTGTTATTGATTACAGAGTTTCTGTTTTGGGTGATTAGGGAAAAGAGCTTTGTAATAGAGATGGTAGTTACATAACAGTGTGAATGCAACTAGTATCACTGAAATGTACACTTATAACAGGCAAAATGGAACAATTTGTTACAAATACTTAGCACCATAAAAAGCAAAATAAAAAATCTTGCCTAATGTTCAGCCATATACAGTCTCCAGCCTGGTTGAGGAGCTGCTATTTTTGGCTTTCTGCTCTGTATAGGGGGCTCAGCTCAACACACAGTTTGTCCTATCCACTTCTTTTATTTTTTTTCATTTAACTTAAAATATTATTATTCGGAGTTAAAACATATATCATACCATTCCACAATTCAATCACATTAAGCAGTAGTGTGCACTTGCTACCAGAATCAGTTTCCAACATCCGTTTCCTTCCTAGCCTTCTTGACCTCGTCTGTTTCCCTTTTACCCATCCCCACACCCCTGTACCCCTCCTCCCCTGCTGAGACCCTTAGTCTACTTGCTGTCCCAACAGGCTCATCAATCCTGGGTTTCATAGACTGATAAATATCACACAGCTTCAAGGGTGTGCTCCCTCCTCTGGCTTTTTGGTGCCTTGAAACTTGCCTCTTTTAGGGTTTTGAATTTTACCAATGCAAAGCCTTGGTGAGGAGAATAAATTTCAACTAGGTACACACACTTGATGTATAGGTTTTAGCAGGACCGGGGCTGGGTCTGTTGCTCTGATCCCCATCTAGATTTGGAGAGATAATGTCTAGGTTTGGCCAATTAAGCAGGAAACTTGAGAGCAGTACAGCCCTGTTCTTCAAATGGATGCATTTTCCAAATGGATGCATTTTCCTGAAGGATGTGAATCATTCCTGGCCAGCACTACCATTCATGGACCACCTCTCCCAGGGGCCAGGCCACTGCCTTTAGACCTTTCAAACAGCATTTTCAGAGCCATGTGTTTAGGAGACAAATCCACCTGTATAATCATTCTCTCTCTCTCTCTCTCTCTCTCTCACACACACACACACACACACAGATATCAATGCTTATTCTTCATGGAATCCTTGAATGTCAATGTTGGCAATGTCCAAATCATTTTCTAATAAAACTACCAATAAGCAATAGATCTTTCTATAAGTTTCTGGTTATTAAGACACAGGCTTATTTTATTTTTTTAAAAAACATTTTATTAGGGGCTCATACAACTCTTATCACAATCCATACATATGCATACATCAATTGTATAAAGCACATCCACACATTCCCTGCCCCAATCATTCTCAAAGCATTTGCTCTCCACTCAAGCCCTTTGCATCAGGTCCTCTTTTCTTTGTCCCCTTTCCCCCCTCCCTCATGTGCCCTTGGTAATTTATACATTGTTATTTTGTCATATCTTGCCCTATCCGGAGTCTCCCTTCCCCCCCTTCTCTGCCGTCCCTCTCCCAGGGAAGAGGTCACATGTGGATCCTTGTAATCAGTTCCCCCTCTTCCAACCCACTCACCCTCCACTCTCCCAGCATCGCCCCTCAAACCCCTGGTCCTGAAGGTATCATCCACCCTGGATTCCCTGTGCCTCCAGCCCTCATACACAGGCTTATTTTCAATGCATGCATCTAAATTTGATTCAGAGCAGCTCATACAACACAAAACACAGGGGAAAACCCCCCAATCAGCTATTGTTTTAAAAGCACATATTGAAGGTACGAGTGCATGTGACACTGTGAACTGTGTTCTGTGTCCAAGACATCTCGCCATTTACTGACCTTTCTTGCCTCCAATCCCTCCCTCACTACTCCTATCCCAGAGACTACCCTTCCCTTAAAGCACCACCCCTTAAAAAACCCAGAAAACCCAACCCAAACCCAAACAAACAAAAACTCACTGTTATCCTACAAGACCAAGCAGAGCTCTCCCTGTGGGTTTCCGAGGCTGTCAATCTTTACCGGAGCAAAAAGCCTCTTCTTTTTCCTACAGAGCAGCTGGTAATCTTGAACTACCACCCTTGTGGTTAGCAGCCCAGCTCATAAGGCACTCTGCCACCAAGGCTCCCGTTCTCCTTTCCTAGGAGGTTCAAAGTGAGGGAATAAACGTGCTTTGCCTAGGATGAAAACAAGACTGAAGTGGCAGTTGTACCTGTCTTTAGACGTTTAGGAGCCTGCAATTTGGAAGAGAGTTAGACTTAGGTTATGTGACCCCAAGAGATAATCCTGAGGTGAATGGAAATTGGCTTCAAACCAATTGTAGAAGTACTTCCTATTCTGTCAGTGTATCCAAAGAAATAAATTGCTGCAGAAATAAGTTCCCTGTTCCTGGAGACGCTCAAACATAACGTCAATGCTTACTAACTTATTATTTAACTAGTAAATATGGAGCAGAGCTGATCTAACATTTGTAAAGATGACAGCCGAGGAAACCCTAGAGAGCAACTGAACCGTCAGATAGGGTAATTATGAGTCAGAGTCAACGCGATGTACACAACTATTCTAGGCTCTGTAATAGTCTCTGGGAGAATAATTGCGAACAACATAGCCAGGTTCACTGCTGTCATGGACGTTCTGTTTTAGTGAGTGGAGCATATAGACAATAAACAAGGAAAACAAAGTATTTTTTATTACCATAGCTTATGATTTAACTTAGGACAGGGCTTGTACAGGCTGCTATGGGAGGGAATAACATGGAATCAAGCTTCTTTCATTGCCAAGATTAATTGGATGTTACCTTACACATTTTTTTGTTTGCTTTAGCAATTCTGAGAAAGTGATCTGATGACTCAGCAGTGGGAACATCTCAGGTGCTTTGCTGCCCAGGAAATCTAGAGGACCTGGGTGCTTTTGAGTTCAGTTGCCTGGAAAAATGGATGGAGTTCAATACAGGACTCTGAAAGTCAATTCTTAACCCAATGAGGCCAATTCCCTGGCATCAGCAGGAATCTTGTTTGCTTTTGGTGTTTAGAATCCAGGCTGGACTTCATTGTTTTTGGCCAAAAATCACTGTATTGATTTTTAGTGAAAAGGCTCAAATGAAAGGACCTGGTCTGATACCTGGGATTTATTCACCCATCCCCCTTTCAAGGCCCATCTTGGACTCCGGCTCATTGGGCTTGACTGGTGGTGGAGGAGCACATTGGGGGGATAGATTTCAGTCTACATCGATTCCTTCTTCAGACCACAGATGGTGGTGCTGATTTTGAACTGATGTTTACAATTGGGAGGCTTTACTTCAAAATCAGAACAAATAAAGAGGAAGAGAAATGGTGGTATTATTTTTCTAGAAATTAATTCCTAAAACATTTTCCCTGATTTTTACAAAGGGGGATCTTTACAAAGATCATCTAGTAATGTATTTTAGTCCAACTATTTCTTTTTCAAAGCTATTGTTTATAAGAGCAGTATTCTTTAAATATATACAAAAACAACATGAGGAATTCTCAACATGTCAGCTCACAATTCTTAAAGCTATAGTAAGTTGGATTCATCTCTTCTATACAGCTTTTTAAAATAATTCAAAATACTCCGTTGTCAATTTACCTTTGAATTTATCAAATGAAAAGGGAAATTTTGTACATGTTTTTTAAATTCAGAAAAAGAATGTGAAATGATAAGATTATTTTTCTTCTGGGTATAAAGGAAAAGTTGAAAGGAACAAATATTTTTCCCATAAAAGTGAAGCTTAGTTATATTTAAGTTACATTGAAGTATTTGCACTTTGGATGCCTGTTATGGTTCCCCCCCCCCCAACCACTTTAGTTGTACTTCATGATTTACTATTTTGGTGTGGAGTTTTCCGAATAGACAAGCTTACCTTTTGTGATTCCATATAAGTTTGCCCAAGTAACGGAAACTAGTTTGGGATTGATGGAAATATTGTTCTAAATTGATTAAATCATGCACTGTTTGGAATGCATCTACTGTTTGTACATCTGTCCGTGAGTGTGTCACATGTGATCAGCTATTCTTCCATGTAGAAGTCTATGGTTTTCCCTTTCTGTCTCTTTTCAATGTGTTTTATACTCAAAGTGTTTTCAAGAGTTATAGTAAATTTATTTCTCTTCTTTAGTGCTGTTGCAACTAATATGAGAACTAACTTCAATTTTTGCAGGGGTTAAAGAAATAAATATCACTGAAAAAAACAAAAACAAATATCCACACTTGGAAGACTTTTCTTCTTAAAATGAATTGGAAATGTGTGTGTGTGAAGGAGAGTCTGCTTTTCTTGTCAGGCCTTTAAGAATATTAAAGCCTAAGGAAATATTAATAGCTGAAGGAACAAAAGTAATTTTAAGATAGAAATAGCTAAAACACCTGAATCTTTATCATGTTGGTTTGCATTTATCACGTAAACTGGGAACCCAAGAACAATCTAAGTGCCTCTAATTTCATAAAGATAATAAGCTCTTTTTATGTAATCACTGGTGCTGAAAAAGAGGAGACTCACAGCAGCCGATATTAAGGGCTCAAGTAGAAGGCAAATGTTTTGAGAATGATGATGGCAACAAATGTACATATGTGCTTGACACAATAGATGGATGTATGGATTGTGATAAGAATTGCATGAGCCCCCAATAAAATGATTTTTTTAAAAGAGGAGACTCACAATGCTTGCTAAAATGGAAAACATTCTTTGCATGTAGACTTCTGAGTCGCATCCTTCAGGACTTCACTTGGGCAACTGAAACGAAAATGGTGGCTTCTCGAGGTTGCGGAAGCCTGCCTGTGAAGGGTGAGTTGTTGGGGGAACAAGATGTGAGTCAAGCTTAGGAGAAAGGGGAAAAGGAAGAGATGACACTTGTCAAACATGAGCTGAGTACCAGGTAGTGCTATTGCAAGTGTTCCTCATCTACTCTCTCATTCACTCCTCACATCAACCCTGTGAGCTAAGAGCGATGATCATGCCTACTCTGGAGGCAAGAAAATGGAGACTCTGAGAAATTAAGGGGCTTTTCCAAGGTCTGATAACTTGATACATTAAAGTTAGAACATGTTCCCAGTGCGTGGTCTCCAGAGTAAAGACTGCTTTACTACACTTATTTCTTCTTTCTTTCTTTTTTTTCATGACTGTTATTTTAAGACAAAGCTAAAGGGAAATTTATGCTTTTGAGGCTCACTCTCTCAACATATTATTTGAAAAAGACAAAGCCTTCTAACTCCTAAATGTTTAGGCTTATGCTGCCCAATACAAAGAGTTCGAGACTTAGAAAGGCAAATACTCGCAACGGCAATTGGACTTCTCCAAAGATACATAACAAGACACAGGATTCGAAAAATGCATTTCATGGATCTTTGCTCTTAGTCCTTCCCTTGGGACTCCATGCTTCCCTCTCATCCACGCCTCTCTCTTGTTTTCATGCTTGATTTTAAGTATATCAATGGCAGGCTTCTTATCTTTTATACCATTAGACCATCACATTCCAGTTGCTTAGCCCTTATTTCATTCCAAGGTTGAGCATATAAGGTCTTCACAAGTGCTCCTCCCCTCTCTCCCCTATTCTTTATATTCAGAATGACAGTGGGGATCTGACAAGTATTACAACTCAGGTTTTATATAAAATGTATTATTTTAACTTGTGGTTACTGACCAACTGAATTGTGTAGGTTCGGGAGACCAATTTGATTTAGGGGCCTCTGAGGACTAGTATGTTTGATGAGGAGAGAGGGAATGAGGTGACGTGTAATACTTACCATGAGGTGTATTTGTATTGTTTATCTTGTTTGAAATGAGGCTGTAGGCAAGACCCATGAAAGCCTGGGCCTTCAGGACCTGGGCATTAGCTAGGTCTTGTAATCATCTTAAAAATATGTATAATTAAGAGCATGAACCCTACCATAAAGATAATGCTCTATATTTTAGTTTGGGAAGTAGTTTCTGGAGTTTGAAAGCTTTCAAGTGGTCATCTAAAATACAACCATTGGTCTCTTCTTGTGTGGAGCAAAAGGAGTGAAAACGACCAAAGACTCAAGGCATGAACGAGCCACTCAGTCTGCAGCCTGTTTGGCCTGAAGAACTAGATGGCGTCCAACGACCACGACCAAGCGTCCTGACCAGGAACATGATAGAAGGTCCCAGTTAGAAAATATGTAGAACAAAATTCAAGTTAATGAACATACCAGGTTTACTGGACTGATAAGACACTAGAGTAACCCCAAGACCATTGCCCTAAGATACTCTTTTAATTTGGAACAGAAACTGCTTATGGAGGTTACCTTCCAGCCAAATAATAGATTAACCTAAAAAAATAATAATACCCATGAGGTCCTTTAAACAATCTACCATAGGAGATCAAATAGTCAACATTTACATAAAATGAAATATGAGGGGGTCCCCCCCAAAACCGCATTTTTTCAAAGCTTTGTATCTTTTTAAACAAAACAACCTTATCACCTTCAAAGTATTCTCCACTACACTTAATAGATTTGTCAACTCTATGATTCCATTCTTGAAAAAAAATTCAAATCATCTGTTTGGATGGCTGATGCACCTCTCTCATTTTTCACTTTACCTCTTCTACGTCATCAAATCGCTGTCCTTTCATGTTCCTTTCATGTCTTCATTTGAGACAACAAAAAAAAGTTGCATGGAGCAAGGTAAGGTGAGTAAGGTGCGCGGGGCAAGAGAGACATGCTGTTTTTTACAAAAAGCTGGGGTACTGAGATGACTGCGTGAACAGGTACATGGTTGTAGTCCCCAAACTAGTGCCCTATCTGCCCCAAATCGGGCCTTTTTTGATAACACACTGTTATACAATCTTTTCAGAACCTCTACACATGAGAACGCTTGATTGATAGTCTGACCTGGTGGGACAAACTCCAAATGCACCATCCCCTTCATATCAAAAAAAGAGCATCGTCCATATATTTGATTTCACTTGACAAGACTTTTTTGGGAGAGGTGATGATGGCATATTCCACTGGCTTGATTGCTGTTTCCACTAGTAATGACTTTGAGAAAAAAATCTGGGTTGCTTTGGAGCTGTTCTTTCAAACTCAGCATGTTTCCACTCATGTTCTTTTCCTGGTCAGTCAGAATCTGAGGCACTAATTTTGTAGTGACCATTCTCATTCCCAAATATTCCATTAAAAATCATTGAACTGAGCTCCCAAATAGTCCAGATAACTTCCCCATCTCTCCAATGGTCTGTCATTGGACTTTAAGCACAAGTGCACAGATTTTGTAGACATTTTTTCTGTTTGGAAAGTTGATGGACGTCTAGAACAAGGTTTGTCATCAATTGACATTTCGTCTTTTTTGAAATGAGAAAAAAACACTCCTACACCTGAGTTTTACCCGTCTCACTGTCCTTGTAAGCTGTGTTGAACATCACAGCAGTTTCTGCGGCATTTTCACCAATCAGGAAACAAAATTCCACAGCCACCCACTGTTCTATTAAATTGGACACCACAAGAAATGAAGTTTGAGCAAAACTGCTTTTATTAAAAAGTTTACTGTGACCAGAGAGAAGCTTCCCTGGCAATGCCACTGGGTGCACTAACTCAAAGCAAGTGTTGCTGAGGGCTCACCTAGTGGGAACAATGCGTACTATGAAAACTCTGCCCAGCTGAGCCTTTTCCCATGTTTTGGGGCTACCTCCTTGGATGAGAAGGCAAGGAAGGTCAGGGAAAGAGATGGAAGACATGGGCATGTGGCAATGAGGAGGGTGCTGACATATTATAGGGGTTGTAACCAATGTCACAGAATAATTTGTGTATGAATTATTGAACGGGAGTTTAGCTTGCTGTGTAAACTGTCCCTCAGAACATAACATATATGTGGTATATGTTTGTATGTATGTGTATATATATGTATATATATATATCAGTACCTATAACTATCTATAACTATATATTTAAGTATTGATCCAGGGAATGCTGGAGACTCCAGCAGGTAACAGCTTGTAAACTTGGACCATTAATGCAACCTTTTTGAATCACCATTTCATTTTTTTAATAGGAATGAGAGGTATCTCTGAGTTCACCATAGTAAAATATTCACACTAGTCCTGGCCCAATACCTGATACCTAAAATTAGTGTGATCTCCTCATTGAAAATTATATATTTGTCCCTTGTCACTGTCACCAAATGTTAGGTTCCCAGAGGATGGGCTCCAAAGCAATCTTGTTTACTTTTGTGCCCTTGGTGTCCAATTCCTGGGCCACAATAGGTGCTCAACAAATATTTATGAAACAGTTAAGGGAAAAAGCATGTTAAAAAGAAACTTGAAAGATTTCCTGCCAGATGAATGCATTTCCAACTACCCTTGTGAAGCAGATGTTTGACAATCTTGAACATCTCCAATGACTACGACCTAGACCTAGATACCATATAAGCAGCACTTTCAGTCTGAATTCTGTCGTTGATATTGGCCAATCACAGGAAGCAGGATGCTCCTTCAGGCAACCTGCTTGGCTACTCACCTATGCAGACCTCCTAGCTTTTGTACCAACAGGGCTGTGGCGAATGAGTTCACAGGCAGCTCTGTAAGATTTCATGGGCATAATTGGGGGTGGGTGTGGGGAGAAATGAAAAATGAACCTAGAGGAGCTGACTATAAAACACAGTACCTGCATTTATTGTTCTCCTGCCCCAAGGTCTGGGATAAAATGGAGATGAAAAAACATTCTCCTCTGGATTTCAGTGACCCCTGGACAAAACCCCCCAGGGAGTCCTTTAAGCTAGTAATTTGAGCATAAACTCCTGTGCTCCCAGCCTTCCTCCATAAACTCAAGAGCCCGGTGACGAGAGGCACCACATTGCTTGGAAATGTGGTCCAGACCCTTTCTCGAGGAGGGCCGAGCTCAACGACATAAACACATGAAGGGCATATGTTGCCATGGCATTAAAATTAAAGGAGTATGCATGAATCTCAAGTTGTGTACAGAAAAAAAAATCCTCTCTGTATGCCCTAACCATGAAAAACAAAGTCAGCAGAAGCCATTAAAATGCCAGACAGGGAGCAGGGTGGCAAAATGTATGTTTAAAAGTAAGCATGTAGCCCTGTGATAATTGTGTCCCCTGGAGATCTAAAGATGAGGGAGAGCAAGATAAATGGTAAGACAAGAGAAAATCGGGGGAAGAAAGTTGCCCTGCCTCATTATCTCAGTCTTCCAGTCCAAGGAATGGCATCATCACCCCCTGGGTTTCTTGGTCTAAGTGCATAAAACCAACCCTTGATCTCTTTGTTCCCTTAATTGCCTCTATTTAACACACTACACTGTAGGGATGTTCTGTCTCCAAAATACTAAGTTGAAGCATACGAAGTTGCCATTTTTGTGATTCAAGGAAGCTATGGTTCTGGCAACTTCATATGGTTCAAGCCAATTGAATTTCAAACTAGCTCACCTTTTTCTATCTCCGCCACCATGGTAGTGGTTCAAGCCACTTGCATCTCTTACCGAGTCACCCTTTAATTTGTCTCCTTGCTGACACCTATGCCCTCCTTCCACCCTTTATTTTTTCTGTAGAGATGGAAGCAGATCATGCCAATGCAAGGTTTAAAATGCATATGTGTAAACTTAACATTTTAAAGCATTGCTGAACCAAATAAATTGAGGATATACTATGTCAATGAACCAGAAGGTTCAACATTTTTCTCCCCAAAGTTATCTCTAGCTATAGAATCAATGTAATTTCAATTCAAATCCTAGAAGACTTTTTTTGGTTGTGGCTGTTGTTTTCAAGATGGAGTAAGAATGAGATCATTCAGTTGCTGCCATATAGCATTGTGCTAAGGCCATGACAAATCAACAGATGCTCCTACCGCAGTGACAGGTGAAGCTTACTGGAAATTCAATTCATGATGAAGGATACTTTAGAGAAACCGATCCACAGAAACTCATGTATAAGGAAGAGTTTTATAGAAAGGGTAAGTGCACATCAAGAAAACATCACAACCCAGTGCTGCCCAAGCCCACAAGTCCAACATTAACCCATATGTCTGACACCAATCCACAAAGTCCTCCTCCATCTCACAAAACAGATACAATGATGCTGATTTCAGGAGGAAAGCTGAGTCAATGAATGTGTAAGCATCTCAGCATTTGCAGGGCTCTCCACATGGCTGCTCCAGCACCTAGGGCTGCATGACGGTAGGTCCATGCGGCTTCTCCTAGGGGATGTCTTGCAGAAAGTGAACTTTCAGCATTGCTGAAGTGGGGAACTGTCTAAGGCAGCTGCACCCTGGTTCGACAATCACAAAGCAAGAGATCCGAGAACTCGAAAGGCGAGGCTCACCGAGCCATTTCCCCACATGTGTTTATCAGCCAGTTTGGCACAATAAACTTTAACTATATCAGGGGGGAAGTGGACAGTATGTCTCAGTGAAGGCAATTATACTTCTGTTGGTTAGGAAATAGAGAGGAACAGTTTCCCTTTGGGAAGAAATGCTAAATAATACTTATATAGAACCCAAGGGTAAAATATGCCTGGCATTATGTTTCTAATTGGACACTTTTGACCTGGTTTCCATCTAGCCCTTGGTGACCCAGGCTATGTACTAGAGCCCATTGGGACTTTAGATTCTGTTCTTTTGAGGCACCAAACACCTTTCATAGGTCCTACAAGTACTCGATTTTGATGCTCCACTATGTGAAATGGGCTTTATCTCATACTGACCTTATACTCCTTGGATTTAGGCTGAAACTCCTTTGAATGAGAAGAAGCAGACGACTGCTGATTTTGGTTTGGTTCTTTTGCCGTGAACGACCCCAATGAAGAGTGGCTCAGGACTACTATATACTTACTGTCTTAAGCCTTCTTTGCTTTATTATGACATGTATTCATCTGGTGGGCATGGTTATGCCTTTGTGAACGAATATTATTGAATGTTTTATCCTAATACAATCCCTCATTGTTTGTGTAATCACTGTCCAGTCATTTAAGAGTTTGATCTGTACAAGTCAATAATTCATGTATTGAGGTTTATCCCAACCAAAGTCCAAATTCACTGCCATGGAGTCAATGCAGACTCAGAGCTACCCACTGGGGGTCTCTGAGCCCAATTGTTTCAAGGAGTAGAAAGGCCAGTCTTTCTCCCGAGGAGCTCCTGGTGGTGTACAACTGCCAGTCAAGCAGTTCTCAGGAAAACACGTTACTGGCCTGTACTTGTAAAATTCCCTTTTCTTAACAATGTTTTAAACCTTATACTATTGGCTAAATTAATGACACTGTCAATAGAATTACTTTATCCCACAGGGGGATGATTGAGAATGTTCTCTAACAAAAAAAGACAACGGTGTCTCTAAAGTGAACCGGAGACACATTATCAACTACAGCTGCGTTAATGGATTTTAGAGTCACACTTAATTCTAGCCCCAATATAAGAACAGTGCCCTGCCTGATGCTTGCCCTCATGAAGAGGTCAGCCATAGCAAAGTGTGCTGAAGAAACTAGGTGGTGCCTGGCTATCAGAAATAACACCTTTTGGGGATTTAAGGACTTGTCTTCAAACAAGCATGTATCTAAGTAAGGTGTCAACTGAGATCACATGAACGAAGTGTACCAGGATGTGCGATCCAAGGATTGTAACTAATAAAATCTGGGAATGGTATCAGAGCATAAAGTGTGAACAGCAGAAGGCTATGGACGACAGGGGAAGCCCCAAATCCATATGCAGGGTCGACACATGGAGTAAGCCTCTGGTGAATTCCCTCTAACCATATTCAAGGGCTGTCAAGTCTTATTATGAGACACGGAGCATTTTAAATTTGATTGTGGCAGATATAGTTAGGTTAAAATGTAATATCTTATCATTTGGGCTCCTCTTTGACCCATTTAAAAATTTGCTTTGGTTTCTGATATTTCTGCTTTCTTTCCAATGGAGGTTTTTCTGTGGTTTACTCTTTTTTTATTTTGATATGTTTTTCAGTATATAAAATCTAGGATAGCTCATTGATAGAGACAGTAACTGGAATATTGGTTTATTGAATGTATGGCAGGGGAGGTTGGGGGGCAGAAATGGGGGAGCTAGTAACTATGAGTACAAGAAAGAAGAAAATGTTTTAAAGTTCACTATGGTGATGATTGTATAGCTTTTCTCAATATGAAAAATTAATAAACATAAATAAATCAAATATGAAGAATCATACATTGAATTATAAGATGTGTGAACAATATACCAGTAAAACTTTAAAAATGCATTGATAATTACTGGCAATTGGGATGCAAATGTTGGAAACAAAGAGGAGGGAAGAGTAATTAGAAAATGTGGTCTTGGTGATAGAAACAAAGCTTCAGATCGCAAGATAGAATTTTGCAAGATTAATGACTTCTTTAAGCTCCAAGAAATAAAAAAGTTCCACCTGTCTACTCTCTAGTCTACTGTTTCACTTGTCCTCCCTTGCCCCTTCCAACCGTCAGTCTGTTCCTTTAGTTGTATCTTTGTCTTTATTCCTTTATAGCAGTGATTTCAAAAGATTTGTTCTTTTGTTGTTCACTCATTTCATTGAGCATGATGTTCTCTAGGTTCATCCCTTACATGAGTTGCTTCACAGATTCGTGATTATTCTTCAGCGATATCTAGTATTCCGTGTGCACAGGTTTCTCCATTCTTCCACTTAGGGGCATTCAGATTGTTTCCATTGCCTTGTGTTTGTGGACAATGCTGTGATGAACATGGATGTGTGTGTATATATCTTTTCTATGGCTCTTTAAAAATGTATATTGTTAATTAGGTGGGGGTGGGTGGGTTTCATTTCAGCTCATCAACTCAGATAGTTTTGAGTACATCAGTGATGTTATTTGATTTTGAGTGTGGTGATAACTTCACAGGTACCTGTATGTGTCAAATTTTTATCATGCACAGTTTAAATATATGTCCACAATGTAATAGTTAGGTTTTATGTCAAGTTGTGTGGGCCAGGATTGTCCCATGATACGATCTAATAGAGTGTAGTCAACTCTCTGATAGGGTCTTCTGTGAAAGAGCCCAACAGGAGTGAGGATTTGTAATCACAGACTTGATAGGATAGAAGGTGGTTTTATTTTGGGTGGGGCCTACTCTCAGTATAAATTGAGTGTGTGGCTGACTGAATTTGGGTCCTGCATGGGGTTTGTTGACTTCCTGTTATATCACCTGCCAATTCCAAGTGCCATCAGTGAACTGTTGCCTTTAGAGGCGTTCAGACATCTTTGGATTCATTTCTGTGTAGAATCAGCCAGCCTGTGATCTTCCTGCATTACCCTCTTGCTTCTTGTTCATCAGCCACTGTACTTACAACTGTCAGCGAAATCTTCAACTTACATATGACCCATGGACTTGAACTGGACTGGATTTACCTACTTCTATAATTGCATGAGCCATTTCTTGAGATAAATCTCTCTATATATACATACACATTCAAGCATCATTGATTTTACTTTTATAGAGAAATCAGACTAAGACACATCAGTTGCCCTAAAATCAATTCTGACTTGTGGAATAGAATTGTCCTCCTTAGAATCTCCAATGGCCAATTTTAAAAATACTGATCACCATGCCTTTCTTCTGAGGTACTTCTGGGTTGACCCGAACCTCCAACTTTTTGTTAGCAGCCACACATGTTAACCAGGGGCTCCACCCAGGGATTTTCAGCATTGAGAATATATTGAGAGGTACCCCTCTGTTTAGAGATGAGACCATTTCAAACTCCTTGATCCTCTGTGAGTCTCTAGTAGTTACCACCTCAATTCTGGTTTGCACTGCAATTGGAGGCCACAAAAGGACAGATTCTTCTCTCCATCAGATGCAGTAGAGAAATAGATTCGCAAACACAACACCGTTTCAACTTTGTGGTCCTCCAGCCAGGAGTTTGACTAATGAACGAGGCTCCGAGAGACTTTCCCAAGTCTTCCTTACACTGTTACGTTATGCAAATTGGAAAGGCTTCCTCCCCCCCCCCCCCCCGCCCAGGAACATCTGGATGGACCAGCTGGACACGTATTTCTCTTCTCATTAATTTAGTCTCCTAATTAATTGTGAGAAACCCGAACCACATCAGCAAGAACCAGTACTGAAAATAATCATTAAGCCCCCAAATCACACACACATTTCAATGCAGTTTGGCCCAGGTGATTGGATTTCTCTGGGCTCCTCACTGTGGCTCCACCAGAGTTCAGCAGAAGAAAATGCTTAGTGAAGCCCAAGACGTCCCTGTCTTCCAATGAGCACCGAAGAAGTTAATGGACAGCAGTGGGAGGTGGAGACCAGGGGCCAGTTTCCTAATCGTTACTTATTTATTTTCTAATCATTCTCAAACAATGGATTTCCCCAGGGATCAAGTGGACTGTGGCCATTAGACTCAGCTGTTCTGAGTGTAAACCTTCCTAGTAATACTAGCTGCTCGCTGACCTCAGTTTTCTCATCTATACGTGGGAATACCAATATACTCTGTCTTGCAAAGTTATTGTGAGGGTTAAATGAGATAATTTACTCAAGTTGCTGAATTCAGTATGCGGCACATGACAAACTCAGCCAGTGGCAGTTATTATGGTCATTGCTACTGGTAACAGTTCTTCTTCTTTTAAAATCATCCATCCATCCATCCATCCATGGTGTCAAGCACATTTGTTGCCATCATCATTCTCAAAAGATTTGCTTTCTAATTGAGCCCTTGGTATCAGCTCCTCATTTCCCACCTCCTTCCCCTCCCTCCTCCCTCATGAAACCTTGATAATTTATAAATGATTATTATTTTGCTATATCTTACACTGTCTGACGTTTCCCTTTAACCACTTTTCTGTTGTCCATCCCTCAGGGAGGAGGTTATATGTAGATCCTTGTAACTGGTTCCCCCTTTCTACCCACTCTCCCTCCACTCTGATCACTGGTATTGCCACTCTGAGCACTGGTCCTGAAGGGATCATCCGCCCTGGATTCCCTGTGTTTCCAGCTCCTATCTGTACTAGTGTACATCCTCTGGTCTAGCCAGATTTGTAAGGTAGAATTGGGATCATGATAGTGGGGGTGGCGGGGAGCATTTAGGAACTAGAGGAAAGTTGTATGTTTCATCCTTGCTACACTGCACCCTAACTCTTCATTGATTCTTATTATTTACCCCAAGGAAAAAAATGGAAGGCACTCCAGGGGGAGGACAGAAAAGGAAATGAAACTCCACTCTCTACTCTTCATTTGTTTTAGCCTATAACAGGCCGGCCGAAGGCATAAGTCTATTCATCAGACCCAAGGTAGAACTTGCATTTGTTAATGTGGTAGCATCCTGGGTTCGTACTCCTTTTCAGCTTTTGTGGGACCCTAAGCAAAAGGTGCTGATGCTCTGATGCAGACCATGGCCTTCCTGGTCTGAGCAAATGAGGGTCCTCAGAGCAGGCAAGGCATTTGATGAAGTAGATAGCTCATCATACCTGAAGGGAAATTCTGGATTTTGCAACTTAATCACATGCTGAGAACAAGACTTCCAGCTTCGAGAAAAAACAGAGTTAGAAAGAGTTATTGAATGCATTCCAAGAGTTTCTGGAACATCAAACAACTTGGATAAAAGGGGGCTGATGGTTGGAGCTCAAGAGCCCCCTCTGCCAGTGCTAGCTCTGGTGCACACGGGTTGATAGGAAAATACGTATATTTGGCATTTTATTCCCCTCCTCTTTATTGCCCCAAAGAAAACCTTTGAAAAGTAGTTTTGAGATGTGTTTGGGACAAAATAGGGATAGTGGTCCAGGAAGAGGAAAATCTGATCATGTCATTCAGTCTGTTAAAAACTGCCTTTGAAATAAAACGCAAACTCTCGGCTTAGCTGTCAACATCCCAGGAGAGCTGCCCTTGGCTTGCCTCGGCAGCTCTCCCACATGATCTCTAACTTCACCGGACTCCTTCCTGTTCCTAAAAAGTCCACAGCCTCCCTCCTGCTCCCGGAGCTGCGCTCATTTCCCCTGCTTAAAACACTCGCCTTCTGCTCCCCCAGACGTGCATCCCTCACGTTTCGAAATTAATGCCATTTCCTGCAGGAAATTGTCTTTGAGCCTGAGTCTGGATTGTTGATCTCATCATTGTCTCCCACAGCCCACTGTCGTTGAGTCAATTCCAACTCATCGTAGTTCCATAGAAGGTTTCTGAGATTTAAAGCTTAATGTGAGCAGACGGCTTCACCTTTCTCCCCGGGAGTGACTGCTGGATCTCAGAGATCAACCTTGCACTTGGAAGTCCAAAGTCTAACCCCCACTGACATGCAATGCCTTCTAGTCACCCTCTGGTAGCTCCAATGTCCGATTGAAGTTACTTGTCTAATTGTCTGCCTCATGGTAGGGGTGTCCAGCCCCATATAATCCTAGCACACATAGCACTATACTTCACGATGGACTGAGCAGGATTCGTTGTGACAAGGAATGGCACGCCATTCTTCTTCATTGTGTTACTTCTGGAATGGTAGATCATGTGAGTTTCTAAATCAAAATGGCGAATACCTGTCCATTTCAGCTCACGAAGACCTAGGATGCCTCAATCGTCATGCATTCCATTTTGACCCCTTCCAATTCTCCTAAATTCATACTTTGCACATTCCAAATTCCAACCATTAGAAGACTTTTGCAGTTGTTTCTCTTTACCGTGAGTCATGCCCCATCAGCAACTGAAAATTCCCAAGAGGCTCCACTCCTACAGGCTTGACTCGACTCCGCGACTCGACTCACATCCCCATGGGCGACTCTCCTCTAAGAAATCAGCTCCTCTTCAGCCACCTTTCGAGTGCCCATAGACCCAAGGGGGCATTTGGGGGCAGTATTCTCCATTACGTCATATGCACGTACAAGTCGAACACTGAATAAGGAAGACCGAGCAGGAGGCGACATGTTTGAATTGTGGTTCTGGACAAGTGTGTTGAAAATGCTCAAAGGAACCAATCGCTGCTGGCCAGGGTGCCTCTAATGGCAAGACTCTGTCGTACATACTTTGGACATATTGGCAGGAGAGACCAGCCCCAGGAGAAGAACATCATGTTTGGTAAAGTGCAAAAATAGTGACCAAGAGGAAAGTTCTCGAGGAGAGGGGCTGACACAGTGGTTGCATCAGTGCGCTCAGGTATAGGAACAATTACGAGGAAGGCCCAGGACCAGGCAGTGTTTCCTGCTGCGTGCAGAGAGTCTCTATGGGTCAGCGGCAACTCGATGGCACTTAACAACAACAACGTCTGGCCTGGCAAAGCAGAGTTAGTTTTGATTTTTGTTCATGGGTAATCCAGCACACGCATGGATGTGAACACTTTATTCTACCTCCTTGTCCAGGACCTTGCCCTATTTCTTCTGCAATCAAGCCTTTCTTTTCCCCTCTAATTTTATAAGTCAGTGGCTTCGTAGCTGAAAAGTTTCTGGTTCAAACTCACCCACTGTCCTGCAGAAGGATAGCCTGGCAACCACCCAGAAAGCCTCACGAACATAGTTCTCTGTAACATATGCACCACCATGAGTGGGGATGGGCTCAAGGACAAGGTTTCCTGGGTTTATCTCCATGACATTGGCCTTGGGTCATCCTGATCTGAGAGCTGGAGCAACCCAAGAAGCCCACCACCTGCTTGCCTCCCAGTTTTTCTCTCCCCCTCCTCTCCTGGCAGAACAGGACCTGAGGGATTCCCCATGCTATTGCATAATGAATGGTTTCTCTGCTTCTTCTTCCCAAGGGATGAGGTTGTTTCCCCCGTAGGGGGATATTAGGATGTCCTTTTAGGCCAGCAGAAAGCAGTCCAATGTCAGCGTTAGGAATGATGTGTCAAAACCTCAGAGCTACTGATGGCCAGGCAGGGGCCGAAGGTTCTAGGAGGAAATGTGTAAGGAGCTCTCTGTGACATTTTGGTGGGAAATCATGATGACTTAATAAGCTAGTACATTTCAAAATATAGATGACATTGACTCAATGGCGGTGAGTGGAGTGAGTTGGAGATGGCCTCAACAACAACGCGAGTCTATTGATTTGTCCCTGAGTGGATGAGTGATTGACATGCTTGGCTGCTCACCCAGAAGTTGGATGTTGGAGTCGGTTCAGCAGAAACACCTAGTGATCCACTGGACAAATGGCTGGAATCCCTGCTCTGACAAACAGAGGGTCACTGTCAGCCAGAAGCCATTTGTCACACATGCAATTGGAACCTGTATATGTGAAGCTTGTTCCTGGGGCCCCATGATGGCACTGGAAATTTGGGGTCTCCTTTAGGGTGGTAAGGATGACTTGCAGTGGTCATTGAGACTTTCCGTTGGGTAGAATGGAGAGTTGCCTTGTTCTGACATTTCTCAAAAGTGTTCTACTTTAAAATGGTCTTAATTAGCATATAACTAATAACTCTAAAGGTGTCATTGTAGCCACGGGGAGGGACTATACTGATTACCAAGGCCATAATCTTTTCTCCTGGAGGTAAGAATGAAGCTGGTGTCTTTAAAAGAAGATTAATTTCCACATGGAAATCAGGACTAGGACAGCTGAATGTAGGAGGGGGGCGGGGGGGGGGGCGCGGGGAATAAGTAAAGGATGCCTAATAGTGCTCTTGCTCATACATGGCTGGGTTAATTCCAAAGAAAGCATGTTTAAACATGTCGCTTTGGTCAGTGGCTGGCTAATGACAAGTTCTCTCAGCAATATGCTTGTCTTAGTCTTGTTAACCAAACCAAACCAAACCAAACAAACAAACAGACAAGCCCACTGCCCTGGAGTCAATTGGGACTCATAGTCATCACCTTCTATAGGGTTTCTAAGACTGCAAACTATGGGAGCAGATAGAATTTAGCAATCCAATGCTTAAGGATACTGAAAACTGTTATGCCAAGATTGTCTAGCTCAAAGAGCTAATCTTTCCATTAGTCTTTAACTCAAAATCAAGCTAACGAAGGTGATTTTATAGAATGACTCATAACTGGAGATAAGTCTTGGATTTACTACCCCCACCCCCACAAGGAGAAGAAAAAGAGAAAACCATAGGGGAAGTGAGATAATGGTTGGTAAAATATGAAAATAATAATAATTTATAAACTATCAGGGGTGGGAGGGAGGGAAAAAACGAGGAGCCTGATATCAAGGGTTCAAATAGAAAGTAAATGTTTAGAAAATAATGATGGCAACATATATACAAATATGCCTGATATGATTGATGTATGGATTGTTATCAGAGCTTTAAGAGCCCCAATAAAATTATATTTTAATAAAAAACAAAACCACAGCGCCTTCCCAGAAGATCTGCTGGGCAGTGAAATTTTGGCAGAGTTCAGCTCAGGAGGTTAGGGGAGACTAAGCTTTAGGATTCCAAAGGATAAATAGATCTTCTCAAAGGACCCAGGAAAATCACGGGCCATGTTTTGAAGATACTTTACAAACATTGAAAGAGAAAAGACAGGGAAGTTGTGTGGAGGATTTTTTTTTGCATCATGACAGTGTACCCCTTGAGGATAGTGAGGGTGCTTTTGTGAGAATTTCGCTGGGTAGCCTTGCCTAATCCACCCTACAGTTTGGCCTTTCAGACTTCTTTTTGTTCCCAAACTCAGCATTTACAAGGAACACAAGTTGCCTCCCTTGAGAATGCCTCAACTCCTGTTCTGAGAAGAACACGGAATTCCTTGGGGGAAGGCTGAGAAAGATGGCAGCCTTTCAACATGTATAGACCTACATGGAAGCTGTGCCACGAAACAATAGCTTCACATTGGATTTATAAAGGTTTCTATGATGTCGTAGCAATGCTTTTTGGCTTATCTTGGTACTTTTTGAGGCAAGCAAGAAGTCTGAGGCTGGTGAAGAGGGTCAGAGAGGGCTACTCTGGGAAGCTCCCCTTGGGGTGATGAAGGGATGGAAGCAAATAAACAAAGACAAAACAAGAGCAGCAAAAACAGTTACAGCACTGATAGCAAAGGGGCGCACATAAATTGCCTTCTCCCCGGAGCAGTATTCATCCCCCGGCTCCCTCCCTGGGAAAGCATTATTTGGCTAAAGGTTGACAATCTCTCCCTGCCTGAACTGGGGCAGGTATAAGGTTGAGCTGAGAAAAGATGCTTGCATATGACTCTGTAATACACAAGGTTGGAAGAGCGTTGGACTTCAGAGCCAAGAGCTGGCACCATCCTCTGGCACTCCTCTGCCCAGCTCCCCATTGTCCTTGTGGCAGGCGTGGCGGCTTGAGTATCTCTCATTACGTTTCCTTGTCATCTGGACGTTAATCCATGCTCAGTGAATCGAATGCTAACCTACATAATGGACTTGTAACAACCCTCAGGCCTTCTTGTCATCACAGGTCACAGTGCACAATCCCTTGTAAGAACTTGTTTATTTATATGCAATACACAGGTTTTACTTGGTTTAATGTACTGTGTTACAACAACCTAGCAATTTACATGTTCTTCCTGATTATCTGGTAATTAAACCCAGTAAGTACAAACATACTGTAATTATCTGACCATCTGGTCAGAAGAGGGTAATAACTATGTATTTACACGATTGCTGTATGATGATTATTTGGTAATGGAATGGTCCACCATCAATGAGAAGACAGATTCGCAACAGCCATGACCCTGCTTTCCCATGGTGCTAGCTTAATTTTCGGCGCACTGTGAGAGATGAAAGACAACCTGGTCGATGAGCCCGTGTGCATGGAAACCTTGAAGGCGTAGTTAAAGAGCAAACCCTAGGAAGCTGGTGGCTGAGCAGGAAGTAAATGTGTCCACTCATTTATTGAGATCATGTTTGTATTTCATTAAGTATTTGTTTATGTGAACTGTTATCCCATTTTCATCATAGTTGTTAGTGGTTTTAATATATGGTAATATGTTTGTGTTTAGTCAGGATGGATCTTAAAATTTTCTTTTGGGGCATTTTATGGTGATTTGAGTGAACAGCTATAGAATGAACTCGTTTCCTATTCAGCCATTTGTATACATTTTGTTCTGTGACAATAGGTGCAGTCCCTTCAGTGGAATGACACTATTTCCGCTTCTTCCCTAGGTTCCCCATTTCCACTTGTCCTTCCTTCTTCCCTTTCCCTACCTTCTGAATTTTATTTCTTTGACAAAGGGTACCCTTTGAGTCTCATGTGGTTGATGGGTCTGAGAAGCATCTGCCACACAGGTGCTGCTTGTTCACTCTACAGACCTGTTTGCTGATTGACTGAAATGTGATCACCAGCAATGGGTTCAGTTCCAGGCTTGAAGGGTGTCTAAGGACCATAGCCTCCCTATAAGACCAGCAAATATGATCTTTTTGTAATTTTGAATTTTGTTCTAGATATTTCTCCCACTCTGTCCAGGAATTTTTATCGTGAGTGAGATCAGAGTGGCTGGTAATGGTAGCTGAAGGCCACTTAGTTCTTTTGGGCAAATGGCAAGGTAAGGCTGTGGTTTCTGCGAACCATGAATCCTTTGGACTAATTGTTCTCTTGAGCCTTTGATAGTCTTTACTCTTTGTTCTGAATCGAGAGAGACCAATAGTTCCATCTCACACGGCCACTAACACGTTTTTCAAGACACATGTGGCTACTCACCAGAGGAGAACACAGAACACTGTCTGTGCACTATGCTTTGCCAATTGACCTAGATGTCCACTGAGACTGCAATCCCAATCCCACACCTAAGTCTCAGTCCCTGAAGGATTTTGGTTGTAGCAAACAGATTTTCATAACATTGCCCCTGTATATATCCTATATATATGTATATATTTTTCCACAAATACAAATATGTATGTAGAACTATTCTCTACCAAACCTAGATATACTTTTAGAAGTACTCCCATGAACCATCCCATGTATATTTAGCTTGCATATGTACTAAATATCCACTTATAATTTGATGTCTGTTTTTAATATTTCAGGTTTGTTTGTGCAATATTATTTGCCTTTGTCACCTTTTACTCTTATGTACTTACCAGTCTCTTCCTTTGACTTGGTCATGGTATGTAGCTCTCCCCATTATTGTGTATTGATTTTCCTTCACCCACATTAGTATAGGCCTACTCCTTAGTAGGGCAATCTGGCAGTTCAAAACCAGAAAACTCTTCCCATGAAGATTTACAGCCTCAAGAGCGTTCTGTAGGGCAGCTGTGAGTTGGAATAAACGGATGGTAGTGGATCCTCTCAGTGAATTCCCCTCCCTCTCATTAACTATTGAAGAATGATTCTTTCCACATACAAACCTTTTCTGGTGTTATACACCAATTGTCCTTTTGTCATTTACTTGTTTCACGGCTCCTCTAGGGTCACCCATGGTATGAGCTTTTTTTATCGATTCACTGTTATTGTTAAATGTTGCATATATTCCATTATGTGTTTTTGCAATAGTTTATCTATTTATCAGCTGATGGGTACTTCAACTGTGGTCCATCTTTTTGCTATTGTGAATAATACTGCAATGAGTCCATGCTGGCTCATAGTAACCCTTCTGTGGGTTTCTGAGACTGTAACTGTTTACAGGAATAGAAAGCCCAGTTTTTTTTCTCCTGTGGAACTGCTGGTGGTTTTTAAATTGCCAACCATGTGTGCCATACACAGCCCAACCCGTAACCACTACACCACCAGGGCTCCAATACAGGAGTGCATATATTTGTTCATATCATTGTTCTTATTTCTCTAGGATATATACCCACCCATTTCTAAAACTTTTAAGGGAGTTTTGACCCGTTCTCCACAGTATTTGTACCATTTCAAAATCCCACAGCAGTGCATGAGTGTTCCATTCTCTTCACACCTTTGTCTACGTGCACATCAGAGCTTAATTTTTAGGTGGTCCCAGTCATCTAGTTTATTTTCTGTTTGTATAGTTCAGTTACATTTAATAGAGTATTTATGACATCAATTTAGACTCCTATGTTTATTTGATTTTTTCTTGGATGGTCTTTCTCATTTTAGATTTTATTTAGATTTAAGTCTTTATCCATCATCATTTAGTTTTTGTGTATGGTATGAAGTATGGATCCTGCTTCAATTTTCTGCAAATAGAGATCCAGTTTTGCCAGTGCCATTTCTTAAAGATACTATCACTTCCTCCATTTTATAGGTTTACTTCTGGATATTCAATTCTGCTTAGTAGCTTATGTGTCTATTCTTGTACCAGTATCCGGCTGTTTTGATGACCATGCTGTATAAGTAGGCTTTGAGATTGGAAAGTATGTGGTTTCCAACATTGTTCTTTTCTTCAGTAGCACTTTCCTCACCCGGGTCTCTTTCCTTTCTACATAAAATTTGTGATTACATTTTCTAGCTTTTTGAATAATGTGGATGGACTCTGGCTTAGGATTGTATGATCCCTGTGGATCACTTTGGGTAATAAGGATATATCTACAATGTGAAGTTTTCCTATCCATGAGCATGTTTTTTCTTCCAGTTATGCAGGTCACTTTTGGATTCTTTTCAGTAGTATTTTAAAGTTTTCTTTATGCAAGTCTTTGTATCCCTGGTTAGGTTTATTCCTAAAACTTCCATCTTTTTTTCTAGCTATTGTAAATGATATTTCCCCTCTGATTTTCTTTATAGAGTTTTCTTTGTTAGTGTAAAAGAATATAAATGAACTTTGAATGGAATTGGATGTCTTAATTAATATTCCTATTTTATCTCTCTCTGGCTTTTAATATCTATTATAGTGGTTACACAGAACTCACAGACAAAGTTCATCTTTAAAGGGTTTATTAGGGAGGTTAACACGTTTTTATCAGGCATGTTACACTGTTCTATCACTTCCGCTACAAAATGCTTACAGGGCATAACACTCTGCTATAAACCTCAGCCTGAAGACATCCGGTTTAAACTCTGGGATACCAGCAAACCCAGCTCAATGAATTAAGTGCCCAGATGCACCCCACTCCAGTAAGCCTCAGCTCGAAGGCACTGAGCTTCACCTCTATGGGTCAGCAAGTCCAACTTCCCCAATTAAGTGCCTAGAGGCACCCCATTCCTGCACAAAAGCAAGCACTCATCTTTACTTTCTTGGTGGATTGGGGAAGCCCATCACTTTGCTCCATACTCTAGTTCCTCTGATGTTCCTCTGATGTTGTAGCTGTCATCTAGATCCAAGAGGTTCACTGTGCATGGATCTTGAGGCAGAGGACTCACTCCACCCTTTCTTTATGGTAATGTGATCCCTTTAGCATCTTAACAAATCCTCCTATGACTACTAGTAGTTTTCTTGTTGAAACTCTTGGATTTTATATAATCATATCTTCTTCAACAATTAGGTATCTTTGATGTTCTCTCTTGCCTATTGCTTTGGCTAGAATGTCTAATACAGTATTGTGTAGGTGTGATGATAAAGGAGACTGTGCCTGGCTACCATTCTCAAGGGAAAAGGTATCTTACAGATCTTATATTCTTGGACAAAATAGTTGTTGTTGTTTTTAAAACACAGAAAATATATAATAACATTTCTACTTTTAAAAAATCGTTTGTATAATATACCTATCTTTGCCAATTCCAAACTTACTGCCATTGAATACATTTTGACTCAGGGAGACCTTATAGAGCAGGATATAACTTCCCCTGTGGGTTTATGAGACACTTTAAGAAAGGACCACAAATAAATATTATCCTGGAGTGAATATACATAAACATTTAGCATATTCACTGTGTTTTAGTTCTATTCCTATTGCTGTTTATTGCCATAAAGTTGATGAATCTCCCAAATATTCAGAGATAAGCTGGCAGAAAGTCTATTTGAACTATTATACAACATAGAAAAAGATGGGAAACTCCTGAATTGATTTATGATGCAAGCAAAACCTGATAACAAAATAAGACAAAGACATTACCAGAAGAAAAAATTATAGATCCATACTGACCATGAGCATCGATGCAATATTTCTCCATAACATGATAGCCATGTTAGTCTTGGTGGACTAGAGAAACACATAAAAAAAACTGGGAATAGAAATACCATACAACCCAATAAACCTTCTGTTTGATATATATTCTAAAAGAAAAAGATCCACAGCATAAACCGATATAAGTATACTATGTTCAGCTAATCACTTCACAATAGCCAAAAGACAGAAACGAACTAAAAACCCACTGGTAGAAGACTGGAAAAACAAACCTCTGTTATGTGATAGCTAGGTTTTGTATCGACTTGTTTGGGTCAGGATTCTCAGTGGTTTGACATTTAAGACCTAGAAACACCCCTGACTTAACACAATGTAATAAATTCCATAATAGGATCTCTTGTGTGTAGCCAATCAGTTGTAAGAAGATTAGGGTGGAATGTAACCCCCTTAATTAGGTTATAGCCCTGATGCAATAGAAAGGAAGTTTTCTGGCGGGGGGGTGGGGGGGTGGAGGGGTGGTGGTGCCCTACTTCCTATGCAAGGACACTGTGGAAATGCTTGTGGGTCTGAATCCTGCATCTGGGTCATCGACCTCTGGTTCTTTGGACTTCAGATTGCCATAATGCCTGCTGATCCCAGGCACCATTATCAGTCTGCTGTCTGACTTGCCAACCTTGAATTCATTTATTTCTCCAGTCATAAGTCTGGCCTGTGGCTGACCTTGGCCACTTTTGCAGCCACCAGCCTATGGGGACTCTGACAGAACTGGCCCACGTCTACTACGATGTGAACCATTTTCTTGATAAATCAATCTCTCTCTAATTATATGTGTGTGTGTGTGTGTGTGTATACCACTGATTACAGAACCCAGCCTAACTCAGGCATAAAAACACACAAAGAAACACTATGCACCATTGAAGAATAGACATGATGCACATTGGAGAATACCTCACAACAGGAATGAACCTAGAGGACATCATAATAAGTACAATTAGTCAAACACAAAAGGACAAATATTGAATGAAACCACTATTATAAAGAAGCAAGAAGAGCTTTTCATACAAAAAGAAACAGATGGTTACTGGGGTGGCAAGCAAGGGGCTAATTTCAGGCTAGACTATAGTCTATTAGTCCTGCAGACAAATCCCATCTTTAAATCTGCTTTCCTTCTCTCCCTTTTACGCCGATGTGTGGAGGCCAATAGTTACACATTATTGTATTTTTAAAAATAGATTTTATTGAAAGTGCTTTTTTGTATATGAATTTAGACATGTGTTTGATGATTTATCCTTCTTGTGCAAATACAAAAGACATCCTGGTGGTGTAGTGGTTTCATGTTGGTCTGTGAACTGCAATGTCAACAGTTCAAAACCACCAGCCTTTCTTTAGAAAAAAGACAAGGTTTTCTATTCTTGTAAAGAGTTCCAGTCTTGAAACTCACAGGGGTAGTTAGTTCTACCCTGTCCTACAGGGTTGCTAGGTTGTTTTTTGGTATCACTGACTCAAATTAAGATTCCTGCAATGAGTCAGGCAATAAAATCTTAATTGCTAAGGACTGTAAGTTAAAGAAGCATTCTGAAATATATAGCATTTATATAGTACATATTTCCCATTAATTATCATTATCTTTCTTAGTACTACCTGTTCCCAGTCTTGGGAATCCTGTGGTACAGTTCTATAGTGTCCTGGGGAGTCACAATGGACCCCATGGCAGGGCAGGAAGAGGATTCTTTTTGATCTGGTTCACAGAACTACTCTTGAATCGGATATCTGTATTTCTGTGAAATTGTTTATAGCTTAAGGATCTTGACCAAATATGATTAAACTTCTTTTCATTACTTTGAATGAGTAATATTTGTCTCTCGTTTCTTATTCACTTGACCAGAGTTCACCTGTGCAATAGAATCACAAGGGATTCTCAGAAATGGTTTAGAATAAATTAGTGAATTTAAAGGGTTGAGATCACATGTAACCATTTAATTGGGATTCTTTAGTCAAAAGTTAAAAATCAACTCAGGAAAAATTTAACAACCGTAAAAATGGCTATCACAATTGCTCCAGTTCTCCTCTAGAGAATTCAGCCTTCTCAGTCATATGACACAGGTCACAAAGACCCAGCCCCCACCTCCAGTCTTAATAAATTCAATCTAAATAGCATATCCTATGTCCTTAGCCATAGTGATTGGTTTAAAGATAGGATCATGACTTTGTTTGGGCCAATGGAAATGAATCTCAGGAATTTTTTAGAACAAACCGGAAGTGATTCTCTCTTATTTGTAAGATATGAAAAAAACCACAATAATAATTTATAATATATCAGGGTTCCCTAAGGTGGGAGGTGGGGGAGGGAGGGAATAAGAGGAGCTGATACCAAGGACTCAAAGGGAAAGTAAATATTTTGAAAATGATAACATTATATGGAAAAATGCGCTTGATACAATTGACGTGTGGACTGTTATTAGAGCAATAAGAGCTCCAATAGAATAATGTATTCAAATTTTAAAAATAGCTTATGGTATGAAGTCTGTAACAACTACCAAAAAGAAAAAGGAAACTGCCTGGAACTGCTGAGGAGGGTATGGCCCATGAGAGCTACTTCTATGCTGCAAAAGGCAGAACCCAAACACCAGTCAACCAAAGGAGAAGATCCACAAACAACAGAAAGTGACAGGGAGACTTGCCCTTGGATATAGTTTTTCAGTCACCAATCACACTCTACATAAGACAATTCTCTCTAGGATTTTTCAGCAACATAAGTGACACTTAATAGCATCTTTATTATAAGGTCATTGAGGTAAACTTTCATTCTTTACTTACAAAAAAAAAACCAAACCAAAACAAAAAGCCTAATCTAAACTAACCTTTCCATTTGGTTCTTCAAGGATAACAATGTAACAGAGTCCCAGGAAGTTCCCGGAGAGCTTCAATACTCTAGATTTTATCTTTGCTACTTTCTGTGTGTCGGCTTCATTTGTCTCCCCTCTCACACATTCCCACTGCTACACTCTCATCCACAAACAGTAACTCAGTTGCTGCTTCTTAGTAGCAGTTGTAAATTCCCAGGAGGGAGATGCTAATTGGACCAGATTAGGTCAGAGGTCAACCTTTGATCTGAGGAACTATGGCCATAATGTCAGGGTCACAAAGCACAAAGGTGGCATCCAATGGAAAGCTGCTCTGCGGAGAAGAGGCAGGGGGCATGTTGGTAGAGACTATGGCACCTCAGGAAATGCCCACTGCAGGTGACCCCTGGCATGTCGCTTCACAGCTTGAAGGCAGTTTCCTGGCTATAAAGTGGGGTCCCTACCCCAAAGGCAGAGGGTTATTTTGATTGTAAAATGAGGAAATTAATGGAAGCAGCTGCTGTTTTGGGATGGCAGGGATGTTTTGCTGCTGTCTTGAATTCTCGGCATTTAGGTTCTTTCCACCTTTTGGCTATTGTAAATAGTGCAACCGTGAACCTTGTTGCCCAGGTTTCTGCTTGTGTGCACTTTCAATTCTGTTGAGTATATGAGTGTATTTAAGATTAGGGGTTCTGGGTCACATGGTAGTTCTATGCTTATGTTTTACGTAGGTGGTTTGATTTTAATTTACCAAAAAAGTTAAAAAACCTGCTGGAGCTGGCTCTGACTTCTTCCCACCGAGCTTTTTTCCCCGGTAGGGATCAGGCGATCATTCCTGACTTTTCTGTACAAATCCTCCTTCTTTCAGTCTCCTGAAAGAAATACATAGGTGCTATAAAAATTTCTAATTTTCTTCTCTTCCTGCATCAATCACTTTCTCTCTATTTTCTACTCTTCCCTGGCGACTTCAGGCTGCGTCAACATGGGGTGAGGAGTAGTGGGCAAAGCAGATACTCTGGGCTTCTCCAAGACAGACTTGGCCTCTTGTGTTCTGCTGACATCTTGGCAATGAGCTGCCAAACCAATGACAGCTACCGAGTCCTAACCCCCAGGCACATCACTTCAGCTTAGTCATGGGAGGAAGAGGCTTTTTTATAAGGTCAATAATTCAGAAGAATGACAACTCAAATCCTTCCAGAACTTAGAGAATTATTTCTCTTTGTATTGTTCCATCAGGGAGGACCCTTTGCTGCAAGGAACAGTATCATGCACTGACAGATTTAAGCAGGAGTGAAAAATAAAAGAGCTCTCCCAAGTGAGAAAGAAATGAAGCAGAAGAGTAGTGAAAATTATAACAAATATCCACTAAATAGTTAACACTTGCGCCTGCTTTTCCAATCACAGATATCATCATATTTCTTTCGCACGCAGCTCTATAAAATAGATAGTATTGCTGGTGGTGGTGGTACTTGTGGCAGGCCATCAGGCTGGCCCTTGACTCATGGCAACCGCAAACACAATGAAGTGAATTGGTCAATTGTGATCCATAGGAGTGTCTTTGACTGATTTTCAAAATGGATTGCCAGGCCCTTCTTCCTAGTCCATCTTAGTCTAGGAGTTCTGCTGAAACCTATCATAGCAACACGCAAGCCTCCAGTGGCAGACAGTTGATAGCTGCACATGAGTTGGCTCGCATGGGTTCCTGCAGGAAAGGCAGGGATTATGCCACTGAACCTGCGCTGCTTATCTCCTGGTTTTAAAGAATGAGGAAGTAGAGACCCAGAGAGTCAAGTGACTTGTCCAAAATGGTGCAGCTCTAAAGCAGCGAAGCTAGGCCTTGAAGCTAGGATAACTGGGTTCAGAGTTCATGGTGAAAAGCCTCCCAAATCAAAAGGTGGAGATGCCAGTCGAGTCAAGATTCTGATCAGGGGGCTCTGGAACTTCTCAGTTATACGAGCCATTAAATGCCTTTTTAATAATTGCTATTCATAGATTTATTTTGTCCCAAGGCAGTGTAAATTGGGTTCCTGTTAGCTTGAAGGAGTAGCTTCTTGACTGGTATACAGTTTAAAACACATCTTCAAAGAAGACCATCATAAGCAAGATCCTATTTTCTTTCTCAGTGAAGCAATAGCATTTTCATTTCTTTTCTTGGTTTACAAATGGAGGTCCTCAGCCAAGACCTCAGCACTCTTTTCTGGAAGAATCAGGACTAGAATCGTGTTACTGCCTTTCTCTGTTCTCCATGCCTTTCCAAAGGACCAGATACTCTGCCAGGCCTGGGGGCTCAGTGGTGACCAGGACTCCAAGAATGTTCACAGACCAGTGTAGGACAGAGTCAAAGACACAGGTTAGCACTTTAACCAGCCCGTCCACAGACCTCCTGGAACTTCCGAAGCAGAAATCTCCAGTGACACGCTGTGCATCCCTGAAAGTGCAGAGCTGTGGTGCCTGCCAGCTCAACACCCACTCTATGCAAACCTTTCTCCTGGAAACCACAGTTGGCCTGTTGTTTTGGCAGCGTGGGGCTTCACTACAGTGCAGGGATGCTCAATCCAGTGGGGAGGATTAAATTTCCAATCTTGGGACTTAGAGACAACCAGTTGGACAGAGGTTTGGGGACAGCAGTGAATAGAGATAGGGACACTGAGGGGGAGCAGAGATAGTAAAAGGCAGCCATGGTTCAGAAACAATGACTAGTAGAATAGGAAGATAGGAAGGATGGGAGGGAAGGTTGATGGAAGAGGTGGTGAAATAAGAAGCAAAAAAATACAAAGAACTTTTGGCTACACCCAAGTGTCCTGTTGAAGATGAATGATAATAAAGTCAGTGGTCAATGATATTTATGGAGTATGTAGAACAGTTAAGTAGTAGGTCTTTACATTTAATCATTCCCGTTGTTCTGTGGAGTAGGAGACAACTACTGTTCCCATTTTCCAGATAAAGAAACAGAAGCCCAGAGAGGTTAAAGCACTTGGCAATAGTGACCCAGACTGTAGGAAAGAGAGGCAGAGTTTCTCTTGTCACTAAAGGCTGAGGGCATCCCATCAGCCTTTGCCACTGTTGGCTAAACCCAACTGGGGTACAATCTAAGTTGATGGCCTCTGACTTCATCTGGGTCCCTACATGCAAGAGGGAAGTGGGGTAATCTCTGCCTCGCCCTCCCCATGCCAATCCGTAGTAACAGCAGACAGTCCTAATGTATCAGCTTGCTCTTTCCTGCTCAACCTAAGCATGGTCTCAGATTCCTCCTCAACAAACATATTTTTGGCAACTACTTGTAACTGACAAGAGCTATTGGCCCATGAGACACAAATAAGCTTCCTTTCCTGATCTAAAAGATGTGCATGGGTTCTCAGGAGCATGAGCCTGAGAGGCCATTTTGGACATTTTAAAGCAGCTTGCAGGCTGAGCTGGCAAGGGGAGAGCAGATAGCTGAGACAGGGTCCAGTTCAAGCCACAATTAAGGAAGGGAGGAAGGATGCAAACAGATTCTGCAAGTGCAAGAGAAGTGACCGCCAGCTGTACTCCTGGGGGGACCTGCCGACTTCATCTCATACGTCCCACAAACAAATGGCATTGGAGAATATGTACTCTTTGCATATAATACTTCTTCCTTCCAGCACCTATAATACATGGTGTGGGAGTCACCTAATCTGGTGTCAATTTAAGGATTAAGAGTGTAGGCGTGGAATCTAGGCTGTCAATCTGGAGATAGCCAATGAGAGTTCTGTGTGGGCATGACCTCCTGAGAATTCTGGGAAATCTGGTACTTCTTCCTTGGAGGTGGAAGACACCTCTCTCTCTTTCTCTCTCCCTCTCTCTCTCTCTGCTACTCCCTGGGAGACATTGCAGAAAACAAGCCACATGGATGCAACCAGACCTCTGAAGCCGGAGAAGCCACTGAGAGACCCCTGCCAGCACTGAGATGCTTACAACGCCACTGGATCCAAAGACTTTCTACCCACTGGCTTGTGATCGTCCTGCATTTGGCTTCATTGCATGTGTTTCATGAGTCTGAGCAGGACTTTATAGATTGGTATCAGACATATGGATTATTATCAGACTTATGGCCTTGGGCTGGACTGGGTTGGGATGTTTTCTCAACATTCAACTGCTCTTGTATCTCTCTTTCTTATACACATCTGTTTGCCCATGGATTTGTTTCCCTCATCCACCCAGACTAACACACATGGTGTGATCCTAGTCATGGTTCTCCCACAATCTAGTTTCATTTGTAGCGTGCATTCTTCATTGAAACAACTGGAGGTTGCTTAACAAGAAAGAACAGCTTGCCTTTAATTGGGCATTTTAAAATCACGTTAAACTTTGAGAACGGGAAGACTATTTTTGCCAAGAAGGTCACATAGTATGGTTACAACCCTTTATAATTCAAGTTACTCATGGGTCTCTTTGCAGCTAGCTACTAAAGGCCATGCAGATGTGTGAATTGCATGAAATTCAGTGGACAGCATAAATGGATAGCTTTCAGATGAATCTGCTTTCAAATATGCTCCCTTTCACTGTACAACGTTGAACATCAGGAGAGTTCACTTAGGAAAAAAATGAGTTTTCTTTAAAATTTATGAAGACACAATCACTGTGCTCCTCTCTTTCTAGTTCAATACGAAGCAGAAGCGGAATAGTTGTAGCCCCTTGTGCCCTAGAATGTAGACTTCTCTTTGCCACACTCTCTGCCATTCTCTTATGCCCCATCTCCCCTGCCTGGTACTCAGCATCTGAAATGGGTGCTCCAGCTGACTACCTGAAATGTGCAAATAGGAACAGCCCGAATTGGACACGTCTCTTGCTTCTTCTACATATTAAAGAGTGATCCTATTAACACATGCATCAGTTCATGCCATTCCTTATTTTTAAAAATAAAAACACGATTTATTTAGAAGCATTCAGAATGTCAACAAAACAGCTGCAACCTTTTGGGGTTGTTTTTGCAATTATAGAGCAGTGTTCAGTTAACAGAACATCAATTATTTCGTGTAAGTTGCATCAGACACAACAGAAGATGAGAGAGGGAAAAAATACAAGCTCCCTCCCACAAAAAACCCCACCATCCCCTTAGCAGATAATTTGTGCTGTGCACCAACAAAACCTGCCTTAACCTTCCGAGGCAATTTACAAGTCCCACACGTCACCACGCAAAGTTGGTGGCTATTGAAAAGACCACCAGGACAAGGCTATGTGAAGACACATTCTGTCCTGTGCTAACTTCTAAAAAAAACCCCAAACCAGACACTGTATTGTTTAAAAACAAGTCTTACACAATCTTAGGGTTTTGGTTGTTTTGTTTTTCTTTAAAAGGAGTGAGTTGTGTACAGGACGGTTACATGCCTTGTAGACAACCACCAAACTGTGCCTGAACCCAGTTTCATCATGGTCTTCCGCATCTTCTTCATCTTCCACTTCCTGGTTCTGTTCTTGCTTTTCGAGCCTTGACGGCTTCTTTTTTGGCGGCACCAGGCTTCCTTTTAGCCCAGAATGCAGCAGTCTCCTTTTCGTATTTCTCCTTCAGCTTGGTGGTCTTCTTCTTGTATGGCTGCTGGTCTCCCCATCTCTCCAAGCTCCTTCATGACATCACCAATGGACAGACAGGGGTGCTTGCCTTGGATCCTGGGGTGACGCTCAGAAAAAAACAAGGAAAAGGCCAAAGGAGGCCTTTGGGGGGCATTGGGATCCTTGGACTTTTTTGTTGTTTTTATCTCCCCTTTAGGAGGGATCACGGTTTTCATTTCTCCTTCATCGTGTCCTTGTCTGCTTTAGCCATGTCTTCAAATTCCCCTTTATCTTTAGCATATAGTCTTCCATCCCCCTGACGACTTCTTAGAAAAACACTGAGAAGCTGACGGAAGCATCCGGGTGCTTGTCCTCTTCCTGGCAAGTTTGCGCAAACAATTGCACGATGTCATTTTGTCTCTCAGCTTCGTAGGTTTGCCTGTGCACATGTTGAGTTAGGGCCTTATTTAACCCCTGCAGCAGAGTCGCCCAGTGAAGCCTGGCCTGGCCTGGTCCAGCCTCTATGGCGCTCACTGGACCGCAATGGGTTTTGAGAGTAGGAGCCAGGCTAGATCATGCCATTCATTTGCTCCAAACTCCCTTGTCTCCCATAGCCTCCTGAGGACCACGTGGTCCCCTCTCCACCTTTGCCTTACACTTGTTCCCTTTCACCGCAGGCTGGTTAGCTTTCTTTCTGTGCCTCAAACTCACCGACTTTCTGCAGCCCCGGAGCTCTTGGCTTTTGCTGTTCTCTCTGCCCGTAGCACCTTTCTGCTCACCCTGGCTGTCCTCTGGGTCTCTGTTCAATGGTCTCCTTATTGGGGGGAGGCCTTCCTTAACCACTTTGTGTGAATTCACACCACCTCCGGCACCACATCTCCCTAGGCCTGCATTTCTTTTCTCCACGGCGCTCATTATCCACCAGACTTCGTTTTGCCAATCCATACTATGTACTTTGTGCTGCGCACACAATGGCATCATTTCCATTTGGGGGGATTGTTCCTCATGTAGTCACTGCTAGATCTTCCTAGCCTTAGAGCGGTGCCTGGCACGTGTGTGATATGAATGAATGAAAGTCTATGATCCAAAGGGGGGAAAAAGTAGTCCAAGGTCCCTCAGCATTTTTCTGTGAAACGTACATATGCAATTTCCTGAAAAAGCCATCTGTATATGAATAAATAGTAAAGATTAGAGATATAGAGATGCATTGTGCTTATCTTTAGCTGTACAGATACAATGCTATAAAGATAGCTACATTTATATCTATAGGGTTTTCAGATTAAAGGCCAAACAATGGCCAACAGTCACAGGAGGAAGAACAATGGGAAAGCTGTTTATAGTTCTCTAGCCAGTCAGCTAGTTTGTTTTGCAATTCCTTTTTCTTTATGAGTGACTTTAACCCTTCGGTGAATAGTTGACTCTTTCCTGAAATAGCCCCACTTGGCCAACTGACGAGTTAGAATGTGAGCATCAGCAGTCACATTTACAAATCGCCCCTCCAAATGGAGAGATGAACATGACTTTGATGTCAATCATCACCTTCTTCTTCTCGAATTTGCACCTTCTGCCTGCCTGGCTGGTCAAGCCAATCCGGGTCTCCTGTGCCTCGCCTTATTCTACCAAGATTTCCATCGATGAGCATCTGCCCTGTTTGGGTGGGTCCGCAGCTGTAGGTCTCTTTCCGAGGTGGGCCTTACTAATGGGGACCCCGTTCACAACTGAACAAAGCATTTCCTGGTCCTGCACCATTCCCTTGATAAACTGGAGATCAGACCTCTGCGATCCATAGCTTGTTCTTTGCTGATTTACAGAAGCAGATAGCTGGGCCTTCCCCTCTAGCCTGCCATGGTCTGGAAGTTCCACTGCAACCTGTTCTCTTCAGCATCATAGCCACCCTCAAGCCCCCCATTAAAGATGGGTGATGGCTGTCGTGGAGGTCCATAGGCTGGGCATCTCCCCACCACTGAGCCACCAACGTGCCTGGCCCGTAAGCCTGCGGCCACACATTTCCTCTAGTTTGACTCAGAAAATCTTTCTCAAACACCTCAACTTTCAGTGGGAGAGGAAACCTCAAGGGACCTGGAGAAAGCACTGGATGAGGGGGGAGGAAGCGTGGGTGGGGTGGGGTGGGGGGTACGAGGCTTTGGCATCTGCCTCACTGTTCCAGGGGCTTATTTTCCTGCCACCAAGACCTTTGTGTCTCCCCACCTGCTGCCCGTGCAGAAGAGAAGGTTGCAGGTCTGGGCCCTGTTTCCTTCCATTAGACACAGTCGCTGTGAGTCAGAACTGACGCAAAGGCACCTAGGGACCACAGAAGCCCGGACAAAAAGCCCCAAGGGCTCCTCCAGCATGGGGACCGGCTCCACTACCAAGAAGTTGGAGGGATGGAGGGTCATTCTAGTCCCAACCCCACAAAAAGCTTCTGCTGAAGGCAGGGCTCTCTCCTCGCACAGGGAGTCGTTTCCGGAGGGAGCTTCAGGAGGAGAGGAAAAGCAGATGTCAGCCTGTGACACAGAATCATCAATTTGCTCAGTGCTTGTATTTTGCTACCAATTTTCTATTTTTCAAAAAGGACAATAAAACAATTGTGCTCTCGGCTAATTAATGACAAGCTGGTAAAAGCATCTCCTCATTGTTCCATTTATTTCTCCATTTCTCCCAGTTAACAGCCCTGTCTCTGAAATGAATCAATGTCGTTTACACAATGCTGTCACCCCATTGTTCCTTTATCATCCTCCATTTTCATAAATCGGGGTGTTAATCCCTTAATGGCTTTTCTCAGTGCTTTAAAAAAAAAAGAGGGGGGGGGGGGAGGAACGGGAAAAAAATCCCGTCTCTGCTCTTAATCCTCCAGTAGACAATGTGTGTGTGTTGACCCAGGCTGCCCTGCTACATGTTTACTCATAAAAGCAGGTCCACTGGGGACTGAGCCCCTTTTATTTGTTGACTAAACAGGAGTACCCCAGGGATGTGCCCTTCCCAAGGTAGGTCCAGCCCTGCCCCAGCCTCCCTGCTGGGCCCTTTGATGAAGCTCTGACCTTTGTCCAGAGATCCATGAAGGTCTTCCCGGGAGTGAGTTGGGAATGGGCCAAACCAGTTGCTGTGGGGCTCATTCCAACTCGTGTTGGTGCACGATTGCAAGCAGAACTGCACTCGGAAGGGCTTTTCCATGCCAGTGACCTCTAAGGGGCCGAAGACCAGGCCTTCCTCCCAAAGCACCTCTGGTTTTGCATTTGCCTTCCTCAGGTCTCCCCAACAAGGGCCCAAACAAAACCGGCAACTCCTCCTTCCCAGGTAGGTCGTTGAGGTAGTTAGTTGATTGTGCCAACCTGGCCGGTAAACACATGTGGGGTTAACTGAAGGGTGGAGGGTTAAATGGCTCCATGAGCCTTGCTTTTCTAGTTCTTGGGTCTCTTGCTTTGTGACGGTCCGACCAGGGTGCAGCCGCCTTAGCCAGTTCCCTGCTTTAGCTGACAAGGCTCACTTCCTGCAAGACATCCCTGAGGAGAAGCCACACGAACCTACTCCAAAGCAGCCCTGGGTGCTGGAGCAGCTGTGTGGAGACCCCTGCCAGCGCTGAGATGTTTACATGTTCACTGATTCGGCTTTCCTCCTGCAGTCGGCATCATTGCATGTGTTTTGTGAGATGGAGGAGGACTTTGTGGATTGGTGTTGGACATATGGGTTAATGTTGGGCTTGTGGACTTGGGCAGCACTGGGTTGGGCTGTTCTCTTGATGCACATTTAACCTTGATAGAGAACTCTCTCTGATACATGGGTTTCTGTGGATTTGTTTCTTTAAAGCACCCAGACTAGCACAGTCCTTCTGACTCATAGCAACACGATAGCTCAAAGGAAAACTGCACATAGGGTTTTCCAGGGTGTACATCTCACAGCTGATCATTTAAGCCCCGTTGCCTCACGGCTCATCCACCAGGGCAATAGTTCTTAAAATGGGCGTCCTGGACCAGTCGTGTCAGCATCACTTGGGAACGCATTAGCAGTGCAAATCACCTAACCCTCCCCAGGTGTACTGCATCTTAAACTCTGTGAGGGGCCCTGCCATTTACTTGAAGGTGTTTTCTGATTCACTTTTAAATTTAAGAGCCACTAAATTAGGGCATCTAATTCTAAGGTTAGAAACAAAACAAAACAAAGCCCCTTCAATTACCATTGTCTGATTTCAGGATCTTGCCTGGCAGTACTCAGACCTTAGTGTGGAGTATCCGAACTGGTGGCTGGCCTCTGAGAAGTTCGGCCACCCCTTATGCTGGCCCCATCAGGCTGGCCCTTCACTTCCCAGGTCCCAGGTCCCTGCACTAGCACACTAGCAGAATGGAAGACTTTACCATTAGCTGGAAGAAGACATTGAGCATAAGAATGAGAGAAGGTTATTCTTCATTTAGAGCTTGCGTTAACAAGCGAGCCAGCCACCAACGTCTGCATTTGACCGAGTCTCAAATCTAGACGGGGAATGTCAAAGCTTCGTGGGGAAAAAGACAGAGGCTTCAGGTCTCCACGGACTTGAGGAGGTTGGCTGGAGGAAGCTGGGGCCGGCTAGCTGGGACTGGGAGGGAGGATTAACCTATGCACTTGTGGCTGTCAAACGGGTTCCAAGTAACAGGGGCCATATGTGTGTCAGAGCAAAAACGGGCCCCATAGGATTTATTGTTGTTGGAAAGATTTTATTATTTAATTCAGGCTCTTTTTTATTTTTAAAATCATTTTATTGGGGGCTTGCACAGGTCTTATCACAATCCATACATACATCCATTGTCTCAAGCACATGTGTACATATGTTACCACCATCATTTTCAAAGCATTTTCTTTCTACTTGAGCCCTTGGTATCAGCTCTTCATTCTCCACCCCCTCCTTCCCTCCCTCCCTCATGAACCCTTGATAATTTATAAATTATTATTATTTTTTCATGTCTTGCACTGCCCAATGTCTCCCTTTACCCCCTTGTCTGTTGTCTACCCCCCTGGGAGGGGCTTATATTTGGTCATTGTGATCAGTTCCCTTTCTCTCCCCACAACTTCCCCTTCCCCTCCTAGTATGACTACTCTTAATATTGGTCCTGATGAATTTATCTTTCCTATATTCCCTGTGTTTCTAGCTCTTATTTGTGCCCATGTACATGCGCTGGTCTAGCCAGGTTTGTAAGGTAGAATTAGGGTCATGATAGTTGCGGGGAGGAAGCATTCAAGAACCAGAGGAAAGCTGTGTGTTTCATCAGTGCTTTACTGCACACTGATTGGCCTGTCTTCTCCCCAGTACCCTTCTGTAAGGAGATGTCCTATTGCTTACAGATTGACTTTGGGCCTCCTCTCCGCACCCCCACCCCTCCTTCACATTATGATTTTTTGTTCTGGGTCTTTGATGCCTTATACCGGATTCCATCAATACCTCATGATCACACAGACTGGTGTGCTTCTTCCATGTGGGCTTTGGTGTTTCTCAGCTAGATGGCTGCTTGGTTATCTTTAAACATTTAAGACCTCAGATGCTATATCTTTTGGTAGCCAGGCACTATCAGCTTTCTTCACCACATTTGTTTATGCACCCACGTTGCCTTCAGCAATGTTATTGGTAAGGTGAGCATCCCAGAGTGCGGATTACTTAGAACAAAGTGTTCTTGCATTGAGGGAGTACTTGAGTAGAGGCCCAATGTCCATCTGCTTCCTTCATATTAAGCCTATAAATATATACACATGGATCCATTTCCCCATCATCATATATAAATTATTTACATATGTACATGCCTGTATTTAGACCTCTATAAATGCCCTTTGCCTCTTAGTTCCTTCCTCTATTTCCTTTACTTTCCTCTTGTTCCACTATCATGTTCAGCCTTCATTTGGGTTTCAGTAATTCCTCTTGGTTACATTGCCCTTGAACAAGCCCTACCAGACCTCCTACACCCTCCTTGCCATTGAGTTTTCATACCTTGTTGTTCCCTTGTCCCTGGGTTTGTTAACACCCAATTCTTTCCCCCACCTCCCCTTCTCCTGTGTTCCCCTGGAACTTTTGTCCCATTGTTCTCTCTTCTGGCTTGTTTATTGGCTGCTTTTGGGAAGTAGATTTTGAAGATTATGCTTCTGAGGTGTCTCTGGGTAGGCTGGCACCTCCAAACTTTTGGTGATCCTGCCCAAGGACTCAATGTGATTGGGTAAGGGAATATAATTGGATTTCTTGATTGGTACCAAGTTGGAAATGGGGGCAGGGGAAAACAGGAATTAGGATAACTGACAGTTATTGATCAAGTCCTGCCATTTGGGATCGATTGCTAAAAAACCGATAGTTTGCCTTCCTGGACTCATTGCTGCAGGCTGGAATTGGAATTTTTTTTCTTTTAATATGGCCTGACCATTGTCCATTGTATATTCAATGATTCACCATCATCGTACTTATCACTACTTCTATCCAGGACTAAGGCACCAGACATCATCTCACAGGTCAGCAGCTCAGTACCTGGGCGATGGCGAAGTGGCCCTTCCTACACCGTGTGGGAGAGGACGAGCAACTGTATCTGGGCTATTGCGAGGGGCATAGGGAGTGAGCTCAGATCCCTACATCAATCAGTCTTCTAGGCAGGAATCTGATTTTCAGTAAATGTTTCTTGAGCCGAGGCCAGGAACAAGCAGCTGGGGACGGCGAGTTACTAAGTCAGAGATCTGTGTCCTCAGGAGCTCACAGGACAAACATTAACTTGCAGAAAACCTTGCACAGCTTCTCCAGCAAGTGTTGCGCTTGTTGTTAAGTGTCCCTGGTTCATCCCTGACTCACAGTGACCCTGTGTACAGTAGAATGGAATGCCGCTGGGTCCCGTGACATCCTCACCGTCGCTGCTGTGCTTGAGTCTGACTCCATTGTTGCAGCCCCGGTGTCGCTCCATCTCGTTGAGGCTTGCTTCTTTTTCATTGACTTTTTGTTTTTACAAACATGATGTCCCTTTCCAGGGGCAGGTCCCTCGGGATATCATGCCCAACGTGTGTCAGAGGAAGCCTTGCCATACGTGTTTCCAAGGAACATTCTACCAGGAATTCCTGCATTACAGCTTTGTTTGTCCTTCTGAAGGTCCATGGGATATGCACTATTTTCCACCATAATTCATATGCATCAGTTTTTTTCTTCAGTCATCCTTATTCAGCTTACATGTTGAAAATAGCATGCTTCAGCTCAGCTACACCATAGTCCTCAAATTGACATCTTTATTTTTAGCACGTTTAAATCGGTCTTTTGCTGCAGATTTGCCCTATGCTACAGTGTTTGATTTCTTACCTGCTTTTTTCATGGATGCTGATTATGAATGTAAGTAAAATGAAATAATTTTGACTTTAATATTTCCCCCATTTTTCATGATATGACTTATTGATTCATCTGAGAGAATTTTTTAGTTTTGTTATGTTGCAGTCTAATCTTTGTAAAGGCTGTAGTCTTTGCTCTTAATCAGTAAGTGCTTCAAGTCCTGTTTGCCTTCAGAAAACAAGATTGTATTGTTTGCATATCCCAGGTTGTTAATAAGTCTTCCTCTCTCCATGATTCCATATTCTTCTTCATATTGAAGGGGGCTAATAATCATGGGAAAAGTTCATTGTATTTTCATTCCATTTTCCAACGAACTTTTTGAATTCTCCTTCCCCTTAGTCCAACTTCTTGGATTACCACTCAGAGTTCATATTTTGAATATATCTGCTGAATGGATACAACCCTGTGCCCATACCTTTCTTGAATTTTAACTGTGCTGTATCCCTTTGTTTGGCTTAAACCACTACTTCTTGGTCTATGTACAGGTTTCCTGTGAGCATAATTAAGGGTTTGGGAAGTCCCACTCTTCACAATGCAACCCACAATTTATGATGATTCATACAGTGGCAGGCTTTGCATAGTTAATAAAATACAAGTAAGCATCTGTTTGCTGTGATAGTGCTTCTGAAAGGACATTAAGAAGGCTCAATTTCCTCCAGGTAGACTTAGGGAAAAGACGCTGATGGTAGTGGGGTGTGGGCAGTAGGTTTCACAGAATAGACCCTTCATTTGGACCTTCAAGTCTGAGGCCAGGCTTTCTAGGTGGTGATTTGAAAGGAGAAAACGTACTCAGGGCAGACTAAGCAGATAATGAAAAACCACCCGATTCAGTGTGTATATTTAATATAGGTACGCCGAGTGAGATGTTTAATGAGCGGAGTGCTGTGCCGTTCCAGAGTAACCTTGCTACTTCCCAGCCTCAGGTATGAGAATCCTGGACTTGGAACAACCAAGAAGGGCTTGTGGACTTAGCCTTAGGGGTTACATTCAGCTCATGTTAGTTTAAGCCATACTAGGAATTTATTGCTCCTATACCTGAAGTCCTGGTGATTCCATGGTATTCAAAATATGAGTGGTTCGGACCCACCATCTGCTCTGCAGGAGAAAGACGAGGCTGTCTGCTTTTGTAAAGCTCAGAGCTGCTTAAACCCCATGCAGCTGGTCTGCCCCGGCTTACAGGGTTGCAGTGATCAACTCAATGGCAGTAGGTATTCTGGAAAAGTTCAACAGCCCTGATGTTAGGGAGTGCTGGGTCCAGGAATTCAGGCTCTGCACCAGAATACTGTATTCGTGCTCTGCTCTCCTCTCAGAGGCTTTCATTCTTAGCCAAGATGGCCACAGGTACCTCACACAGCTTATTGCCATAGTAACATGATGCTGTAATTTCATTGTTTTCAATAGCAGAACTTTAATATTCCAGGAGAGTCTTGTTCAGTCAACTAACTTTATGTTCATTATAAGAACACCCCAGACAAACGATCAAGTCATCGGTATATCCAAAATGAAGCAACCACCATCAGCAGCCTTGGAGTTCATTGTAACTTACGGTGGCTCTCTGGGTCAGAGTTGAACTGTTCTTCAAAAGATGCTCAGTGGCTGAGTTTTCCAGACCTTTCTTCCAAGAGACCTCTGGGCAGAGTGGAACTTCCAACCATTGGGCTAGCTGCTGAGCATGTTAACTGTTGGCCTCACCGCGGACTCCAGCTCATTTCGAGAAAGCGTTAAAGATTATTGGAAACCTGTCCTCTGTCCTCATCCTTTGCTGTTTCCACCAGTCCTGAAGAATGGTGATGTGGTCCCAACCCATACTAACTGACTCTCCTTTCTTCCACAGGGAAAGACACTCCTTGAATCAGTCTTTAGAAGCTCAGTAAAATCTGACTTCATCCGTTCCCTCTCAAAGCTGTGTTATGGGGGTGGCCTTTTTCAACCTAGTGGCTAACCTCTGCTCTGTGTTAGCAACAGATTGGTAGTGAGATTTGGGAGTCAACATTTGATATCTATAACCCCAAACTAAATTCTTATATAAATGTATTTTGCATGGCCATATTCAGAGAGCCTTGGGGAGGTTCCTACTATAGGAATGTCTCCTTAGTTGCTAGAAATGAAGGCGGCTGGGGCTCGATGGAAGTACACTGACAGGGACTGTGCAGACAACTCTGTAATCTATATATGACACACGTGGGGTTGCCATGAGTTGGAATGGACTTGATGGCAGCCAGTGGTGGCGGCATTGTGGTGGCTGTGAGGTGTCCTCCAGTCAGTCCTGTCTCATAAGCATCCTACATACAGCACAATGAAACACTGCTCCATCCTGCACCCATCTCCCAATTGCTCTTCTGCTTGAGCCCATTGATGCAGACACTGTCAATCCATCCTGTCTCAGATGGATTCTTCCTTGCCGCCCCTCCACTGTGCCAAGCACGATGTCCTTATCCAGGGACTGGTTTCTCCTGAGAATAGGTCTAACACACATGAAACAAAACCTCACCATCTTAGTTTTTAAGGAGCATTCTGGTTGTCCCTCTTCCAAGAAAGATGTGTTGGTTCTTTGGTAGTCTTCTTCGGCACCACGTTTCAAACGCATTGCTTCTTTTAGCGCTTCCTTAGGCAATGTCCAACTTTCACCTGCATATGAGGCGACCAAAGCTTTCATCAGGTGGTGTCATTAGAACCTGAAGGTACTTACTTGTTTGTGATTTTTCCTTTAATGTCTTTTTCGCTAGCACAACTACAAACTCTATGAAAGCCATTACGATATCATATTGATCAGTTTATTTTTAGCTTCTAGAAAGTGCTTGGTACATGACAAGTCCACTGTTGTTGAAGGAATGGATAACTAGATGATTGGTGTCTTGGCCCCCATCCTGGCTCTCTTCTGGATTTTCTTTATGCCTTTGGGCCAGTCCATTTTCTTTCTGGGCCTCCATTGCACCCCATGCAAGTGAAGTGGCAGTTGGAGTTTTAAGTGTATCTTACCATGCCTTTATGATACCAAAGACAGCTCTCAGCAACCCCAGGATTTGTGTTAATTTAAAATCCTCAGGTCTGGTTCCCCTCCGAATCCTGGACTCTTACATGGATGTAGACCTGGATGTTTCCAATTTATGAAATGTATGTTCTCTTCTCCTGTGGTTACCCTGTATTAAGCTGCTAGCCGCAAGCTTGAGCCCACCAGCACCTCTGAGAGACAAAGACAATGTTGTCTATTCTTGTAAAGATGTCAAGTCTTGGAATCCTGAAGGATCAGCCCCACAGGGTCAGTATGAGTTGATCTTGTCGATGGCAATGACTTTAGCTTTGGATCTTTGAGTGTGTCACAAACTCTATGTGTGATCAACAAGCCTTGGTATTTGAAAACTGCTCCAAAATGACTCCAGATCTCCACAAGAAGGTGCAGACACGTGGCAGCTCAAAATCAGAACCCGGGAGTGGAGAAAACTAGTTAGACTCAATCAGTTATTTTTAGAGATTTAAATGCGCCATTTCCTAGTTATTCTGAGGTGTGGCTATAATTGCTGTCCTTTCTAAATAAATCCCTCAGTAAATGAAGTAGATATTGCCTGTGTAAGTTCAACGATGGCTCCCTGCACACACGTACCTTGTCAAAGTTCAGGGTGCATTCCCTAGAGAGAAACAGGAGGAGGTTGGCACACACCTTTTTAGTCTCAACCCTGTTGCTTGAGTTTAGTGTTGAATGTTTACATTTGGGGGAGAGAAAAAAAAACAGGCCAGATAAAGTGGCCTCGGGCAAAGCTGGGGAGTCAGGACTCTTGGCTAGGCAACAAAGGTGTGTGATTTGAAAGAGGTGAGCCTCTCCTGTGTGCTTTGGGGGATAGTGCAGTTTGAACCTGAGCATCTCTAAGAGACGTTTCTATGTTGATTGATAACTAAGCCCTTCCTTCTTCCTGTTATTTTGTTTGGGGGGTGGGCTGCATAGATGTCTCCCCTTCTTTCACTTACACTTGCCGCTGTCTGCTCTGAATTGGATAGCCATTCGGCACTCATCAGCCTGCCCCCAGTGGGCTCCCTGAGCTGAAGTACAAATGCCAATAAGCCCCACAGAACATGCAAGCAATGTGCCCAGAGGCGCTGTTAGGATGTGCGAATTATGAGGTGAGCATAAGTATGAAGCCAAAATTTCAGGGAGCCACTTGAGCAGAGAATAAACATAAATATCCCCAAGCTGGTCCTAGCACGGGGTTTTTTATGTTGATGTGCTAACACGGTACCCAATCTGGGGTTATTTACGCCGTTTTTGTATTCCTTGCGATTCATTTATCTGCATAAGGAAGAGGCACTAACTGGACAATTCCTCATGAACAAGCGTCCCCGTGTGATCCCCACTGCTGTTTATAATCCTTCCTGGCCCGATCTATAATTCATGGGCTGATGATCTGGTGACGGCTTCCATAAAGGCCAGGCCGGGCACGGAGATGTTCAGGTTTGCACCAGCATGCACCCAATCGAAATTCGCCTACTCGCCTTCTATTCATCACACCACCACCGACGTGTGGGCAATGATATTATCCAAATATTATTAAAACTTTGAACCCTGTCCTCATAAATTATGGCCGAATAGCTCCATGGCCATTAGGAGAGGGGATGGATGGGCTTCAGTGGCTGTGAAGTAATTATGTGCTTAAAAGGAAGCGTGGCTGGGCATTCCCCTAGTAAAACAGAGACAGGCTCGGCTCATTTGTTACTGCTTCGACGTCTGATGCTGGACTGTTGAGGCAGGTCAAGTCAACCTTACAGCAGGACAATTATCTGCCTAGAGAGACCAAACATCTGTTATTAAGTATGTACAGGCATCAAGGCAACATGCTAGAAATCTTGTCCACTTCAAACACTTGGCATATTGCACACAACACCCCCTTCGCTTTTGGTTACTGCAGCAGGCAGCTTTGAAATATGCCCTGTCTCCCTCCCCTGGCCCCCGACTTTAATGTACCCTGCAGCTGCAAGAGCCGGTGCTGTAACTTTAGAAGAGCCCCGCTATCTTCATCTGGCTCTTTAAGTAAAATCATCATCATCATAATTTTTGTGTTTTTGTTTTCCCTCCCCTTTTTCTCTCGAACGTTCCTTCGCGTTTATTACTTACCGGCGGAGGAGTGCCGTGGCGGAGATAACCCACAGTTGGAAAGCACAAGGTCAGCCGGTGTTGATGTGAGAAGCCAGCTCAGCCTTTGATTCCTGTAGCCACTTGGAGGTTGGTACCAGGCCTGGGAGAGAGACCGTTCTGTATGTGATTATAAAATAATGCAAAATAGTGTTGGGGGGTGGGGTTGTGTGCTTCCCCAGGGTCCTCTGAGTGTCCTGGAATGCTGAGAGTGCAGGAGAGGTTACCTAAAAAGCAAGTAGGAGGGGGTTGGGCACAGGTCAATAAGTGGGTGGGTGGGACTGGGGAAGGTGACTGGTCTAGGGCAGTGGGTGGTACCCAGCATTGCCATCATGCCAGCTGAGCATTTTCAGACAAGAAGAATGGGAGTAGGTTGTTTTTTTTGTGTGTGTCTGTAAAACACAACATTTAATATCAAGTAAAGAGACTTAGACTCTATTTGTGGAGGAGGAAGGCGCAAAACTCTGTTGCTAAACGAAGCAATAATAATGGACCAGATTCCTTTTTTCTCGAGAGAATGAAATCTGCAGACCTAGAGGGGCACTTGCAATCTGAGCATCTTAAAGATATACGATGTCTGGACTGTCTTCAAAGTAAGCCGGGGCGGAGCAGGGATGCATGGGGATACAGATGAAACAAGACTGGCTCTGAGTTAATAATTGTTGGAGCTCAGGAATTGGCACAGGGGGTCTTATGCTTTTCTCTATACTTCTGATTATATCTGAACTTACTCCATAATTAAAAAAAGAATCGGAAGGAACAGAACTCCTTTCTGATGTGCGTGAACAGCAGCGCCAGCAAGGGATCTGTCTGCCCAGAGGTGAGCTCGTCACGAAAAAGCCTAGAGGAAAGCCGTCGTGATGGACTAGTTGGCATCATTTCTAGAACGCTCCACTTCTAATCCTTCCAGAAAAACCATCTTAAAAACACTCTTCCATCCTTCCCCCACTTGTGAGCCCGTTAGGGCTACCTGGTTCAATAGGGCCAATCTAAAGCCTTTCTCCCTCCAAGCTGCTGGTGTAGGGGTTATGCACTGGGCTGTGATCCACATGGCTGGCAGTTTGAAACCACCAGCAGCTCTGTGGGAGAAAGAGTGGGCTTTCTACTCTCATAAACAGTTACAGTCTGAGAAGCCCACAGGAGTCCCTGTGAGTCAGCAATGACTTGATGGCAGGGAGAAATTCCTATGTGAGGTATTCAACATCAAGTCCACTTTCCCGGCCCTGTGCCTCATTTTTCTACCATCTTCCCAGCTGGAGGTTTGGAGGCTGATAAGAGAGCTCGGTAGTGATAGTGGAAGAGGAGATAGGGACACAGGACAAGTCCCACAATGACTTCTGGGGTTTCCCTTCCATTTGTGTTCTTTCTTCTTCCCTGGGGCGATCAGTCCCTCTCAGTCACTCTACCCTCAGTGTGGGCTGGAAGTGGAACACAGCTACTTGATATCACTGCAGAGGAAAGGGGGAAACTACTCAAAGAAACAGGATTCAAATCCCTTCAAAACCAATAACTTTTCCTTTTCATGTAAGAGTGCATTGGCCTTCAAGAGTGTTCCAGAAACTTCCTTAGACACAGTTAACTTGAATAAAAGTAGGGCGCACCCCTAAGGAACCTTCCTTTCAGTTGGATCAAGGCTGAGACCTGATCAAAGCGGTAGCACCGTGCTCTGTTCTTCCCCCAGGGAAGACCCTGTGCTGCTCACAGCAGACCCTGGCATAGAGTTGATTCCGTTAGAGTAGATCACATCATGGGAGATTCTGGATCCAGCCAAGTTGACACCACCTAACTCTCTCATGAGTCAATGTGATTCTCTTTCTTGTGTCTCTGGAATCTGGAGCCTTTCCCTGTCTATCTCTGTAGGTTCAGGCCTTACAAAGTAGACTAAAAGAATCTGGGTCGTATACATGGTTTGTGGTTGACTACTAACCTAAAGGTTGGTGGTTCAGACCACACAGTGGTATCATAGATAAAAGACCTAGAGATTGGCTTCTGTGACTACTATAGCCAAGAAAATCCTAGAGGATAATTCTACTGTCCCACGTGCGGTTGCCATGAGGCTGGGGTTGATGCCATCACATCGGAAACCGCACCAACACAAAGTTGACTGAAGGAAGAAGCTCTCAGGAGGGCTGCAGAATTGCCAGGGCTTTTGTGCAAATCAAGATAACAGCTGGAGAAGCACACTAGACACACACTTGGGGAAAGCCCCACAAGGGCCTCTATCATGCCCTCCTTGTTGAGACTTCAGAGCCTGCTCATTTCCCCTCTATCTTTGTTCTCTGCTATGAGCATGACTGGGTTGTGCTCTGGGGACAACT